>NC_032000.1:52152349-52220630 GCF_001879085.1 Nicotiana attenuata
CCCCTCCTCGACTCGAGTTGTCCGCTCGGGTACACAGTCTAGAACATATACCCCTACGAACATGTCTGTCTAATGTAGCAATGGGAGTTTCCTCATATGATAGCTGCTCTGTGACCTGAATATCGTCAACTCACGACCCTAGAAGGATCTCCGAGACATTTACGAAACATAGACACATGAAAGACTGGATGTTCAGACTCCAAGTCAGAAGGCAAGTCTAACACATATGCTACCTGGCCTACCTTGCGTATGATTTTATATGGTCCAATATACCGAGGGCTATGTTTTCCTTTCTTACCGAATCTCATACCGCCTTTCATCGGTGATACCTTTAGGAATACCCAATCTTCACCCTGAAACTCCAAGTCTCATCGTCGATTATCCGCATAAGACTTATGACGGCTTTAAACTACTAATAGCCTTTCCTGTATAAGATTAATCTCGATTGCCTGTTGTACCAATTCTGGTCCTACTAACTTAGTTTCCCCAACATTGAACCATCCTATAGGCGACCTACACTTTCGTCCGTAAAGAGCTTCGTATGGAGCCATCTGAATACTNGGACCTGCTTTGGTGAATTCTTCATGCTTTAGTTTCACACAATTAGAAGCCATGCCTATAGGATCTAAATCAGCTCTATAATTAGATATCATGCCTATAGGGTGTAAAGTAATTGAAGTTCAGTTTCCCTTATAGCATGTATTCAAATTCATCTCCTTAGAGATCATGTCTATTGGATTAAAACTGGCTTTAATAGAAATCATGCCTATAGGATCTAAAATCGGCCTAACTTTAACTCACGCCTGGAAGTTCTAAATCATATTAACTCACCAAGGGGAGGGAATTGGGTAGTAAGGATATGATGACTACGCGCTAATGCCACGTGTAGCCCCTCATTAAGGAGTGATTACCGGACATTGTGTGGGTATGATCCTGTAGGCTAACCAACCGAGGACCCCCTTTTTCCCAACTCCCGTTGTTTAAATGATTTACTCTTCTTTATATATGTGTAACTTGTTCAAGCATTTTCCCTTGTTTCATTACTTGAATCATACATGTGCTTAGAATGTCAAAACATGCCTTTACTTGCAAGTACATGGTAAAACTGTTTATCTGTTAAAATGACTACTTCACATAAGTATAAGTTCGGTCGGGACCCACCGTTGGGGACCGCGAGGGGTGCCTAACACCTTCCCCTCAAGGTTATTTCAAGCCCTTACCCTAAATCTTTGGTAATGCAAACTAGTCTATGAGTTAATTGCTCAAGGTGCCCTAACGCACCATAATTCGTTAGGTGGCGACTCTTCAAATACCCAATTCCCAAAAGGAAAAAAGTTATTCCCCCATAAAATGTCGAAACCCGGACGTTCTTCGCGAGGAGGAAAAAAGGGGGCTCGACAGCATGGCGACTCCGTTGGGGATATATTTAGGCTCTTACCATAACGAACTTATTTTTTGTGAATTAGTTTAAGCATGCTCCATCCCACGTACCCTTTTCCCTTACTTGAATTTAACTGTTTATTTTTTTAAAGCATTTATGACTTCTTCATTTCCCTGAAACTGACTTGTCTCTTTGTTTTCTTCTTCTGTAACTGTCTTTCAATTATTTAAATACTGCATTTATAATTTTCTTACGTGCAAATACTTGACAACATGCTATTATTGTTGAATATACTCCACATCATATTTCACTCATGCGTATCAAAATCATATAGCAATGCTTGATGAGTGGTTGCGATCTTCCAATTTATTACCCTTAAATTCGGAAAGGCTTATTTGCGGTAAAACTAGTCGATCAGCGGTGCAGTCGATGGTTCCGTGCCTTTCCCCCTCAAGTTGTCCGCTTGAGGGTACCAGTCTAGACCCCCATAGTAACCTTACTCTGATCGTAATTGTGCATGCATCATGGTCAAACCTAGCCGGATTAACATAAACAACAACAACAAACTAGGTTTGGTCCCAACAAGTGGGGTCTGGGGAAGGTGGTCTGTACGCAGACCTTACCCCTACCTAATGCAAGTAGAGAGGTTGTTTCCAATAGACCCTCAGCTCAGGAAGGGCAAGAATAAGAAGAAAAGGAAAGCAAGGGAGGAAGAAAGATGGAAGATAAATGAAAAAAAAGAAAAAAAAAAAAAAAGAAAGAAAGATACAAGATAAGTGGTACCAAATATTAGCAACAGGGAATACAATACCTGAGGCGAACAAAACCACATAACATAATAAAAGTCTAAGAATATGAAGGGACATGCATACTACTAAGACTATTGGTGAGCAACTATAAACTACCTACTAACCTTCTACCTTAATCCTCGACCTCCACACTCTCCTATCAAGGGTTATGTCCTCAGTGAGCTGAAGCAGCGTCATGTCCTGTCTAATCACCTCTCCCCAATACTTCTTAGGCCTACCTCGACCTCTTCTCAAACTCTCAATGGCCAACCTCTCACACCTCCTAACTGGAGCATCAATGCTTCTTCTCTTAACATGGCCGAACCATCTCAGCCTCGACTCCCGCATCTTGTCCTCCACGGAAGCTACTCCCACTCTGTCCCGGATATCATCATTCCTAATCCTATCTCTCCTGGTACACCCACACATCCATCTCAACATCCTCATCTCTGCTACTATCATTTTCTGCACGTGAGAGTTCTTGACTGGCCAACACTCAGCCCCATACAGCATAGCCGGTCGAACCACCACTCTATAAAACTTACCCTTAAGTCTTAGCGGCACATTCCTATCACACAAAACACCGGAAGCGAGCCTCCACTTCATCCATCCCGCTCCAATGCGATGCGCGACATCTTCGTCAATCTCCCCGTTACCCTGGATAATAGACCCGAGGTACTTAAAACTCGCTCTCTTGGGGATAACTTGAGCATCAAGCTTAACCTCTACGTCTGCATCATGGGTCCCGTCACTGAACTTGCACTCCAAGTATTCTGTCTTGGTTCTACTCAGTTTGAAACCTTTAGACTCCAAGGTCTGTCTCCAAACCTCTAACCTCGCGTTAACTCCGCTATGCATCTCGTCAATCAACACTATATCATCAGCAAAAAGCATGCACCAAGGCACCTCCCCTTGGATGTGACGCGACAATACATCCATCGCCAAGGAAAATTAAAATGGGCTAAGAGCGATCCCTGGTGCAACCCCATCACCACAGGGAAATGCTCCGAGTCACCACCCCCAGTCCTCACCCGAGTCTTAGCATTATCATACATATCCTTAATCACACTAATATACGCTACCGGAACACCGCTAACCTCCAAACACCTCCACAGGACTTCCCTCGGAACTTTATCGTAGGCTTTCTCAAGGTCAATAAACACCATATGCAAATCCTTCTTCCTTTCCCTGTACTGCTCCACTAATCTCCTTACCAGATGAATCTCTTCCGTAGTCGAACGCCCCGGCACGAATCCAAACTGATTTTCGGAAATAAATACGCACCTCCTCACCCTAACCTCCACCACCCTCTCCCAAACCTTCATAGTGTGACTCAACAGCTTGATACCCCTATAATTGTTGCAATTTTGGATATCACCCTTGTTCTTGTAAATCGGAACCATCGTACTCCACCTCCATTCTTCAGGCATCTTCTTTGTCTTAAAAATAACATTAAACAGCCCAGTGAGCCACTCCAACCCTGCCCGCCCCGCGCTCTTCCAAAATTCCACCGGGATTGCGTCTGGCCCCGTTGCTCTGCCCCTGCACATCTTACGCATCGCCCCTAGCCGGATTAATTTGTTGCCCACATAGTAATCCTTTAACACAAGCCTTATCCAAAAGTCCACCAGGGTTTCCATAATCCCAACGGACACAACCACATTCTGTGCATTAATTTGGAGAACTAAATGCCAATATGCTAATCATAAATGAATAAATAGTCGAGTCTGGTGGGGGATAAGGGACTAACCCTTTTGTTTTTGTAGAAAAATGAGGCACGAGGTCCCCAGATTCGGTATGGTTAGCAACATCCCACCACTGCTGCTAGATTGGTGGGAGGACCTTTCCTCAAGTGACAAGAAACACGTAAGAAAGTACCTGGGCAATTTACCTTCTCTATTAGACATTAAGCCAAACAATAGGTTGATCGAGGTTGCCACTTTGTTCTGGGATAGTGAAAGGGTTGTGTTCCGTTTTGGCGACATAGAAATGACACCACTTCTAGAAGAAATTGGAGGGCTTGCGGGATTGACTTGGGATAGCCCCGGGTTATTGGTGCCGGAGAACCGTACTGGTAAAGTGTCATGACCCTAAACCCAGACCCGGTCGTGATGGCGCCTCTCGTGAAGACAAGGCCAGCCGACACAACTCTCAATTCATTTTAAACAATTATAATAACACAATTTAATCATTAACATGCTAATAATCCTAAAATATAAGTGAAATAGTACAATTTGAGAAAAACAACCAACACGGCCCGACATCGGGGTGTCACCAATCATGAGCATCTAACATAAGTCTCGAAACATTAAAATGGTACTACACAGTCTATTACAAAATCCAGTTCGAGGGAAAGAAATAATGATAAGGGGGAGAAACACTGGGCTACGAATGATGAGCAGCTACCTAGTGGACTCCGGAGACCTGCTGGAAGCTATCAACCCTCACTAGCAGGACCTGAAGCGCCTAAATCTGCACACAGGGTGCAGGGAGTAAAGTGAGTACTCCAAATCAGTGAGTAACAACAATAAATGAAGACTGAGCGATAAGAAATCACGAAGAATCACAACAGCATGCTATAAAGAGGCAGAATAAAACCAATAAAATGCAACAAAACAGCGAAAACTCATAAAAACACCTTAGTTAAGAATAAGGTCCATTAAAATACTTTTTTTAACAGTTAGACAAATAAAAGAAAGGTAGCAAGAAGAGATAAACATATAAAATCCGCCCCTCGGGCACAATGTCAACAGAATCAGCCCCTCGGGCAATAACATGTAACAACACGAGCACCTCGGGCTCTATATCTCATATCACAATGGGTACCCGCGCTCACTGGGGGTGTACAGACTCCGGGAGAGGCCCCTTACGGCCCAAGCGCAATATCAAGCCATCTCGTGGCATAATCAATAGGCTCTCGGCCTCATATCAACAAGCCACCTCGTGGCGTAAAAATCTCAGGCCCTCGGCCTCATAATCATAATCAGTGTATCACCGCTGCGGCATGCAGCCCGACCCAAAAGGATCCTCACAACACAGGCCCTCGGCCTTACTCAGTCAGAATCTCATAAGCCACTGGGGCAACAGTAAAACATGATGTTCAGCCCAAAATATCATTTAAAATATCATTTAATGTGTTTAAACAGAGTAAACATGGCTGAGTTATGAAAATAGTAGAATATTGCATGACTAAGTACAAGTATAAAGTCAAAACAGTGAGGAATATAGCAGTAAAAATCCCCTAAGGGTCCAAACAGTTGGCAAGAAGCCCAAATATGGCATTTAGCCAAAACATGAGTACATCAAACAGTTTTCAATCAAATACGCGGTAAAACAGTCATTCGGGATGGACTAAGTCACAATCCCCAACGGTGCACGACCCCACGCTCGTCATCTAGCATGTGCGTCACCTCAACATAGCACAACGATATGTAATCCGGGCGTGGGGTCGTGCCTCTGCCCCTCAAATCGGCCTCCAGATGCTCCAAATCTAGGCAAAATCAGAACATAACCATCAAAATATGCTAAGGTGACAAAGCCCAATCGAAAACAATCGAAAAACAACGCGAATCCTGAAATTAACCGAACCCGACCTCCGGGCCCACATCTCGGAATTCGATAAAATTCACATCAATATATTCCTTATCTCCCCACGAGTTCATACATATCAAAAGTACCAAAATCCGACCACAAATGGCCCCTCAAATCCTCAAGTCAAGGTCTCCAATACCAAGCCCTAGTTTTCCCAATTTTTAACCCTTAATTTCCATAATTACAGCTCTAATTACGTGAAATAATACCATAGAAACGAGTTTTAGGTTCAACAATCTTACCTCCAGACGTTATCCCTTGAATTCCTCTTCGAAATGGCTTCCCCAAGCTCAAACCCGAATAAAAATGGTGAAGAAATAGCTCAAAATCGCGAAGGAAACCATTTACACTTTCTGACCCAGGTTTTTCGCACCTGCGGTCCTATTCCCGCTTCTGCGGTCCCGCTTTTGCGGCCTAATCCACCGCATCTGCGGTTTTTACTTAAATAGCCATTTCCGCATCTGCGGTTAAAAACCTCGCACCTGTGCTACCGCAGGTGCGCCCACTTCACCGCTTATGCGCTTCCTGATGATATTCCTCTTGGCCGCATCTGCGGATAACTTCTGCTTCTGCGAGCATCGCACCTGCGGCCTCCCAACCGCAAGTGCGGTTATGACAGCAACAATATGCTTCAGCTATCCCAACTCAACCTCAAACCTTCCGCCAATCATCTGAAATCACCCCGAGGCCCCCGGGACCTCAACCAAAAGCACAAGCCGGTCATATACCACTACCCAAACTTATACCAATCTTCAAAACACCTCAAACAACATCAAATCCATCAAATCACATCAAATTCAAGCCTAAGGTTCCAAAAATCTTCCGAATTCCGCTTTTGATCAAAAAGTCTATCAAACCACGTCCGAATGACCTGAAATTTTGCACACACATCTCGAATGCCACAACGGACCTACTGCAACTCCCGAAATTCCATTCCGACCACTATATCAAAATCTCACCTATCAACCGGAAAACGTCAAAATTCCAATTGTGCCAATTCAAGCCTAAACCTTCCACGGACCTCCAAATCACATTCCGATCACGCTCCTAAGTCCCAAATCACCTAACGAAGCTAACCAAATCATAAAAATTCCGATCCAAGATCATATACCAACAAGTCAACTCTTGGTCAAACCTTTCAAATCTTAAGCTTCAAACTGAGAACTGTTTCTTCAAAATTCATTTCGGCTACCCTGAAAACCAAAACCGACAATTTACATAAGTCATAATACATCACACGGGGCTAGTCATGCCCGAGAACTGGCGAACGAAGTGCAAAAGCTCAAAACGACCGGTCGGGTCGTTACATCCTCCCCCACTTAAACATATGTTCATTCTCGAACGTGCCCAAAGTTGTTCCGAAAGCCATCAAATCGCTGTGTAACCTTACCATGCACATACCCGGGGGTGATCCCACGTCACCCTATCTCATATAGGTCCGATAACACAATGTAACTGAAATTTCACAATCCAACCTAGCCCATAAACCTTAGAACCACATTTCCACTTCTGACACCATTAACAAGATTAGGATCTCACTTCTATACTCTGAATAAGCCCGAACCAGATGTAATAACTCATACCTGCAACCTCAAGTGCAATTACATGACATACCACATGACTCAAACACTTGTAGCGATATCTTCTAATCACAGCAGTTGCCCAAAACAACCGAATATCGGTAATAAACCTCTTATCGAATAAAGCCTCATTCCAACACTTTCATATACTGCCAATGATAAATGAAAGACGTAGAGAGTCATAACCATTGCTCAGATCAAACATTCGTTAAGCCACTTCTCCTTCGACAAGGACCATAGCGAATTTCTGAGCCGAACCTCGATATTATCCTTCCAACACGCTGAAACCGAATTCATTTGTGTACATTATAGATCCCAACGATCTCATCTAATTCGAACACAACTACTATGGTGGCATGACACATCAATACAATCTACAGCCACAACTCGTGCAATCCGTGCACCAATAAACAACAATCTGAACGTACTCAAATCATGAAAAGTGACTCAATGAAAGAGCTGTACAACAAGCCCACCAGTGCCACCACAACACAATGCTGAGAACCCGTCACATATCGTAGAAATAGAACACACGAGTCTAACCCGAAGGGTCATACCTCCACATAACTTCGCTGCAATGCGCGACCCTATCCAAACACTGGTCCACATGAAACACCTCAAGTCACTATGTTCAAAATCGACAACCACGTGCAATTTGATTTCTAGAACCAAGGCAAAACATCATAACCACGGCGAAGCAATTGACATAACATTACACATCCCGAAAGGACACAACCGATACGCCATACACTGAGCAATACCCAATACTCTTCCCGCTCGAATTTCACTATGAAGCCCCAATAGGAACGCACCATATGTGCCTATAATCAACAAATCATAACGCCTCGCAACACGGAAAAGTAACTCATAGATCACCTCAGAACACTAACAGCTCAATAACAACCGAATCAACACATCCCTCAACAATACAACTCGGAGTCAACCAAGCCGACTCAAGTTAGAACACACATCCACATTGGCCTGCCAATGAACCCCTTATCAAGGAATCCCTGAAGTTGTTCCTTAAATTCCTTTAACTCCGCCGGTGCCATATGATACGGTGCCCGGCACCAAATCAATACCGAAATCAACAACCCTGTTCAGCGACATGCCCGGCAGCAGGAAACATATTCGAAAAACCCCTCATCACCGGAACTGAATCAACGGAAGAAGTCTCTGCCTTGACACCCATCACGAAGGCCAAATAAGAAAGACAACCCCTTCTGAACCATCTGTTAGGTCTTCAAAATGAAATCACCTTGCTGTGAACATAATCCGTCGAACCTCGCCACTCAATCCGTGGCATTCCTGGCATAGCCAACGTCGTCGTCTTAGCGCAACAGCCCAGCATAACACAACACTGAGACAACCAGTCTATACTCAATATCACATCCAAAATATAATGTACCAAGCAACAAAGATCCGCTCGGGTCTCCAAACCCCCAATAGTTACCACACAATACCGACACACGCGACCCACAACCACAACATAGCCTGTTTATGAGAACTCCTAGTCTCCAACTCCATATAGCCACGAATCACCATATCTGATCCCAATTCCGCCGTCCGAAGACATGCCACACCTCTAATACCCAATATTTCCATGAGATATACTCCGAGAATTCTTCCGTGCCACCAAGCAAACTCGAATATCTGCCTTCGATCCAACAAGAGAGTGCCGCAATACTAATGAAGTATCATTAACTCTATCACATTGCCCTTTTTCTGAAACGTATACCCCATCAAGCCACATCAATTAGTAATGTCATTTCCCTAATCATCAGAACTGTCCATGCCACCTAAGAATTTGTGACCTTCCTTTCAAAACTGAATCGTGACCTTACACATGCAAATCTCAATCCTACACAACATACCGCATATACCATACCATCCTAGGATGAACATGAGAACTTCATACCCCTTCCGAGCCACAAGCAGCTACGTACTCAACTAGCCAAGAACTCTCCATCGATCCATCTAGAAGAAAATCACTACGCATCCTATAATTCTCACGCTCGCAGAAAATATACACCTCTAACCGTGGTAGAAACCATCAAGGACTCTCCGAATTCCACTTGCACAAAACTAAACCGTCAGGACCGAATCCTTCTGACTCAACCAAGCTACGCAGGCCATTAAAACCCAAGAACATTTCCGCGAAACACCTGTATAAACTCATTACCTCACAAGCATCCAAAGAACTAATCATATCCTTACCATACCGATTCGGTCTACTACCAAACTATCCCATCTATCCGAATTTCCTTCTAATTTACCTTCAACTTGATACTCCTTCTTGCTATAACACCACAATTCCTCAACCCAGACTCATCACACGAGACCCAAGCATAAAACCACACCATCTAAGACTCATAAGCCGCTGAATACTCTCTTAAACATCCCCAAAAGCACCACATTCGAAATACTTCACTCTGAAGAGACTCCTGTGAATCTAAATCCGTTACCTTCACCTTCCTAATGCTGATGTGTAGAATCCATAATGATATAGAAATACCACAAGTCTTGACACCCTTCTAATGCCACCTCAGATTCTAGCCAAATGTACAGCCCGAAAATCTCCAATTATTATAGGGAAATCTTGAACACATTAGAACCATTCCTCGAGAGTCATCCACTCTACCCAAACTGCAATTAGCCTGATCAAATGAACCGAACAACCTATGCCTCATTAGCACTCTGACACAGCAGAATGTAACCTCATCTTTATGCAACCAAGCAACTTTCTGTCCTATGCACCGAGCATCCTTTACCAATAACAACTCAAGTCATTCTGTGACTCTCATACACCCATAAATCATAGAATAACCTTTGTTGAAATTTCCTTTACCCGAGCCATCCTCGGTCTCAATCTCCGTAAGCCAGAACTGATTCACCCGTACGCCTCAAACTGGAACCAATATAGCACATAACCGTGCAATTACCTAATCAATAGCAGACTCCCCCACTTGGCTCAAAGCCATAGATCAAATCACACAATAACTCATAATGCGTATACTCTATGACTGCCATAATACCATAGTGAGATTAACTCAATCCTTCATAAGCTCGTACAACACAGACCATCTAGTACCTCCAATCTTCTGCACATCTCGCATCCGCCCTCGTAGCAGTCGAGCCCACTCTCTTAGGCGACCCAAATTTGATTGCAGCACATACATTTCACTGGTAGAAGAGATCTTCCATCAGACCACATAAGGATCACACAACTTCAGAACATTCCGCAGGAGATAACCCACCCGTTTCGCGTCAAACTAACATTTCTTTATACCTTCCACCGTCATAGACATTACGCAGTCACTTAATCTTCCTGAGTCTGAACTCATAACACAACGTGAAATCTACTTCACTCCCCAACTAGAAAACATGAATTGATTCTTCACACACCCATAACTCGGGGCTATACCTCAAATCAAGATGGAGATCAAGCACCAAATAGTTCTTTTATCCTCCAACAGATCCTTCTCGTCGCTTCCAAATAATATGAATACATCTCGCAGTCATATCATACTCATCACGTAGCTACCTAGTCATCACTCCCACAAACAGGGACATTATCGAACATACAAATCCACAAGCACGTGCTCACACAATCAACGCCTCAATGCTCAAGCTGTAGGCAAAACCCGGCCTCAAGTCCTCCAGACTGGCCCCAACATCAACACACAGAGATCACATCTCGCCCCTCGATCAGGCAATCACAAGCCATCGATGCACATCTGATACTGAGCGCTCATGCGCGCATACGAACGCGTGGAAGGAATTCAAAGAGTTACGTTTTCAAGCTGAATCAAGGACGCACGATAAGAATTCAAGAATGTGAAGTTTTTCCTAAAGGTTCTGCAGCCTCCAGAGGATAAGTACAGACGTCTCCGTACCGATCATCGAGATTCTACTAAACCTCCTCATGACTCGTAAGACCTATGTAACCTAGGCTCTGATACCAGCTTGTCACGACCCTAATCCCAGACTTGGTCATGACGGCGCCTCTCGTGAAGATAAGGCCAGCCGACACAACTCTTAATTCATTTTAAACAATTATAATAACACAATTTAAGTCATTAACATGCTAATAATCCCAAAATATAAGTAAAATAGTACAATTTGCGGAAAACAACAAACACGGCCCGACATCGGGGTGTCACCAGTCATGAGCATCTAACATAAGTCTCGAAACGTAGAAAAGGGACTACACAGTCTATTACAAAATCCAGTACGAGGGAAAAAGATAATGATAAGGGGGAGAAACACTGGGCTGCAAATGCCGAGCAGCTACCTAGTGGACTCCGGAGACCTGCTGGAAGCTATCAACCCTCACTAGCAGGAGCCGAAGCGCCTGAATCTGCACACAGGGTGCAGGGAGTAAAGTGAGTACTCCAACTCAGTGAGTAACAACAATAAATGAAGACTGGGTGATAAGAAATCACGAAGAATCACAACAACATGCTATAAAGAGGCAGAATAAAACCAATAAAATGCAACAAAATAGTGAAAACTCATAAAAACACCTTATTTAAGAATAAGCTCCCTCAAAATACTTTTTTTAACAGTTAGACAAATAAAAGAAAGGCAGCAAGAAGAGATAAACATATAAAATCCGCCCCTCGGGCACAATGTCAACAGAATCAGCCCATCGGGCAATAACATGGAACAACACCAGCACCCCGGGCTCTATATCTCATATCACCATGGGTACCTGCACTCACTGAGGGTGTACAGACTCCGGGAGGAGCCCCTTACGGCCCAAGTGCAATATCAAGCCATCTAGTGGCATAATCAATAGGCTCTCCGCCTCATATCAACAAGCCACCTCGTGGCGTAGCAATCTCAGGCCCTCGGCCTCATAATCATAATCAGTGTATCACCGTTGCGGCATGCAGACCGACCCAAAAGTATCCTCACAACACAGGCCCTCGGCCTTACTCAGTCAGAATCTCATAAGCCACTCGGGCAATAGTAAAACATAATGCTCAACCCAAAATATCATTTATAATATCATTTAATGTATTTAAACAGAGTAAACATGGCTGAGTTATGAAAATAGTAGAACATAACATGACTATGTACAAGTATAAAGTCAAAACAGTGAGGAATATAGCAGTAAAAATCCTATAAGGGTCCAAACAGTTGGCACGAAGCCCAAATATGGCATTTAGCCCAAAACATGAGTACATCAAATGGTTTTCAATCAAATACGCGGTAAAACCGTCATTCAGGATGGACTAAGTCACAATCCCCAACGGTGCATGACCCCACGCTTGTCATCTAGCGTGTGCGTCACCTCAACATAGCACAACAATGTGTAATTCGGGGTTTCATACCCCTAGGACAACATTTAAAATCATTACTCACCTCAATCCAGCCCAAACTCTAGCTCGCGATGCCTTTGCCCCTCGAATCGTCCTCCGGATGCTCCAAATTTAGGCCAGATCACAACATAACCATCAAAATATGCTAAGGGAACAAAGCCCACTCGAAAACAATCGAAAAACAACGTGAATCGCGAAATTAACCGAACTCGACCCCCGGGCCCAGATCTCGGAATTTGATAAAATTTACATCAATATATTCGTTATCTCCCCACGAGTTCATACATATCAAAAGCACCAAAATCCGACCACAAATGGCCCCTCAAATCCCCAAGTCAAGGTCTCCAATACCAAGCCCTAGTTTTCCCAATTTTTAACCCTTAATTTCCATATTTACAGCTCTAGTTCCGTGAATTAATACCATAGAAACGAGTTTTAGGTTCAACAATCTTACCTCCAAACGTTATCCCTTGAATTCCTCTTCAAAATGGCTTCCCCAAGCTTAAACCCGAATAAAAATGGTGAAGAAATAGCTCAAAATCGCGAAGAAAACCTTTTATACTTTCTGACCTAGGTTTTTCGCACATGTGGTCCTTTTCCTGCTTCTGCGGTCCCGCTTATGCTGCCTAATCCACCGCATCTGCGATTTTCACTTAAATAGCCATTTCCACATCTGCGGTTAAAAACCTCGCACCTGCGGTAGCGCAGGTGCGCCCACTTTACCGTTTATGCGGTTCCTGATGATATTCCTCTTGGACGCATATGCGGATAACTTTCGCTTGTGCGAGCATCGCACCTGCGGCCTCCCAACCGCAGGTGCGGTTATGACAGCAACAATATGCTTCACCTGTCCCAACTCAACTTCAAACCTTTCACCAACCATCCGAAATCACCCCGAGACCCCCGGGACCTCAACCAAAAGCACAAGCCAGTCATATACCACTACCCAAACTTATACCAATCTTCGAAACACCTCAAACAACATCGAATCCATCAAATCACATCAAATTCAAGCCTAAGGTTCCAAAAATCTTCTGAATTCTGCTTTTGATAAAAAAAGTCTACCAAACCACGTTCGAATGACCTGAAATTTTGCACACACATCCCAAATGACACAACGGACCTACTGTAACTCCCGAAATTCCATTCCGACCACTATATCAAAATCTCACCTATCAAACCGGAAAACGTCAAAATTCCAATTTCGCCAATTCAAGCCTAAACCTTCCACGGACCTCCAAATCACATTCTGATCATGCTCCTAAGTCCCAAATCACCTAACGGAGCTAACCAAATCATAAAAATTCCGATCCCAGATCATATACCAACAAGTCAAATCATGGTCAAACCTTTCAAATCTTAAGCTTCAAACTGAAAACTGTTTCTTCAAAATTCGTTCCGGTTACCCTGAAAACCAAAACCAACGATTTACATAAGTCATAATACACCACACAGGGCTAGTCATGCTCGAGAAATGGCGAGCGAAGTGCAAAAGCTCAAAACGACCGATCGGGGTCGTTACATAAAGGGTTTTTAAAGATGATGGGGCTGAAGAAAAATGGGATGCCTGAAGGAATCTTACATACCCTCCGAATATCTGTATGAGAGGTATAGCCATAGCAAGTCCTACCGTACCTACCATGACGAGCTCTCTATTACTTCTCTGGGCCATATCCACCGCAAAGTGTTCGTGTTCATTGTGTGCTTCTTGGGCCTGATAGTATTCCCAATGAAAAGGGAAAGAATCCATACTAGGTTGGCCAT
Organism: Nicotiana attenuata; assembly: GCF_001879085.1. Taxonomy (NCBI): domain Eukaryota; kingdom Viridiplantae; phylum Streptophyta; class Magnoliopsida; order Solanales; family Solanaceae; genus Nicotiana; species Nicotiana attenuata. Next base: position 52,166,781 of record NC_032000.1, read on the forward strand.
GGTCGCCAAAACTTTGATGGAAGGGATCAACGGACAGACATACACCATAGTCCCCATGATCATAGGCGACATCTATAGGGCTCTGGAGCGCTGTCAAAGAGGGGTCAAGCATTTCGAGGGTTGTAACATGTTGCTCCAGTTGTGGTTATTAGAACATCTTCAAAGGGGCCAGTATCGCCAAGAATTTCCGCAAAGGGCTTGGAATGACCATATTTCCTTCCATCACCCCAAGCGGATGACCTACATTCTGGATAGGTTTGCTCAGCTGGAAAGTGCCAAAGAGTGGGCGGAGTTCTTCGACAATCTGACCGAGGAGCAAGTGCAATGGATGTTTGAATGGTTCCCAACAGACGAATTCATCATCAGATCCAGGGACACTCTACACCTGGTGTTGATTGGGTTGAGAGGAATATACCCTTATGTCCCTATCCGAGTTATGAGGCAAGCAGGCAGGAAACAGGTTGTACCAAGGGTTGCCAAGATGACTCATTTTAGAGCAGACTTTCAAGACGACAACGTCCCTTACAAGTGCCAAGCTCAGCACATGTGACACTACAAGATCATTGTAGAAAAGAACACCATTGAGCCCGACAGGTATCATGCAGGGTGCGAACCTCTCTACCCGGCGTGGTTAGAAGACAATCTAAAAGGAATGGTGATGCCAAGAGCCGGTCGAGGGAATAAAATCATAGACGAAGAAGCTGAGGCTCAAGTCAAATACAACAGGCTGCGCAAGAGGGTCCACGACTCTGAGAATGAGCACCGGGAAATACATGAGAGGAATGTGAGGTTGATCGAAGAATGGAAAGAAATGGCAGTCACTTCTAACAGGAAGTTGGAATATCTGGAGCGAGGAATAGTGGAGCTGGAAGGTAAAGTCATAAAGAGGATTGAGGATTTCCAGAACGTTGAAGGAACTGAAGGAGGACATCTGGACAAAGCCTATTTACTGCTGGGTCTGCGCGAGCTGGGGGACCTGCATGATGGAGTCATGAAGATCGAATCTGGGGAAGGTCCTTCTGGGACCAAATAGGCTAGATTTATTTGCTTTCCTAAAATGTAATAAGGCCAAGTGCCAATAGTGACTTATTTTTTCTATTATCTTAGTGTTGTTTTGGGATTCGTCTATTCTTCCTATTATGAAATGAGGCATTTATTGGCATCTAATGTTCTCCAAATATATTTGTCGCTAGACCTACCTCGGGCACAACGAGGCTCCCAAATTAGGACGTGAATTTACATTCCCATAATATGTGTTTAAATACTACAACACTTTAAAATCCTTACTAACTTGTTAACTTTTTGTTTTTCCCTTATTTTGATTATTCCTATTCCCTAAGGTTGGTTTACTCATACTGGCATCATCAGCGTATCATACCAGATCTAGAGGCCCTCCACCTCCTCCTCCTCCAAGCAATACAAAAGGCAAAGGAAAAACAAAAATGGACGACTTAAGTTGTATTCGAAAGGAGAATGTTGAGAACGCAGAAACTTTAGAAGGTCGGAGTACTCCGACACCGAAAGATCTAGTCTTGAGATTGGAACAAAAGATACTGGAACTACAAGGAGAGCTTGAGTAGGTTCGCAACTTGGCAAATTTATCACTCACCCTGAATGTCCCCGACATCAATCAACAGAACATCAAGCACCCGGCACCTCCCCAAAACACACCACAACCCATCCCTGATCCTCAGAACTCAACCACTTACCATCACTACACCCAAGTCCCTGGCACTCATCAAAACAACCCCATATATGTGGGGACCATACCTCACTCTACTCAACCAACTTCCTATGCACCAGAATCCTCAGAGAAGGACCAGCTCATTAAAAACATGGCTGAAGAACTTAAGAAATTGACAAGTCGGGTTCAGGGATTCGAAGGCGGCAAAGGGATAGAAGGTTTAAATTATGAAGACCTATGCATACAGCCAGATATGGAACTGCCGGAGGAGTACAAACCTCCTAAGTTCGAGATATTTGACGGTACAGGTGATCCTAGGGTTCATCTAAGGACCTATTGCGATAAGCTTGTCGGGGTCGGAAAGGACGAAAAGATCCGGATGGAACTCTTCATGAGGAGTCTTACTGGTGATGCTTTGTCCCGGTACATCAGCCAGGATCCCAAGAAATGGTCCAATTGGGTGGGTATGGCGTCTGATTTCATGGACCGGTTCAGGTTTAATACAGAAAATGCACCAGATGTTTTCTACATCCAAAATCATAAGAAGAAACCCACCGAGACTTTCCACGAGTATGCTACTCGTTGGAGGTCAGAGTGGCCAAGGTCAGGCCATCTTTGGACGAAGAACAGATTAACAAGTTCTTCGTCAGAGCACAGGACCCGCAGTATTACGAAAGGTTGATGGTTATTAAAAACCATAAATTCTCCGATATCATCAAGCTTGGGGAAAGAATTGAGGAAGGCATCAAGAACGGGATGGTAAAGAATTTTGAGTAATTACAGGCCACAAATAAAGCATTGCAATCATGTGGCATATCAAAGAAGAAAGACGTTAGGGCAGTAATGGTGGCTCAAGGCCCGAAATCTCCACTTACCTATCGAACACCTCCACCCACATATCAAACACCTCCATCCACATACCAAGCACCACCGTCTACATATCAACCATCATCTCCCAGATACTCCCAAACAGCACCTATAACTCTCAACCACCTCATTTCCAATCGCCTCCGACTTGCCAAAATTATCCAAGATCGAGACCTAATTTCGACCGCAAGCCACTCAGACAATACACCGCCATTGCTGTACCCATTGACCAGCTGTATGAAAGGTAGAAAGTTGTAGGTTACGTCACTCCTATTCCCGTTGTGGCACTAGAGAATCCATCCCAATGGGTGAATCCTAACAAAGCTTGCGCGTACCACTCCGGTATGAAGGGGCACACCACCGACGAGTGCCGAGCATTGAAAGGCAAGATCCAGACGCTTATTGATAACAAGGTTATACAGGCAAAGGAGGCCACACCCAATGTTCGCAACAACCCTCTCCCTGATCATAGAGGTGGTGAAATACATATCATAGAGACGAACGAAGAGTGGGACCCTGAGGGGTCGATTGGGCTTATTCGGGAAGGTGATGACTTTAAACCCCCAGTCACACTTACTCCTATGGTGGTACAGACTCAGTCACCAATTGAGGTTGAGGTAGCTGCACCAGTTCCGTTTGAGGTAGAGGTAGCTCCGCCTGCGTCCACCCCTGCTCCGTTTAGAGTGGAAGTGGCCACACCTTTCACAATGACAGTATCAACCACACTTCCTTTCCACTCAAAAGCAATACCTTGGGATTATGTTGCCGAAGCTAGGCGAAAAGGAAAGGCAAAGATGGAGGAATCTGATGCCGCACAAGGAATGACTAGGACCGGGAGAATCTATACACCTGAGAACCTGGGAGGACCAAGTAAGGATGCTACTACCAAGCAGCCTATCATTGAAACAGGGCAAGATGACCATTGGAAGAAAGTACAAGCAAGGGAGTATTCCGTCATTGATCATTTGAACAAAACCCCAGCTCAAATATCAATCCTGTCACTGTTACAAAATCCAGAAGCACACAAGAAGGCTTTGATGAAAGTGTTAAGCAAAGCTTACGTGCCCAATAACATCACCAGCGGAGAGATGTCTAATATGGTAGGACAGGTGTTGGAAAGTCACAAAATCACTTTCCACGAGGATGAGTTGCCACCTGAAGGTCTGAATCACAACAGGGCACTGCATATTACAGTGCGTTGCGAAGACTACTTCATTGCCAGGGTCTTGGTTGACGGAGGTTCAAGCCTCAATATTTGTCCGTTGGACACTCTGAAAAGATTGGACAAAGGTTTTCATGAAATACAGGCAGGAAGCGTGAATGTGAAAGCNGCTCTCTATCACTTCTCTGGGCCACATCCACCGCAGAGTGTTCGTGTTTATTGTGTGCTTCTTACGCCTGATAGTATTCCCAATGAAAAGGGAAATAATCCACACTAGGTTGGCCATGGTCGCCAAGACTTTTATGGAAGGGATCAATGGACAGACATACACTATAGTCCCCATGATCATAGCCGACATCTATAGGGCTCTGGAGCGCTGTCAAAGAGGGGTCAAGCATTTCGAGGGTTGTAACATGTTGCTCCAGTTGTGGTTATTAGAACATCTTCAAAGGGGCCAGTATCGCCAAGAATTTCCGCAAAGGGCTTGGAATGACCATATTGCCTTCCATCACTCCAAGCGGATGACCTACATTCCGGACAGGTTTGCTCAGCCGGAAAGTGCCAAAGAGTGGGTGGAGTTCTTCGAAAATCTGACCGAGGAGCAAGTGCAATGGTTGTTTGAATGGTTCCCAACAGACGAATTCATCATCAGATCCAGGGACGCTCTACACTTGGTGCTGATTGGGTTGAGAGGGATATACCCTTATGTCCCTATCCGAGTTATGAGGCAAGCAGGTAGGAAACAGGTTGTACCAAGGGTTGCCAAGATGAGTCATTTCAGAGCAGACTTTCAAGATGACGACGTCCCTTACAAGTGCCAAGCTCAGCACATGTGGCACTGCAAGATTATTGTGGAAAAGAACACCATTGAGCCCGACAGGTATCATGCAGGGTGCGAACCTCTCTACCCGGCGTGGTTAGAAGACAATCCAAAAGGAATGGTGATGCCGGGAACCGCTCGAGGGAATAGAATCATAGACGAAGAAGCTGAAGCTCAAGTCAAATACAACAGGCTGCGCAAGAGGGTCCATGACTTTGAGAATGAGCGCCGGGAAATACATGAGAGGAATGTGAGGTTGATCGAAGAATGGAAAGAAATGGCAGTCACTTCCAACAGGAAGTTGGAATATCTGGAGCGAGGAATAGTGGAGCTGAAAGTAAAGTCATAAAGAGGATTGAGGATTGCCAGAACGCTGAAGGAACTGAAGGAGGACATCTGGCCAGAGCCTACTTACTGCTGGGTTTGCGCGAGCTGGGGGACCTGTATGATGGAGTCAGGAAGATCGAATCTGGGGAAGGTCCTTCTGGGACCAAATAGGCTAGATTTATTTGCTTTCCTAAAATGTAATAAGGCCAAGTGCCAGTAGTGACTTATTTTCCTATTATCTTAGTGTCGTTTTGGGATTTGTCTATTTTTTATATTATTAAATGAGGTATTTATTGGCATCTGAAGTTCTCCAAATCTATTTGTCGCTAGGCCTACCTCGGGCACAATAAGGCTCCCAAATTAGGACGTAAATTTACATTCCCGCAATATGTGTTTAAATACTGTAACACTTCAAAATCCTTACTAACTTGTTACCTTTTTGTTTTTTCCTTTATTTTGATTATTCCCATTCCCTAAGGTTGGTTCACTCATACTGGCATCATCAGCGTATCATACTAGATCTAGAGGCCCTCCACCTCCTCCTCCTCCAAGCAATACAAAAGGCAAAGGAAAAACAAAAATGGACGACTTAAGTGGTATTCGAAAGGAGAATTGTTGAGAACGCAGAAACTTCAGACGGTCGGAGTACTCCGGCACCGAATGATCTAGTCTTGAGATTGGAACAAAAGATACTGGAACTACAAGGAGAGCTTGAGCAGGTTCGCAACTTATTGAACTTATCACTCACCCTGAATGTCCCCGACATTAATCAATATAACACAAAAAACCCGACACCTCCCTAAAACACATCAAACCAACAAAACCCTCTTGCACCACATCAATACACAACCCCACCTTAAAATCTCAATCCCTTACCAATACCAACTCCACCGCAACACCACCACCAATCAATCCAGTACCCATCAACCGCCACTTACCATACTCCCCAAAACACACCACAACCCATCCCCGATCCTCAAAACTCATCCAATGACCATCACTACACCCAAGTCCCTGGCACTCATCAAAACAACCCAATATATGTGGAGACCATACCTCACTCTAGTCAACCAACTTCCTATGCATCAGAATCCTAAGAGAAGGACCAGCTCAATAAAAACATGGCTGAAGAACTCAAGAAATTGACAAGTCGGGTTCAGGGTGTCGAAGGCGGCGAAGGGATAGAAGGTTCGAATTATGAAGACCTATGCATACATCCAGATGTGGAACTTCCAGAGGGGTACAAACCTCCTAAGTTCGAGGTGTTTGACGGTACAGGTGATCCTAGGGTTCATCTAAGGACCGATTTCGATAACCTTGTCGTGGTCGGAAAGAAGAAAAGTTCCGGATGAAACTCTTCATGAGGAGTCTTACTGGTGATGCTTTGTCCTGATACATAAGCCAGGATCCTAAGAAATGGTCCAATTGGGTAGGTATGGCATCTGGTTTCATGGACCGGTTCAGGTTCAATACGGAAAATGCACCTGATGTTTTCTACATCCAGAATCTTAAGAAGAAACACACCGAGACTTTCCGCGAGTATGCTACTCGTTGGAGGTCGGAAGCGGCCAAGGTCAGGCCATCTTTGGACGAAGAACAAATGAACAAGTTCTTCGTTAGAGCACATGACCCGTAGTATTATGAAAGGTTGATGGTTATTGAAAACCATAAATTCTCCGATATCATCAAGCTTGGGGAAAGAATTGAGGAAGGCATCAAGAGCGGGATGGTAATGAATTTTGAGGCATTACAGGACACAAATAAAGCATTGCAATCAGGCGGCATATCAAAGAAGAAAGACGTTGGGGCAGTAATGGTGGCTCAAGGCTCGAAATATCCACTTACCTATCGAACACCTCCACCCACATATCAAACACCTCCATCCACATACCAAGCACCACCACCTACATATCAACCATCATCTCCCAGATACTCCCAACCAGCCACTGTCTATCATACCTATAACTCTTAACCACCTCATTTCCAATCACCTCCGACTCGCCAAAATTATCCAAGACCGAGACCCAATTTCGACAGCAAGCCACTCAGACAATACACCGCCATCCCTGAACCCATTGACCAACTATATGAAAGGTTGAAAGTCGCAGTTTACGTCACTCCTGTTCCCGCTGTGGCACTAGAGAATCCATCCCAATGGGTCAATCCTAACAAAACTTGTGCGTACCATTCCGGTATGAAGGGGCACACCACTGACGAGTGCCGAGCATTAAAAGACAAGATACAGACGCTGATTGACAACAAGTTTATACAGGAAAAGGAGGCCACACCCAATGTTCGCAACAACCCTCTCCCTGATCATAGAGGTGGTGGAATACATGTGATAGAGACGAACGAAGAGTGGGACCCTGAGGGGTCGATTGGGCTTATTCGGGAAGGTGATGACTTTAAACCCTCAGTCATACATACTCCTATTGTGGCACAGACTCTGTCACCAATCGAGGTTGAGGTAGCTGCTCCAGTTCCATTTGAGGTAGAGGTGGCTCCGCTTGCGGCCACCCCTGCTCCGTTTAGAGTGGAAGTGGCCACACCTTTCACAGTGACAGTATCAACCACACCTCCTTTCCACTCAAAAGCAATACCTTGGGATTATGTTGCCGAAGCTAGGCGAAAAGGAAAGGTAAAGATGGAGGAATCTGATGCCGCACAAGGAATGACCAGGACCGGGAGAATCTATACACCTGAGCACCTGGGAGGACCAAGTAAGGATGCTACTACCAAGCAGCCTATCATTGAAACAGGGCAAGATGACCATTGGAAGAAAGTACAAGCAAGGGAGTATTCCGTCATTGATCATTTGAACAAAACCCCAGCTCAAATATCAATCCTGTCACTGTTACAAAATCCAGAAGCACACAAGAAGGCTTTGATGAAAGTGTTAAGCAAAGCTTACGTGCCCAATAACATCACCAGCGGAGAGATGTCTAATATGGTAGGACAGGTGTTGGAAAGTCACAAAATCACTTTCCACGAGGATGAGTTGCCACCTGAAGGTCTGAATCACAACAGGGCACTGCATATTACAGTGCGTTGCGAAGACTACTTCATTGCCAGGGTCTTGGTTGACGGAGGTTCAAGCCTCAATATTTGTCCGTTGGACACTCTGAAAAGATTGGACAAAGGTTTTCATGAAATACAGGCAGGAAGCGTGAATGTGAAAGCTTTCGATGGGTCTCAAAGGGCCATGATTGGGGAGATTAACTTGTGCTTGCAGATGGGGCCAACTTGGTTCGACGTCTAGTTTCAGGTGCTCGACATACCGGCCTCATACAATCTTCTGTTGGGCCGACCATGAATCCATGCCGCTGGGGCTGTGGCATCCACACTACATCAAGTCGTGAAATTTGAATGGAATCGTCAGCAGGTGATCATTCACGGAGATGGGAGTAACCCCATTTACACCAGTCAAACCATCCCGATTATTGGAAATAGAAGAAGGCTAGGAGGGGAAACCTATCATCACATTGAACGTGTCAATACCGTCGAGAAAGATAAATGGTGGAGCAGTAAAATAGAGAGCATACTGGCATGGTCTGGGTATGAACCCGGCAAAGGGCTTGGGAAGAATCTCCAAGGTATCACTAAACCGATACGGCTGAAGGGTCATGGTACTACCTTTGGGATCGGATATCAACACACATGGAAAGAGTATAATGATTGGTCACCTCCATGGAGTGGACCGTACTACCCTCTTGAGAAACCAATGCCACGTCTGGATCAAGCCTTTTACCAAGCTGATACAATATGGGGAACTGCAAAAGAGGAAGCATTAGCTGGGCTGTAGATTCTGTTCTTGGAAGACGAAGACATGGACTGCAGTGCAATAATTGAGAAGGAGGAGGAAGAAGGCCTCACTATTCAGACTGTGGAGAAGGGAGTTGTTCTCAGGAACTGGACCGCCACACCATTCTGGGCCCGCCGAGTCCCTGGGTAGCTTGGCAGATTTTATTTTTTGCAGCCACTCTAGGCATTTAAAATTTTCATCGAGCCATATTTGTCTGGATGTTGTTTAATTTAATTAAATGCATTTTCTCTTTATTATTCATTACTATTTTCTACACTTTTTCTTTCTACAGCGTTATTATTACTTTTTCTAATGAACTGGTGACTTTGAAATGTAATGAGGCAACGCAACATGAGAACAGTGATTCAGATAAAGAAGACGAGATACCCAAGGAAGTTGTTAGGGAGGTGGAAAACTGTGAGAATAAGCCTAAGTCCAATCTGGACGAAACCGAAGCAATAAACTTGGGGGACGTCGAGACCGTCAAGGAGACTCGCATCAGCATTTACTTATCACCAACAGAGAAGGAAGAGTACATCCGTTTCCTAAAATAATATGAGGACATTTTTGCATGGTCATATGATGACATGACAGGTTTGAGCACGTCCATAGTGGCTCACAAGTTACCTACCAACCCAATGTGTCCGCCGGTGAAGCAAAAACTCAGAAAGTTCAAACCATACATGAGCCTGAAAATCAAGGAGGAGGTTACCAAGCAGATCAAAGCCAAAGTTCTCAGGGTGGTTGAGTACCCAACCTGGTTAGCCAACATTGTGCCAGTTTTGAAGAAAGATGGAAAAGTCAGAGTATGTGTTGACTATCGGGATTTAAACAAAGCAAGTCCCAAGGATGACTTTCCACTACCAAACATAGACATCCTGATCGATAATTGCGCCAAGCATGAACTCCAATATTTTGTAGATTGCTTCACGGGTTATCACCAGATCTGGATGGATGAAGAGGACGCGGAGAAAATAGCTTTTATTACACCATGGGGGTATACTACTACAAGATAATGCCATTTGGTCTAAAGAATGTTGGGGCTACCTACATGAGAGCCATGACAACCATCTTCCATGATATGATACACAAGGAGATAGAGGTATATGTGGACGACGTCATTATCAAATCAAAGAGGGTCGCAGATAACATAGCAGACTTGAGAAAGTTCTTCGACAGACTAAGGAGGTACAACTTGAAACTAAACCCCGTCAAGTGTGCATTCGGGGTTCCCGTAGGAAAGTTATTGGGATTCATTGTCAACCGCGAGGGATCGAGCTAGATCCATCTAAAGTCAAGGCTATTCAGGAGTTACCGCCGCCTAGGAGCAAAAAGGACGTGATGAGCTTCCTAGGGCATCTCAATAATATCAGTCGCTTCATAGCACAGTCCACAGTCATATGTGAACCCATCTTCAAGATGCTGAGGAAAGATGCCAAGACAAGATGGACCGAAGATTGTCAGTTTTGACAAAATCAAGGAGTACCTGTCCACGCCACCGGTCTTGGTCCCGCCAGAGTCGGGACGGCCTTTGCTACTCTATCTATCTGTATTGGATGGAGCCTTCGGATGCGTTCTGGGACAACATGATAAGACAGGGAGAAAGGAGCAAGCCATATATTACTTGAGTAAGAAGTTCACACCTTACGAAGCACGTCACTCTCTGCTGGAACGCACGTGTTGTGCTTTGACCTAGACGGCCCAGAAGTTGAGGCATTACTTCTGTGCCTATACCACATACCTCATATCCAGGATGGATCCTTTGAAGTATATATTTTAGAAACCCATGCCGACCGGGAAGTTGGCCAAATGGCAGATACTGTTGAGTGAGTTCAATATCGTCTACGTAACTCAAAAGGCGGTCAAAGGACAAGCATTGGCAGATCATCTTGCTGAGAATCCGGTGGGATGAGAATACGAACCCTTGAAAACGTATTTTCCTGACGAAGAGGTGTCATTTGTAGGAGAGGACATTACCGAAGCGTATGACGTTTGGAGGATGTTCTTTGATGGAGCTGCAAATTTCAAAGAAGTGGGCATTGGAGCAGTTTTGGTATCAAAAATAGGTCAACCATTATCCGGTATCAGCAAACTCAGATTTCCCTGCACCAACAACATGGCAGAGTATGAGGCCTGCATACTAGGACTCAACATGGCAATCGACATGAACGTTCAGGAGCTGCTGGTAATCGGTGATTCAGATTTGCTTGTACACCAGGTACAAGGAGAGTGGGCCACCAAGAATTCCATGATATTACCATATCTGCACCATGTGCAGGAATTGAGAAAGAGGTTCACCAAGATAGAGTTTCGGCATGTAGCCAGAATTCAGAATGAGTTTGTCGATGCATTGGCCACCTTGTCATCTATGATACAGCATCCGTACAAGAATTTCATTGATCCCATCCCAGTAAAAGTCCATAATCAATCGGCTTATTATGCCCATGTTGAGGAAGAAACAGATGGAAAACCTTGGTTCCACGACATCAAAGAGTATTTGACCAAAGGAGAATATCCGGAGCATGCAAACCACACACAGAAACGCACACTTCGGAGATTGTCCAATCACTTCTTCCACAGCGGAGGAAATTTGTACACGAGAACTCCTGATTTAGGATTGCTAAGATGTATCGACGCAAAAGAAGCTTCTAAGCTACTTGAGGAGATACATGCTGGGACCTGCGGCCTGCATATGAATGGTTTTGTCTTGGACAAGAAGATACTCAGGGCCGGTTACTTTTGGATGACCATGGAGACCGACTGCGTCTAGTATGTCCGCAAATACTACCAATGTCAAGTGCATGCTGAAATGATAAAAGTGCCGCCAAATGAGCTCAACGCAACAAGCTCGCCTTGGCCATTCGCCGCCTGGGAAATGGATGTCATCGGTTCGATTGAGCCCACTGCTTCAAACGGACACAGGTTTATTCTGGTGGCCATTGATTACTTCACAAAATGGGTAGAGGCTGCATCTTACAAAGCTGTAACGAAGAAAGTCGTTGCAGACTTTGTCAAGGACCGTATTGTTTGCCGATTCGGAGTTTCCGAGTCCATTGTCACTGATAATGCCGCCAACCCCAACAGTGATCTAATGAAAGCCATGTGCAAAACTTTCAAACTCAAGTATAAGAACTTCACAGTCTATAGACCTCAGATGAATGGAGTCGTGGAAGCCGCCAACAAAAACATCAAAAAGATACTAAGGAAGATGGTAGAAAACCACAAACAATGGCACGAGAAGCTACCTTTTGCTAAGTTGGGATACCGCACTATAGTTCGCACATCAACCGGAGCAACTCCCTACATGCTGGTTTATGGCACCGAGGCTGTCATCCCAGCCGAGGTAGAGATTCCTTCTTTAAGGATTATACAGGAAGCCGAACTCAGCGGTGCATAATGGATAAGGAGCCGCTACGAACAATTGGCCCTTATAGACGGGAAAAGGATGAATGTAGTATGCCATAGTCAGCTTTATCAGAACAGAATGTCCAGATCTTTCAACAAAAGGGTCAAACCAAGACAATTTGCACCAGGACAGTTGGTGCTGAAGAAGATCTTCCCACATCAAGAAGAAGCCAAAGGGAAATTCTCTCCCAACTGGAAAGGTCCTTACATGGTTCACAGGGTGCTAACAGGAGGAGCACTCATACTTGCAGAAATGGACAGAGAAATCTGGCCAAAATTGATCAATTCAGACGCAGTCAAAAGATACTATGCTTAGACTATTTACATTTCCTCATCTGATGTAATTGAACTACGCTTGACCTAATTCCCGTTTAAGAGGGGATACGTAGGCAGCCTTATGGGTTCGGTCATATCATAATAAAATTTCCATTTCCCCCCAAGATCAGAAACTGGGGCAGAATTTTGAGGAGGACCCTCAAAATTCCGAAGCAAGTCCAGCCAACGCCAACATATGTCAAACAATCAGAAATCAATTAAGAAACTAGGCAGAATTTTGAGAAGAATTCTGGAGGAGGTTCAACAAGACTCATTACTCGCAAGCGGCTGAAGGATCATCTACCAAACTGGGGCAGAATTTTGAGGAGGACCCTCAAAATTCTTACATAAGAAAGTTGCAGTGTCTCTGAAATGTGTTACAGTCACTAGTTCATCTAAATTACTGGATATTTCGATATGTTTCTAGATAACTCTATTTCTTACCAGTAATTGCATATTTTTGAAAACTCTATTTCGGTAACAGTCAGGTTACTCAGGAAACTCAAAAGGCCTCAAGAATGGAGCAAAGCAAGGCCAGCGGATTGAAGCACGAACCCAAACCCCCCCCCCCCCCCCCACAAACTATAAATTTTCTTTGAACGCAGGTACTCTGGACGTAGAATAGCGCTTGCAAATTATACACGTAACAAGATCACTATCAAATCAGTCCCTCAACATCCGAATATTATCTCCAGCTAGAGGACATATGCTACTCTTATTTGCTTACTATCTATCTGCATTGAGGCTTAATCCTATGCTCCCATGTTCGCATGAGGTCTAAATCCTGCCTCCCTACCTACATGAGGCTAATCCTTGTCTCCCCATTTGCATAAGGCTAATCCTTGCCTCCCTATTGCATGAGCCTAATCCCGTGCCTCCCCACTAATGAGGCTATCCCTGCCTCCCTAAATTGCATGAGGCTAAATCCCATGCCTCCCCACTTGCATGAGGCTAGATCCTTGCCTCCCCACTTGCATGAGGCTAATACTTGCTCCCTGTTTGCATGAGGCTAGATCCTTGGCCGTCCCTATTTTGCAATGAAGGCCTAATCCCTGCCTTCCCCAACTTTGCATGAAGTTAATCCTTGCCTCCCGCCACTTGCATGAGGCTAATCCCTGCCTCCTAACCTGCATGAAGGCAATCCTTGCCTCCCCATTTGCATTAGGCTAATCCCTGCCTCCCTAATTGCAGGAGGCTAATCCCTGCCTCCCCACCTGCATAAGGCTAATCCTTGCCTCCCCATTTGGTTATGAGGCTATATCCCCTGCCTCCCTAATTGCATGAGGCTAATCGTCGCCTCCCCACTTGCATGAGGCTAATCCTTGCCTCCATACTTGCATGAGGCTAATCCTTGCCTCCCTAATTGCATGAGGCTAATCCTTGCCTCCCTGTCTGCATGAGGCTAATACTTCCCTCCCCATTTGCATGAGGCTAATCCCTCCCTCCCCATTTTCATGGGACTGAACATCGCCCCTCCTTGCATAAATGTTGCTCTACTCTGGTACTATTTATTTGCTCTTCTATCGAGCTAAGCTCTGTCCTTCATCTCGCAAGACTAAGGCTTGTCTTGTCAACATCTTACTGTTGCATCTCATGGGCTGAAATATCGCCATCTATCCAAAGGCGTCATAGTCTAAAGGCATCGTCCTCATAGCCGGAAGACACCATGCCATGGCCTGAGGATCTTTAAAATTTGCATATCATTATTCAAAGGCGTGATGGTTCGAAGGCACCATCTGCATGGCCTGAGAACACCATTTCATGGCCTGCGAATCCATCACTAAACAATTCATGGCCCAGGACATCATGGTCCGAGGACGTCTTAACCGTCCAAAGACGACTTTCATGGTCCAAAGGGAACCTGCATCATGTTTAAATTTTCGCACAGAACGGGTTCGTAGCATCTCTTTATTTGCAGGTGATCAGCAAGCAACCGCTATCCTAGCAGAAGCGACCTCGCTCCAGTTCCTTCAAACTAGGTCAAACTTAACCGTTCACCATAACCGCTCTTGCATTTCGTGTCCGTTCTTGCAATGACTTCATCGGTATATTCCGCAATGAATCTAGAACTACACATGGCCTGATTCCTGTAAAACCAGGGATATGTAGGCAACTCAAGACTGGAGTCTGACCTCTATCTTTCAAAACATCCCTTTCGGTCAAACTTGGCCATCATTTCTTTACCCGAAAACTCTTTCATCCTTCCCGGGTAAAGAGGGGCAGCTGTTGATACCCAATTTTTCCTCATATATTTTCAGTACGTATATATACTTTCAAAATATCACATATGCAGCTATAAGCATGCATAAACATTTTTTATACTTTTTCTATAATTTTAAAAGATCCAAATCCATTTATTTCTTCTCTTTTTTATTTTAGTTATCCTTCAAATTACTTTTGTGATGATTTAGCCATCTAAATTCATTATTTATGCCAACATAGTGTTTAGATATTTTTAGTGCATTTCTTGTAGTTATATTTACATTTTTAGGCTAAATTGCACATCTTTGCAATAATAGCCCATACTAATTTATAATTACATTATTTATGCATAAAATGGTCTTCCATATTTTTAAAATGTTAAATAACTATTTTAAATCATTTAGTACACAAAGATATTTTTGGAATTCATTCATTATTTTTTATAAATTATTTAGTTATTAAAAATGGCTATTTAAAATCTGGCCCTATTTTATTTCAATTTTGGCCTTAATTTAACCCAACACCCAGCCCAATTTTAAACCTAAAATATACCCAGCCCAATACCCATCTGCCCGAACCTAATACCTGGGCAAATCCTGGCCGTTGATCATTGTGATCAACGGTCCAGATTGACCCTTACCTAAAATAAACCAAATGACCCCCCAAACCCTCTCATTTCCTCACCAACAGCCGCCCTAAAATCCCTCTCCTCTCTCAAAAGCTCCAAAACCTAACCCTAATCGGACCTCGTCGTCACTCATCTATGGCTATCTATGGTGGCTTCTCACCACCCCCAGGCCTCTAGTAGCCTCTCTTGTACTGGTATCATCATCTCCAGGGTCCTCAAGGGACCAGGCTTAGTTTGTTTGCATCTATGGCCATTTCTCGCCTATTTCAGGCTGTCCTAGTTTGATTCCGAGTGAGATATTTCTATATCTATGAGTTTCTAGGTTTGCTTCTTCATCTCTGTGATTGTTCTTCTCGAAACCTTAATTTCTTTCTTCTGAACTTCTTAGATCTGCATAGATCTGAGATGGTTTGGACCTATTTCATATGAGTTTTACAATAACCTTTTGGTTTTTTACAAGAATCGTATGATTTTCGAATGATTTTCCATTTTTTCTAAACTAGGGTTTCCGGAAATTTCTTTTCCCAAAACATTTGGTGATTCAAGTGTTTAATGTTCTGTTTCTATATGTTTTAACCAATTTTGTTAGGATTGCTATAACTTCAACTCGTTTATACTAAAAGCCCTAATTTTTCTGACTCTTTTGTTTAGTTTCTGAGTTACTTGTGTACTGCCTTTGTTCTTGCCTTGGTTCTTGCGATTTCTCTTTAGCCATTTAAATGTCTCGTGATTTTCTTATCCCAATATGCCTCTACTAAGTTCTTGGTTCAACTTTTCTACTGATCCTATATGTCCATGTTCATTTTGAATGTTATTTCTTGCTTTATTTAAGTTGTTCGTGATATTTGCTCATTCTTTACGTGATTTCCTCCTTAATTAAACCCTGTTTATTCTGAACCTCTTATTTTCAATTTGAATGGAGCCCTTTTCCCTAACAAAGTCCTTGATTCTTATTTCACTCGGTTTGACTGAAATTCTTGCCTTAATTAGTTCCCTCTTGCCTTATTTGTTATTTGCTGATTCTTGCTCACTATTTCCTTAATTGAACGCCTGTTCATTCACCCTTAATTACCTTACTTGATTTTCTTCCTTAAAATTTTTGTCCTGCTTTTACCGTTGATTGATTGTCCCTTGATTAAAGGTAAGACTTACCGATTTACATGTGTGATTGATTCCATGAATTTCCGTGATTGCTACTTAATTGATCTCTTACCTTATTTTGTTTAACTCTTGATTACTATATAAACTCCCTCCTATTCTCACTTCAGACACGAACATTAGTTCACCATAGCACACTTACACTCTAAAGCTCTCTTTTCTTCTCTGCTACTTGTGATATTCACTGGTCTAGCCGGCTGAAAGCCAAGGCTAGATATTGGAACTACATCAGCTTTATATTCTGCACTCTTTTCTTCAACTGGTATGTCTCTAGTTAAATTTTGAAACCCAAACCCTATGTGTTTTATTCCTGCACTAGTTCATCAGTTATGAATTCAACTTGTCTTCCTACTTACTTCTTTGCTATGATTAGCATGTCTAAACTCTGTCATGTTCAATGTATGATTAACATGTCTACACTTCACTTAGTTATCTGATACTTCACCAGCCTATTTGTGAATATCTATTTAATCCCTTAATTATGTGATCATGTTGGTTATGTGATGTATGTAATTGACCATGCCTGTATATTTGATCCTGTTCAAGATATGTCAGGCTTTCTATATTACATCTGCGATCTCTGCCTTAACTATTTACTGCCCATGACTAGCCTGTTATGTCTCAAAGACCCTAATTGTTTTGTGCAGTTGTTGACTGCGTGTTTCCTCTATACTCTATCCATGTACCCCCAATGTGACTCTTATGTGTCCCCAGTCCCTTTACCCCCGTGTGAGATCTGTTTGTTGAATGTCTCTAAATCTGGATATTTTATGACCAATTGATTGTCTGCTGTTTTCAAAAGACTTTTGGTACTCTTCTCAAACTGTCTTTTACCACCAAACTATTTCCTGTTTCTGAAAACCTTTTCACTCCTAGAGTCATCTCTGTACTCTTTTCAAAACCTTTTCAAAACTATGTCATGCACTCTCACTTTATTCTTAGATTACTAGGTTCTGCCCCTCTGATATGTGTACTGCCTTGAGACCCTTGAGATCTCTCTGAACTCTGGCATATCAGGGCTGGCATTTCCACACTGCACAATAATCAGTTATTATTTGAGAAAGGTCTAGGTGTGAGCACTCCCCGGGATCCATGAGGTCCTTTGGGAACTCTGACACACCTAGACATGAAATTGGCTATGGAACTCTTGCATTTGAGACTACTAGAGGCTTGGAAATCATTTGGGCCTGCTTCAGACTCCCTATAGCTTAGCTTCTATTTATTTATGTAATTTATATTCAGTTCTTGGTCTGTAATAATAATTGTAAACAAATATCGGGGTGATTAGTGAAAATGAGTGGGTAACTGCATATTGTGGGTAAAATCGAGTAGATAACATGCCTATAGGGTCTATTTCAATTCAAAATGTGTTTGTTAGATAATATGTGTATAGGACCTGCTTTGGTGAATTCTTCATGCTTTAGTTTCACACAATTAGAAGCCATGCCTATAGGATCTAAATCAGCTCTATAATTAGATATCATGCCTATAGGGTGTAAAGTAATTGAAGTTCAATTTCCCTTACAGCATGTATTCAAATTTATCTCCTTAGAGATCATGTCTATAGGATTAAAATCGGCTTTAATAGAAATCATGCCTATAGGATCTAAAATCGGCCTAACTTTAACTGACGCCTGGAAGTTCTGAATCAGATTAACTAACCTACTCGTTTCTCAATCAATGTCAGTAGAAAGCATGCCTATAAGCTTCAAATCGCCCGTTTGGAAACTATTTACTATTTTACTGCATTCTTGATCAATAATAGATACCATGCTCATAGGACATCACTGTTATACGTCTAGGCAAGTCTATAGGGTAATTAAAATTCTGCAACTGTAAAACCATGTTCTGCTATCTGCGATTGCTCATATTCAACAGTTCTAAAATCAGTAGGCAAGCTGAATAGGTCTTTGATACATTGGTCCTAATTCAATACTATATACTCTCAGCTCACCTAGATATCATGTTCTAAGGTTTTTCTCTTAAACGTTTGTTTGAGACGTGCACTTATTTGTTTCTGCTTGCAGAGGTAAATGTGAGCCTTTAATTGTTCTCCCTTTAAATGCAGTCCTACTTGTTTTGGTTGACGCTTAGAATTTTCTCCTTTAAACACCTTAGGATGGTCTAGAACTACCCAAATTAGAGGTCCTAAATACCTCCAGGGCCACAAAGAAGGGACGGGTAGTGCACGCATAGGATATCTTTCAAGGTTGCTAGAACGCTTTAGGCTATGACCAAGGGGAGGGAATTGGGTAGTAAGGATATGATGACTACGCGCTAATGCCACGTGTAGCCCCTCATTGAGGAGTGATTACCGGGCATTGTGTGGGTATGATCCTGTGGGCTAACAAACCTAGGACCCTCTTTTTCCCAACTCCCGTTGTTTAAATGAATTTACTTTTCTTTATATATGTGCAACTTGTTCATGCCTTTTCCCTTGTTTCATTACTTGAATCATACATGTGCTTAGAATGTCAAAACATGCCTTTACTTGCAAGTACGTGGTGAAACTGTTTATCTGTTAAAATGACTAATTCACATAAGTATAAGTTCGGCCGGGACCCACCATTGTGGACCGCGAGGGGTGCCTAACACCTTCCCCTCAAGGTTATTTCGAGCCCTTACCCTAAATCTCTGGTAATACAAACTAGTCTATGAGTTAATTGCTCAAGGTGCCCTAACACACCATAATTCGTTAGGTGATAACTCTTCAAATACCCAATTCCCAAAAGGAAAAGAGTTATTCCCCCATGAAATGTCGAAACCCGGACGTTCACCGCGAGGAGGAAAAAAGGGGGCGCGACAATGACATCTGTCTACAAGCCTCTAAGAATACATAATTTTCATAGAGATCGGGATAGAGTCCCTCCATACCAAATAATACACGTCTAACTCATACTAACCAAACAAGCAACTCCGAAGCAAATGGAGCACACCAACATCTTCTAAGTTGATAGCCTACTTGGAGGGCTCTCGACCTATCTATCGGTACCTGCGGGCATGAAACACAGTGTCCCCAGGCAAAAAGGGACGTCAGTACAAATAATGTACTGAGTATGTAAGGCACATAAATAAGTGCATAACAGACATGGAGGAAATATAGAGTAAATGACTCCACATGTAAGTATGAATAACTTTATAAATCATGAAATGATTATACTATCATGCATATGCGTATGAATGTCTTGTCGTGCATAGGTACATGTTTCATAACATCATCAGCCTCTGAGGGCATCCCATCATATCATCTTGGCCAGTGTGGGCAAAATCATCAACGTATACCAGCTGATCAGGTGGTGGTGCATATATAATGCCATAACCTTTCCCATATCCCATATACATATATATACATACATATATATGCGTATATAACACCATCTGGTCATGGATCAATGTACATGAATGCAATGCATGAAAAGTACGTTATTAAAATCTTTCGGAATGTCATAAGACCATTTGCCTTTGAGTAACATCATAAAGTAAATTCTTTTCAATTTTCGTATTTTTCTGAGATCCATGAACAGATGATAGAATAATATGACACATGGGGAATCAATAATATAGGTACCCCTAGTATTTTTATGGATAGAGTCATTTATGAAAGTTGAGTATTTTGCTCGTTTCATTTGTATCAATATGGATCATGCCAAAAAGAAAGAAGGGATAGCCTTAACATACCTGGAGTAGGGAAAAATCCGTATGATATTCTTGGAAATGGTTGCACCGTACTCCTTTAGAACCGCAAAATTTAATATTGCTATGATCCTAAAAATTCTCGCAAGAATTTCGTTGACACCTATGAATTGTAGTGTTTTTGTGATTAAAAGCTAATGTTCTGGTTTTGTATACAAGACATGAAAAGGTGAAGCTTGTTGAAGACATTCTACATGAATTTGCACGTTCTGCTTTTTCGGAGAATCTCTTAAACATTTATTCAATCCTAAGTGCTAATTGTAGGGAATGAGTAATGCTTTGATCTTTGTCTTTTATATTGAAGACATGGTTATAAAAGTGGTTAAATCTAGGTTTGCCACCTAGAGACATATGAACGTTAGTCATTGCTTATAATGTGGCTAGTTGCCACGTTTCTTTTTTTGGGTAATTATTAATCTTTATCCACTTATTAGTTAATTGGGTAAAGTCCCGTTACCCGTAAATAACCAATCACCCGTATAATTACGAATTATTTCGACTTAAAATATTACTCACTTTTCACATACCATACTATCATGGCCATGTGGTACCTTGTATGGTACTAGTCCATAAATACCGGGTATTTTAGCTCGGGCCGTATTTTATCCCAAAATGCCAATTTCAACGAAATTCATTTTCTTCGACTTGCTCCCCCTCTCACCTTCACGAATTTAATCATCACTTATAGTCCTTATAATCACCAAATAACCTTTTCCTTGGACAGAGCCGGGACATTAACCAATCGCCCGTATAATTACGAATTATTTCCACTTACTTAAAATATTACTCACTTTTAACATACCTTACTATCATGGCCATGTGGTACCTTGTATGGTACTAGTCCATAAATACCAGGTATTTTAGCTCGGGCCGTATTTTATCCCAAAATGCCAAATTTCAACGAAATTCATTTTCTTCGACTTGCTCCCCCTCTCACCTTTACGAATTTACTCATAACTTATAATCCTTATAATCTCCAAATAATCTTTTCCTTGGACTAATGTCAATTACCTTACGACAAATTCAACATACAATACTACAGGATGTAATATCGTCGTAACTTAATACTGCGAAGCGTAACATCACCGTAATGCAATATTGCAAGACGTAACATCATCGTAATATAATACTGCAGGACGTAACAACATCGTAATATTGCAGGGCGTAACAGACACGAACAAAACGAGCAAATGCACAAATTCCATAAATGACTCTATTCATAGAAATACAAGGTTCTTGATTCCCTATATGTCATATTGTTCTATCATCTATTCATGGGTCTCAAAAATATGTAAGTTGATAAAGTTTATTTCATGGTATTAATCAGAGGCATAATGGTCTTATGACGTACCGAGAGATTTTATTAACGTATCTCATATGCATTTCATGGATTTATACATGCATATTGACCCATGACCAGATGGCATATATATATATATATATATATGGGATATGGGAAAGGTTATGGCGTTATATACGCACCACCACCTGATCAACTGGTATATGTTGATGATATTGCCCACAGTGGCCGAGATGATATGATGGGATGCCCTCAGAGGCTTGATGATGTTATGAACACATGTACCTATGCACGACATGACATTCATACGCATATGCATGACACTATAAGAATTTCATAATTTACATAGTTATCAAGACTTACAGATTGAGTCATTTACCCTATATTTCTTCCATGTCTTTTATGTACTTATTTATATGCCTTACATACTCGGTACATTATTCGTACCGACGTCCCTTTTGCCTGGGGACGCTGCGTTTTATGCCCGCAGGGCCCGACAGACAGATCGAGAGCCCTCCAAGTAAGTTATCAGCTCGGCGAAAGATATTGGTGCACTCCATTTGCTCCGGAGATGCTTATTTGTTTAGTATGATTAGGACATATATATTGATTAGTATGGCCGGGCCCGGTCCCGACCTTTATGATATTATGTATTAGAGGCTTGTAGACAGATGTCATGTATACGGATACTTGTATGGCCTTGTCGACCTATATTTTGAGTGCATAAAGGATCATGACGGCCTTATTGGCCCGTACGTCATACGAATAAGTTTGGATTACATGTTGGATCATCCAATGTCAACTATTTCCCCATGTTCTATTATACTTATCTCACGACAGTCTCTATGGATCATTTACCTATGACAGTATGATACGAAAGATACGTTATGCAGGTACTCGGTTGAGTAAGGTACCGGGTGCCCGCGGCCCATCGGTTTGGGTCGTGACATTGTCATTGTTGATATTTGTGTAGTTGTGTGCCTACCTTGTGTGAGTTATACCGTGTTCATTGTGGGTGATCATTTCTTGTCTGCCATTCATTGTCTCTACTCTTACTTGTTGACTTGAATTTTGTAGAACACTTGCACAAGCATACTCGTAAACAAACCTCCCATATCGGTTTAAGAAGATGAATCCTGATGTTATTGACCATATACATGTACTCCCGTATACTTGCCTTCGATGTGAGAGTTATTCTGTTGGCACGTGAGTTGTTCGTGCAGTCATGAGTCATTGTTATTGTTGGCACGTGAGTGGTTCGTGCGGATATTAGATATTGTCACTCTCTTGGTACGTGGTTGTCCGTGCGGTTATGAATTGTAATATGGGCAGAAGATGCCAAGTGATTAGGGTTCATGAATTGGTACTCGTGAGCTGTGATTATAAGGTTTGGTACCTCGTGAAAATCCTTGAATAAATCTGGTGTGAAAGCGGTGGTTCTTATTGAGTTGTTACTTATTTTTCTTTATTTGGTCTCACTGGACTTAGACTGTGTTCAGCTTACTCTACAGCGTAGGTGTCTTGACTGTCCCTCGTTACTACTTCACCGAGGTTAGTCTTGATACTTACTGGGTACCGCTGTGGTGTACTCATGCTACGCTTTCTGCATATTTTTTTTGCAGATCCAGGTATTTCGGAACTGGTTGATCAATAGCTAGTTGTTCGGGCTTTGCTATGGAGACTCAAGGTAAACATGTTGTCGCGTTCATAGTCCTTGGAGTCACCTTCTGATATTGTACCTGTACTATTTATTTCTATTCCGGAACAGTTGTATTTAGGGATTTTCTAGCAAACTCAGTAGAACTTATGACTTGTACTACCGGTTTTGGGATTGTAAGTTTCGTATAGAGATTTCTATTTCATATTTAACAGTTGTTTGTTTAATTTTGCTATTAATTCAATAAGTGTTAGGCTTACTTAGTCTTAGAGACCAGGTGTTGTCACGACATCCTACGGAAGGAAATTGGGGTCGTGATAAGTTGGTATCAAAGCCCTAGGTTCATAGGTACTACGAGTCATAAGCGAGTTTAATAGAGTCTTGCGGATCGATACACGGACGTCTGTACTTATCTTTGAGAGGCTATGGAACTATTAGGTCAGGTTCACTTCTTTCATTCATATCGCGCGGATTTATTGATCTTGGAGTTGAGCATTTGTCATTCTATACTATCACAGATGGTGATGATACGAGATGTAGTTAATGATGACGCTGCCCCCAGAGCCAGTGTTGCTAGAGGTCGGGGCAGAGGCAGAGGCAGGGGCCGAGGAGGAGCACATGCTACATCTAGAGCACCTATCAGAGCAGCAGTTGAGGAGCCGCCAGTAGCTCTTGTTAGGGAACAGGAACCGGAGGCGCCTGTTGTTGCCCCGGGACTTCAGGAGACCTTAGCACAATCCCTGAGCATGTTTGGTACATAGGCTCAGGCGGAGTTGATTCCGGTTGCACCAGCTACTTCACAGACTAGGGGAAGAGCTCATACTCCCACCGCCCATACTTCAGAGCAGCGAGTCCATGTTGGTCAGGTCTAGGTGTCATGCCGACACAACCTGTTGTTCCAGTTCAGCCCTTGGTTATTGCAGCAGCATCTGAGGAGGAACATGTTAGACTTGCGAGGTTTAAGAAGTATTACCCTCCTACCTTCAGTGGTTTGGCTTCAGAGGATGCACATAGTTTCCTAGGAGTGCCATTATATTCTCCGCACTATGGGTATTATGGAGACGAGTAGGGTTGCTTTTACTACATTCCAGCTTAAGGGAGCAGCATATCAGTGGTGGCGAATGTACGAGTTAGGTAGCCCGGTCGATGCAGCTTCACTTTCATGGACTCAGCTCTCAGAGATATTCTTGAGAGAATTTGTTGCCCAGCCTCTTCGGGATGCCTGGCATGCGGAGGTTGAGCAGCTGCGTCAGGGCACTATGTCAATGTCAGAGTATGCCGTTAGATTCAGTGATTTGTCCAGACATGCACCTACTTTGGTTTATACAGTTAGAGAGCGAGTCCACAGGTTCATTGAGGGGCTCAGTCATGATATCCGGTTCAGCATGGCTTGGGAGTGGGAGACGAATGTTCCATTTTAGCAGGTGGTAGAGATTGCTCGCCGACTAGAGGGCATGAGGGACCAGGATAGAGGGGACATGCGAGGTCAGGAAAGAGAGGACAAGGAGGCTAAGAAGCCTCGTGGACCAGGAGGATCTACTAGTCCCTATTTTGGAGGCAGGCTACACCATGGTAGAGTTTTTGTAGGTCAGCTAGTTTAGTTTGCTTCGCGTGGTGCATCAGATATCCATAGGTCTTAGAGTGCTCGTATCAGACAGCTTCCACAACCACGCTAGTGGAAGGATTACTTTGAGTGTGGAGATACCGGCCACATAGTGAGAGAATGTCCCAGACTCCGGACAGAGGTATCACAGCGGGGTATTCAGGCTACGAGTTCTGCTCCAGTTGCTGATATCATTGCACCACCAGCTTGGGGGTGTAGGTCAGGCGAGTGGAGGGCACCCAAGAGAGGGACGTCCGACCTGTTGATATGCTTTCTATGGTGGGGCTGAGTCCGCTGCACCTGATGATGTTGTTACAGGTATGGTTTGAATTGTTATAGAGGGCCATTGTTCTTATTTTGATTTGGTTCTGCTTATCGGGGTGAATCCTCTTATTTTGCTTCACATACGGGTGAGTTTCGTGATTTTGTACTCTGCTTATGTGATTCTGTTGGGAGATTCTATAGTGGTAGTCGTGTCTATCATTTTGTTTTGTTCATTATTGAGTCCTAGGCCTTCCATCATGCCAAGATCCTTGTGAACATGTTCCATGCCACTCGTGCTCACCTCGGCATGGTCTGGCATAGGGCCAAAGAGCTATGAGACTAAAAGTGACTTTCTGTTACCCATTACGGTAGGTTTTGATGTGATTTTTGGGTGGTTGGTTACAATTTGTGATTTAGATGCTCTACATGTGTGGGGAGACGTATGTGTTGTGATTTTTGTTAGCGGAATTGAATTAGTGGAAGGTTTCGGATGGTATGATGTGTATTCTACTTGTGATTCAGAGCTGAGGATGGGATCCTCGCGTTTCCTTGAGGTTTGTTATGTTTGGACCGAGCTGCGTGCCGCGATGAAGTTATATTAGGATGAGATCCTTGTGATTTGTTCATATGCTTTAATTCTCCCTTGTGGAATTAATTAGTAGTATGCTACTGATAGGGAGTTGTGTCTGTCGGGCTTGTTTGATAGTTCTTTCATGTTTTTCCTTGTATATTCAGTCATATTCGTGTTGTACATATTGGGTTTTAGCTTGCGAGGTGTATGGTGGCGTTAGATATGACTTGTTGATTCGGGTGAATAGTTATGTGGTCTTTATGTTTCTTGTGTCGCTGTCAGTTTTGTGAAGGTTTGGAACATGATTCTAGCGGATATGAGGTTAATCGTCGGTGCTGCATTTGATCATGGGCATCTATTGCGACCAGAGATGTTGCTATGGGCATATGTGTGGTTGGTTTCGTCGTGTGGTTGTACCTGGTGGGTGTAGGCATGAGTTGTTGCAGCTAGTTGAGGCTGATATTGTGTGTCTGTGTGGGAATCGGATCTTTGGAAAATGATCGTAAGGTGAGAAATTTGGTTCTATGGTTATCAGTGCGGGTGGAAGGAATAATTTTAAGTCGGGATGGTGTCGTCGGGACTATGTGGATTGGGGTGAAGTGGGATCACCCGGCGAGTATATGTATGGTAAGTTCATTAAGTGATTTGAGGAATTCGAAATGGTTCTTGGCACGTTCAAGGATGAACGATTATTTAAGAGGGGCAGAATGTAACGACCCAACCGGTCATTTTGAGAATTAGCATCCCGTTCGGTGGCTTAAGGTCTCGAGCATCTTCGTATTATATGTTATGACTTGCGTGTGTGGTCGAGTTCGGTTTTCGGATGATTCGGGATCAAGTTGGAAAAAGGATTCTTGTTTTAGAAGCTTAAGTGGTAAGAGTTGATCGGAATTTGACTTTTGTGTAGACCTCTGAAATGGAATTTTGATGATTCCAATAGCTTCATATGGTGATTTTGTACTAAGGCGTGCGTCCGGATTTGGATTTGGAGGTCCGTAGGATAAGTTCAAGCATTTTGGCGAAAATTGGAAGGTCGAAGTTTCGGAAGGTTGAGAGGTTTCACCGGCAGTTGACTCGGTTGATATTGGGCTTGGATTGCAATTCCAAGAGTTAGATTAGCTCTGTTATGTCATTTGGGACTTGCATCCAAAATTTGAGGTCATTCCGGATTGATTTGATATGTTTCAGCACGAGTTTGGAAGTTGGAAGATTTGGAAATTCATAAGTTCAATTCGAGGTGCGATTCGTAGTTTTGACGTTATTTGATGGGATTTAAGGCCTCGAGCAGGTCTGTATTATGTTTTGGGACATATTAGTATGTTCGTACGGGGTCCCGAGGGACTTGGGTGAGTTCCGAATAGGTTTAGGTTGTGTTGCGCTTGTTTTTTATGTTTCCACGTCGTTTCTTCGGGCATTTATGGTATCACATTAATCAAATGAGCTCCGAATTCAATTTTTATTGAAGCATTAGATCCGTATAGTAATTACGGAGTCATATCAAAAAGAATCGTCGAATCCGGACATCGTATGAGAGAGTTATGCCAATTTCTGTTTCTGGAAGACCGCTGGTTTCTGGTGTAGTATCGCAAGGCTCACAAATGCAAACATTTGATGGCACTTGCGACCTCTCCCCTGTTCCAGTTCGCATTTGCAAATGTTTAATCTCAATTGCATAATTTTCCAGCATTGTTATTGTTCGCAATTGCGGAGGCTTCTTTGCTTTTGCGAGGGTTCGCAATTGCGAACCCTAGATCGCAAATGCGATATCTACAGCTTGTTTTCAACTGTGTAATTCGGATTTTTGCTTTATTTTTTTATTTTTTTGAACCCTAGGTCCGAGAGTGGGCGATTTTGAGAGAGAAATTTCATCTACAACAGTTGGGTAAGTGCCTTTGTTCAATTTCTATATTTCATGATTATATTTGAGTTTTAACATCAAATAGTGAGAATCAAAGTGAAAAATTGGGAATTTTGTCTAAATTTCAAAAATATGAAATTTCTTGATTTGAGAGTCGAATTGGACTCCGACTTGAAAACAAATCACGTATTTGAACTCGTAGGGCTATGGGTAGTCGAAATCTACCCCTTGACTCGGGTTTTGACCGGGCGAGCCCGGGGTAGGCTTTTGTTGACATTTTAGAAATTGTATTAAGATCATAACTTTGTTAACTGAAATTGTTTTCTCTTGCATTATTTAATGTATTTAAGTCGTCTTTGGCTAGATTGAGCAAAGCGGGGGTGAATTTGTGAAGGAAAAGCTAATTTGAGTATTCATCTAGCTTCTTTGAGGTATCTTGCCTAACTTTGTATGGGGGAACTACCCCTTAGGCTTTGAGTCATTTGTACTAATTGTGTCATGTGAAGGCCATGTACGCGAGGTGACGAGTATGTACTCGGGCTTAATTGTGGAAATTTGACCGTTTAGGCTCTTAGGTTCTTATGTTCATTAGATATGAAGTTGTTTGGTCATGTTAAATCCTCTATTTACTAAATCCATCCTTACGTGTCTTATTTGGAATTAATTGATTCATGTTCTACCCTTATTGCCAATTAAACTCTTATGTGCCTTAACTGAAGTTATTGCCTCTTTTGTTGTCACATTATCTCTTCTGCAACTGCTTAACCCTAATTGAAGTTATTATTATCTCTTCCGTAATTGCTTAACCCTAATTAAAGTTATCATTATCTCTTCCGCAATTGCTTAACTTTAATTGAAGTTATTAGTATCTCTTCCGTAATTGCTTAGCCATAATTGAAATTACTATTATCTCTTCCGTAATTGCTTAGCCTTAATTGAAGTTTGTTATCCCT
Organism: Nicotiana attenuata; assembly: GCF_001879085.1. Classification (NCBI taxonomy): domain Eukaryota; kingdom Viridiplantae; phylum Streptophyta; class Magnoliopsida; order Solanales; family Solanaceae; genus Nicotiana; species Nicotiana attenuata. The sequence goes on from NC_032000.1 coordinate 52,195,050, forward strand.
TTCACTGTTGACGTATTCTTATTTAGGGTCATTGATTCATGCTATCTCTCTTATCCTCGAATTGTACTTTTGTGAAATCATTATTACACATTATCTCTCCATTGTTGAGCTATTCTTGTTGAGACCATTATTCCCTATTGTGTAATTCTTTGTGAGCTCATTCTTCCATCTCTTTGTGTTCTGCAGTTCTTGTGTTGATTTACTTGTCATATTCTCGTGTTATGGTTGTTGTTGATGTTGTAGTAGTGTTGTTGAGCCGGGGGCTAGGCGTGGTTGTGGTATTGAAACTATTTTGAGGAAATATTGTGGCATATGGTCACATGTTGTGAAAGTTATTTTATTGTGTTGTTATATATTGGCACACGTGGTATTGTTGTGAGGATTGTCGGGATGTTTGCATGCAAGTTGTCCGTGCTATTGTTATTATTGATTTTTGCATATGCAGTGTGATAAGGCAGGTTATATATGTGGGTTTGCGCATGTGGAGAGGCAAGGTGAGAATATTATTTTGCGCGTGCGGAGAGGCTAGGCGGGTATTTACTTTATTATTGCACACGTGGCGAGACAAGGTGGGCTATATCGGGGAATGATTTGTTATGACTTGTGATGGCCTGGGAGCATTGTCATTGTTGATATTTGTGTAGTAGTGTGCCTACCTTGTGTGAGTTATACCGTGAACATTGTGGAGTGATCATTTCTTATGTGTCATTCATTGTCTCTACTCTTACTTGTTGACTTGAATTGTGGTAGAACACTTGCACAAGCAAACACGTAAACAAATCACCCATATTGGTTTAAGAATGTGAATCCTGATGTTATTGACCATTTATATGTACTCTTGTGTACTTTCCTTCGGTGTGAGAGTTATTTTGTTGGCACGTGAGTGGTCCGTGCAGATATTAGATATTGTCACCCTCTTGGCATGTGGGTCGTCCGTGCGGTTATGAATTATAATGTTGGCACAAGATGCCAAGTAATTAGGATTCATGAATTGGGACCCGTGAGCTGTGATTATGAGGTTTGGTAGCTCGTGGAAGTTCTTGAATAAATCTGGTGTGAAAGTGTTGGTTCTTATTGAGTTGTTACTTGTTTTTCTTTATTTGGTCTCGCCCGACTTAGACTGTATTCAGCTTACTCTACAGCATTGTTACCTATTGTGCCTTGTTGCTAATTGTTGCTTTAGTTTCCTATTACAAGCATTGTTTTATTATTTCTCAACATGCCTAGCTTTATATTGACATTGTCTCTTGTTAGTTCTACATTTATACTTGTTCAGGTTGCTTAGTCCAGTAGGTGTCTTGACTGTCCCTCATCACTACTCCACCAAGGTTATTCTTGATACTTACTGGGTACCGTTATGGTGTACTCATGCTACGCTTTCTGCATATTTTTGTGCAGATCCGGGTATTTCGGAATTGGTTGATCAATAGCTACTTGTTCGAGTTTTGCTGTGAAGACTCAAGGTAAACCTGTCATCGCATTCGCAAGCCTCGGAGTCACCTTCTGATATTGTACCTGTACTGTTTATTTCTATTCCGGAACAGTTGTATTTAGGGATTTTCTAGCAAACTCACTAGAACTTATGACTTGTACTACCGGTTTTGGGATTGTAAGTTTTGTATAGAGATTTCTATTTCATATTTAACAGTTGTTGGTTGAATTTTGCTATTAATTCTGTAAGTGTTAGGCTTACCTAGTCTTAGAGACTATGTGTCGTCACGACATCCTAGGGAGAAAAATTGGAAACGTGGCATATTTTTGTACTCCCACCACCACCACCACCACCACACACACACCTCTCCCGCACCCCGAATTTATTTTCTACAAGAATTTAATTATTCTTTTTAAAATTCACAGTAACCCAAAGGAACTAATGTGCTACTTTACTTTTTCACACAAGAGCAATGTTGAAATTTGAGCTCGATAACTAAAAAAATATTTTATTTGTTGAAAAAGAAAGTATCATGAAAAGAAATTACTCATTTTGTTGAAATAAAAGAAAATACTTTTATTACATCATAAAAGAATATACTCATTTTGTTGAAAGTGGAAAAAAAGTACACTATCTACAATTTAAAAAGAAAGTACTCTTAATAATAGTTTTATTTAGGGTGGATGGGGTGTGGTGGGGTAGGGGGTGGGTGGATAGGGGTGGGGATGGAGAATAGAGTGGAGAAGGTTGAAAAAGAATATACTAATTTTGTTGAAATAAAAAAAAGTACAACATGAAAAGAAAATAGTCTTAATAATAGTTCTATGTAGGATGGGTGGGCGGCGAGGTTGGGGTGGGTGGGAGTGGGTGGGGTGTGGTGGGGGGTTTGGGCATTGGGGTGGATGGTGGTGGGTTGGTGGGGATGCGAAATATGGTGAAGGTTAAAAAAGAGTTTTGGAAAATGTTTTCCTTCTTTTGATAGGGAAAACATTTTCCTCCAATTGATGGAAAATATTTTCCAAAATATTTAACCCAACCAAACATGAAAAAATCAGAAAATATTTTCCGAAAAATATTTTCCTTCATACCAAACACACCCTGAGTTATGATCCATTCTAGAATCGGGTGAATAATACAAGTGAAAAAGTGCTTTAATTTTTTTGACCCAATAGCAAAAGTTTTGGAAAAAGTTTTATGCTAGAATTTTAAAGCACGCTAGGCAAAAATTTCCTTAAAGGTTCCGAATTTTAAAGCACACAACAATTATAGTGATAGTCAAAAAAGGTCATCCAGCTTTATTTGCTATCTAGAATCTCTCGAGTCTATACTAACTTAGCTATATCATGGTTCGGAGTAAAATTTAGGCGGATTAGATCATGACTATTTATTTATTCAAAATATTTTGAACGCCCCTAGTGGTACCATTTGCCAAATCAACTAGCGGTACCTTTTGGAAACCTAGTTTATTGTACAACTTGTTCAGCCAGGGCTGTCAAAAGATCTATGCACCTTTTATTTGGATATAGATTACGGGAAATTTAAAAACTGAGTACCTAGGGTATCTGTTTGTTGAATTGTGTAATGGTAATTTCTTTGATTAGATATGATTTATCCTTTACGTGCATACCACGGAACTGTATCAATTGTGAATACCTTGATGTTCTCTAGTTGTATGCAAACATTGATTGGATCATCAAAGTAATTTCGATTAACAAAATTCTACAACTGGCAGTCTATCATCCTTATAGAAATTTGCTTGCAAATTAACTATTGATCCAAATTACTTCGTTAGGGGTAGTTAGTTGGGGTTAATTTACCCGCATTTGATGTTTAAATCAAACCATAATTATTAATCAAAATTAAGTGATAAATTGATGTGACAATGTGAATTTATTTACTATGTCCAATGACAATAGTATATTCGAAGACACATTATGTATAACATCAAGTGCGAGTAAGTTTCTTCTATTAATTGATAATGTTAGATCGATTTTACGAGCATAATGGAGTATGTGGTAGCACAAATGGGGAGCAAACCCTCGTATATTTAACCACTAATCTGGAAAGAGATTGAATCTTGTAGTAGTTGGGGAGGAGATAGTTGTTGCCTCTAAGATTGATGAGAAGAACAGAAAAGGGCATGTAGTAGTTTTCATATTCTAAAATGAAAAGAGAATGAATTAAGAATGTTTTCTTGTCTAAAAACAGGCTACACCAATCCTTGTAAAAGTGAAGAAAATTCAGTACTGAAAGACATGATAGCATTAGGGTATTCAATATGTAACTTCATTCCGATAATCGATCATGTGTCTACTGAACAGGAACCATTTTGACTTTGCTCCCGGTTGAATGTAGTTATCATTTAGGAGACCTAATCGTTAAAAAAAGTTGTCTTTACATCGTCAATATCAAAAAGTTAAAGTTCTTAAAAAGGAAAGCAAGAATCATAACTGCAAATATAAAGGAAGTTAGGTTATCATGTCATGATTCAGAAACTTCGCAGTGGAAACAAGATGGAAGAAATCAATGAAACATTTGAGACACAAAAATAATGGCCTGGCTACAAATGCAGCTGATAAAAAAAAATGTACAATGACGTCTATCCAAAAGAATAGTCAAAAGAGAGAGCAAAGAATAAGCTGTGTTAAAACTTTACAATCTAAAAGAACCAAGTGTGAGCACCGTAATCTCTCTATCACCTATCACCTTGAAGGGGTTTCTGATGGCTGACTATTCAATGCAGAACTTGAGGGAATAGAAGGCATAGATCCATTATCTTGAGGCGGTGAACTGCCCCACTTGGGCTCTGCATCTGATGGCTCGATCACATGCACTGTGCCATCACTCATACCAAGAGCAAATTGGTTGGAATCAGATGGATGTGCTGTTATCACCACAGGAAATGCCGTGCCACTCACGCTGCTAAAACAACATGAAATTCAGATTAGTGGCCACAGTTCCGAAATATTACTTCTACATTCAGATAAGAGTAACGAGCATGTCATTATCACATGTCACTACCACCCTCTTTTCCAAATATAAGCTGAAATCCAAGAGCTAACTTTGTTCTAACAAACTACAGTTCCTTCAGTCAAAAACTTTCTAGCTAGTTTATCTTCCTCAATATTGTCCTCTAGAAAGTGCAAAATTTTACGGTGAAAATGATCATTTTCTTTTTTCAAAATTTCATTTTCCTTTTGAAAAAACACATGCAAGAAAATCATATTCCTTTCAGTCACATACCATAATTTTCTAGAGACATATTTTCAAATCACTAAGTTGGCGTCCAAACAAAGCCAAGTTTCCAAGACATCAATTAAGATCTGGCATCAGCATTTAGGCATCATGTAGCATCGTATATTCAATGTAAAGATAGAGGTGAACGCTTGGAATAATACTATTCAAGGTCTGTGTGCCATGTTTGATAAAATCTTGCCATAGGAAACTGTCCTGGGACTAAGGCATCTGTTTGTCTCTTCTTGCCTCTTCTCCTGAACTCCTTTGTTCTTTTGGTTTTTAGGGGAGGGGTTATTAAAGTTTGTACCTAATCTTGAGAAAAATCAGGATCTCTGGGCAGGTTTACAGCTGGACTAGGTGACTAAGCAGTTCTTTTGAATTTTTCCAACTTCCTATTTAGCAAATTCCAATGACTTACTCGCACACTCTCAAATTTCCATCAGATCAATCCACTGCAACACCTAAGGGAAGCTGCAGGTGCTATTTTGGCAAAGGAGAGAGTGGCTGTCTAATGGCTTTGGGTTCACTTTAATTGCTTCAAAATGCAGCTTCATTTGTATCCCATGAGCTAGGGATTCGCTTGTATTGCCTGGAAATAATGAATTTAACAAAACAAGGCATGAAATACCTGCTAATTGAAGAAGATATGTAAGCTGAGGGTGCAATTCTACATCGAAGTCTGAGACTGTCTGCATCATATATTCCAATTGCACCATCGCAGAATCCAGTAAAGACCAGCAGGCCATCACATGAGTATATAGCACTTGAAATAGGAGCACTGAGTGAATCTCTTGGATGCCACTGCAACCAATTATTGCTCAAATCATTTATATGTGAACTAGGAAATAGGAAAAGTAGGGAACTCGAGCGTCAAACTCTGGAGTACATGATAATGAATGTATAGTGTTCATAATAAAATATGCAACATGAAAGTTCTCGTTTGTTGAGCCATGTCAAGCAATATATATGCAGCTTACTGCAAAGTATGTAAAGCAAGAACAGAAAATAGAAACTAGGAAAAGCAAAATGTCAACACAGCAAATGAGTTAACAATGACTATCTACCCGGACAACAAAGAACAAAGATAACTGCACTTAGTCCACAGCAACTCTGGTTAGCATTGCTTTATAGATCCTAAGTGCTTAATGATTATTTACTGTTATCCTTCTCAAATAAAAGTGCTTAATGATTTATTTTCGATCATACTCTTGAAATACAGTTAAGCTTTGTAACACAGGATACTAACTCTAAACAAACAAGAACCACCAATATATAAAATAACCATTCCCAAACTCTATGCACATTTAGAAACAAATTTGGTCATTATGGAATTGGGCTCTGAAAAGGGAATTAAGTCAACATAAATCACTTGATTTCTAAGCAATCAATACAAACTCTATGTGTATTTTAAAACAAAATACAATAAATTAATGTGAAGACTTACTGCACGCAGACATTCAAGTTGGGTATCATAGATTCCAATTTGGCTTTCATGAACTACTAATATATGAGATTGGTCATTATGGAATTGGACTCTAGTTTCTCCAACTAAGGGACCTTGGTGACCTGGCGGCACTTGGATAGGCCTTGCTTTTTTCTTTTCCCAGCCATCAACACTCCAGATACATAGCTGCATCGCAGAACAAGCACCAAACATCAAGCTATTAGCATGTCATTGAAATTATACAACATTACTACTATAGCATCAAGATTGTAAGGTTGCGATAGAAGCTTGCCCAGCCTAAAGGAATAACAACCAAGACTCATGCATACCAGCAGTGCTGTGCCTCAAAAAGGAAATGAACGCAAGAAGGCAAAATTAAGGCAAAGAGGAGAAAACCACCAACTTGCCTGTGCATCTGCACCTGAAGATACCAGTACATTCAAACTCTGTGAAAATGCAAGGCCCGTGATCCGTTTCTGGTGACCCTTGAGCTTGGTTTTGACCTATGACAGATCAGATAACCATAAAGAAGCAAACAGAAAAGATCCATTACTAGAAAATTCTAAAGGACATGCAGGAATAAGGAAAATAGAAAACGAAGTTGATAAGCATAGCGCTTGAGGAAAATAGAAAACGAAGTTGATAAGCATAGCGCTTGAGAGAAATATAATGAAATAACACTCTTGCTTTGATATTGATGGCATCTATATATTGCTGACCTTAAAAGTGTGTTTATTTTGAGGGTAAAGGATAAAAAGGTTACTGTGAAATATTAACAATTAACATCCAATTGTCTACGAATAAAAGATAAGTAAGGATATTATACTTTCACGCTCCGTCCAGTTTTAATGAATTGATAATGCTAACGTGGAGGGCAACCAACACCTCCATTTTTACTTCCTTCACAAACGAGTGAAACCTTATCCCTCGACATTTAGCCCCACTCCGGCAATCCTTCCTCTTTACAACCCAAAACCAAACATAGCATAAGAACTCATTCTTCCAACTATTTATCTAAAACTTTACTAAAATAATGAAGTCCAATGTAAACTCGGGGTTGTTAGCTGGCATATTTAAAGACAAATATGTATGAGGATACTCCTACCAAACATAGCTAATAACCATTGTAAAAAAGGGGAGGAGAAAGAGGAGAGCATAGAAGCTACAAAGATAAGTTTCAGTATCAGAACAAACAGTGAGAATTTAAATACGCAATACTGTCACTTCGAAATGAGATATGCAACCTAGGACCAAACACACACAAAAAAAGAAGAGAAAAAAGGAAGTACCTCATCAACCCTAACATTGTATATCTGGATAGTGGAGTCCTCCATTCCTACAGCGATAACGTTGTTATCTTGAGGATGAAATGCCAAATAGGTGGCTGCAGGAGGTGGCGGCATGAAAGTTGTCATCACCTAACCAGAGTTCATGTGTCAGTTCAGATAAACCAATTTATCATCATCAAAATTAATTCTGGAAAAGAAAGGAAAAATCAATTTTGTACATAATAACAAAAGAAAAAAAAGTTGACGAATTTTCGCTCAAGAACTAAACTAGATCTTCCATTCCTTTTCCAAGAGAGGGTCAACAAACCTTAAAAGTCATCATGTTAAACAAGGAGACCTTCCCACCAGAAGCAGACATGACATAAGAATCATTTTTAGATAAAGCAATACATGCAGCTGCATCTTCAGCTGATTTTGCGTCACCGACATCGTTAGACATGAGTGCTCCATTTGTCGGCTGCCATAGTTGTGGGGCAATTGACGCAGAGGACTGAAAGAAAGAAATAAGGAAAGCAAACCAGTCAATATTTGCTGACCACAGGAACTAGCGAAAATTTGATGCGAGCCATATTGATACTCCAATTTAACCTTTCCAGATGGATTTCGCTCATTTCTCTGCCATTTCCAGAGCTTATGAATGGCATTGGAGCCCAGTGCCAGCACAGCAAGCCCAGAATTTGTATAAAGCAGCCGCAGCACCTGCCATCGTTACAATTCAAATGTCTTTAGGTTGCTGACGAAGACCATCAATTGAAGAAGCATGTACCTCAACAATACTAACAGCAATAATTCATATACCGTCAAGAAAGACCTAAACAAGCAGTAGGAGATTCAACACTAGTGGCCAGGAACAATTAAGAGTTGTTGAAATCTAGTTGAGTAAATAAAGAATGGCCCATCTAACAGCTTAAGCTATTAATGAGGTCGTCACACAACTCAGCGGTATTAGAGCAAGCAGAGATCCTAGGTTAAAGTCTCTCCGTCACCATTCATCAAAAAAGAGTCTACGCGTGCTTGGCCATGAAAAACAATTGGCACATGAGAGGACCTATTCGAGATATAATTTAGTAAATAATATATCTGTCTACCTATCAGTCTTTTATATGAGGTTGTCATAACACAATTCAACAAAAGGGTTATGACAAAAGGCCACCAGATCTAGTCTTCAAAAGAAAAACTACCACAAGCAAGTGAAATTAAAAATGAAGATGAAGTTTTATAACAACCTTGCTGGCTGACAGAGGGTCTGGCAACTTTAGCGTTTTAAGCTGAGATGAGTCAGCAATGTCAGAGACCTTCCAGCTTTTAATCTTGTCCATACTTTCTGCAATTCTAGGTTTCACGTCAGGAACTCTGCTGCTTTCCATAGTGGCCTATTGATGTGACAAGCATGATAAGTCAAATATCATAGAATCATACTTCAATTGATGAAAGATCAGGAAGCACCAAGAACTTTCCTGTCATAAAAAGGGGAGGGGGAGAACCATGGAAAATGAAAATACCAGATTGCCGATGGACATTGATTGCTGAGTTCTATCACTACGTTCTAGGATTGGAGGTGCAGAGCCAGATATATTAGGAATTGGACCTAAGGAACCAGCAATTGGAGGCTGCAGTGTGCATCAAGATTAAAGATAACCATTATATTTAGTGGTATGAATATGACAACTGAAATTGGTTAAGGGCCTTGTATAGTAAGAAATCATAACTGCCCAAATGAGGAGAAATGCTACCTTAACATTGACTTCAGAAAGCGCACGAGAACCCTCAAATGCCCTGCTCTCCAGCATCCTCAGCATTCGCTGTCCATCAGTGTTTGCCAGAACCTTGATTCCATTATCACTCGTCGTGAGAGCCAGCAAGGAGCCTTCCTTATTGAATCTTAGTCTAGGACTGGCCTGAAAAGAAAATTGGAGTTCACAAATTCTCAGTTTCAATAATATGTCCTCTATCAAACAAATGAATTCAAAAAATAGCAATACTAACAGGCAATCCACCATCGCCATCAGTAGATGTAAGCATGTTGTTATTATCCATATCCCAAAACTTTATCTGGAACTCATCACCAGCAGCTAAGAAACGATTCTTTGTTGTGTCAAACTGCACAACACCTAATGAACGCTTTCTAAAGCCAGAGTACGTCCTCTTGATTGCTCCTTCACTCTCATTCCACTCTACAAGGTGGGATTCACCTTCTTTACTTGTGCCACACGAGAAAAGTCTGAAAGAAGATGGGAAAAGTCAAGAATGACTATGAATACATCAAATGCAAACAAGTTAGTTTTGTTTGAGTCTTTTATAGCATCAATAATAAATCCATAGGCCTCTTTCCAATTCAATTTTTCTCCCTTCAATAAGCACCTTTAACTCATTCACCATGGTGCTTAATCTTTTACCATGGCACCTTTTGAGTATAAACTCAACCCGACGAGTCCTCCTGCAATAGAGTCATGTTTTGCCATAGGGACTGGAGTACCCATAACTTAAGGGCAATGGTATGTTTGATAGAGTGCCAATGAAGGGCTTCTCAAAAAGCCGAGGAATTTGGATGAGTTCTGGAAAATCTACAAGGGGAGCACGCTACCAGGAGAAAATATGCATTCTACAATTGATACGATGAAGAAAATGAAGTTAGAGTTAAGAGGAAGAAGACCGCTAATGAAATCACCAAACAGAAAAGGAATTAAAGATGCTTGAGATTAATGTGAATTATGGGAGGTAAAGGCATACATTTGCTAACATCTGCCAAAAGAAGCTACAGATAATTTGTTGTAATGGATACTGACTTAACAGCAGAAAGGAAAGGAGGAGAATTATCAAACTATTGACTCCAACATGAAGAGCTGGCTTTTACTGTTAGGAAAGAGACTAAGATGGACCATTGAGACATACCATTGGTTCAAAAAATGTGGACAAATACATGGGTAGATTTTTGTGACTTTTTGGATGCGAAATGAATTGAACTTGACCAACAAGGCGAGCTCAAAGCCAGCAGTAAGATCTGGAGCGGGGGCATTAGGGTGGGCTTGCTGGTCGAATTAGACTGGGAGGATTATATAGCTAAGATAGGGTCAAGTTGAAGGTCTAGTACATCAGGATTGAGCATGGACAAGGCTCAACTGGGCCAACATTGATGAACTATTCAGATCAATTGTTTTTTTTGGGGGGGCTTTTTGGAAGAAATTGGCTGTAAAGGAAGTATAGTGGAATTGTTGAATAAAGAGACTGGACTTGCAATGACCATTTGCAGCCACTAGTCTGCATCTATTCTCCTGTCTAGCAAAGTAAAAAATTCCCCGTGGGTCCCCAAGGCCACAGTTAGAGAAAACAGAGGAACCAATTATGTTTGAACTGGCAGCGATAAGAAGATGTTGGTCCTCCCCTTCGGTAGCGATGTCATCAAATTTAGACAGGAAGGAGCATAAAAGGCGGACATTCCAAGCTATAGGCAATTTTCAAAGTAGGCGTTTGGACATAAGAATTGTAAAATTCCAAAAAATAGTGAAAATGGTATTTGAAATTTGGAGTTGTGTTTGGACATAAATTTCAGTTTGGGTTGTTTTTGAAGTTTTGTGAGAGATTTGAGTGAAAATTTTGAAAAACAGCTTTTTGGAGTATTTCAAATTTTCAAAAATTTCCAAAATGCATCTTCAAGTGAAAATTGAAAATTTTATGAACAAACGCTGATTTCGAAAAAAAATGAATTTCTTTTGGAAAAAAGGAAAAAAAATTCTATGTTCAGACGGGCTCAAAACCTGATAGAGGATTTGGAGTAGTTGGATTCTCCATTACACAGAGGAAATATACTTGATTCAAGGGGTATAACTCACTGCCAGCCTCGAGAATAGACGTATCCATAATTGAATATGATGATGGATTTGACAAGCCTACCTTCCTAAAGTTGTCACGGACCAAAATCTAATTATACTAAGTTGGGGTCATGGGATAAAAAAAACCTATTCAATTTTAGAAAATCTGGCTGGCGACAAAACGATTAGTTTAAATGGTGACACGGCGAGGATTCTTTTGAGATCAGGGGATACCTGACTACATCCTTCTTCTAAAATTATAGCTGCTGAAGGAGAATTTAAAAGACAGGAACTTGAAAATAATTGAAAACCTGGACAAGGAGGAGGAATGATCCTAAAATAACTACAAACCTACAAAAAATTAATAATGCAGGGTGCTATCTGATGAGAAGCTGTGTCCAAATTAAGGTGGGAAGAGGAGCTCCAGGAAATCGTCAAAGCTGAAGAAATTTCATGGAGGAAAAAATTCAAATTTATCAAGCTAAAACAGAAAGATTGAAGTCTTCCAATACTTCAAACATATCATTGATTCCACAGATGAATGATGACGAATTAAGACAACCTGCTTGAATTCTTTTTGCCTAAATTTATAAAGGAAACCCGAGTTTCTGTAAGCTATACTAGTTTGCACTTCCTTGATGTGGTTTGGTGGAACAAAGATATGTTACTTGTCAAAACTCAAAAGTACTGCAGAGGACAAGTACAAGAGACAAAAAGAAAGTGCAGAAACATAACACAAAAAAGAACAGGAATAGTGAGAAAATTTGGCAACATTACAACAATAAAACAAATGGGGTTATACCAAATTTGAAGTTAAAGAAGTAGTAGATTCTAGAATCATTATGGTACTTTAGCTTGGCAGAACGATGGAGAAATAAAATGTATTACCAAACATTGCATCACAAGGATAAGATCTTATCGAAGAAATAGCTGCGGCAAGATTACATGCATTGCATAAAAATAGTAAAAGCTTCCTAACTTGTTTGGAACAAATAAGGTCACTTACTAAACAAGGATCAAACTATACTGGCTTTTGGACCAACCTCGTTCCATCAGCACTATATGCCATTGTTGTGCACCAAAGACCGGGGGCATCATAATCTACTCTTGATCCCATGCAATCGTACAGCCAGGCTTTTATTTTACCATCAATGGCCGTAGAGAAAATAAACTGCAAATATAAATTCAGAAAATAGTCTTCTTTATCGGACAGAAAAATCATAAAATTATAAGATAAGACTACCTTGACTCTCATTTAAGAAACCCAATGAAAGTCATTTAGCAGCCTGAGAGTCAATATTGTGAAAATTAACCACACAATGCAATTGGTTTACCTGTATATTCTCTTTATAGTGAGGGCAGACAGAATATACAGGAGCTTCATGCCCCTCAAACATATATTGTCTACGACCACCTACTGCATCCCAGACCTGTTTTATAAGAAAGCAAATAATGAAGAAAGAATCCTACAGAATTTTGGAATTATAATAGTACTAATTATTTTCTTTATTTTATAAAGGAAATCATAAAACCAATAATATGTTATCATTCAGGAGCAAACCTTGATTGTTTTGTCATCCCCGCATGTTACTATGCAGAGTTGCTTATTAGGGTGGGCAAAAGCAATATCATTAACGCCACCAGCATGAGCATCAATCTATAACACGAAAGAATAATGAAGACTTGATGAGTTATGTGATTATTGATGTGAGGATGTGAGTGCAAGAGGACAGCGTCTTTGCACGGCTTACTTCTAGATGCTGTCTCAATTCTCCTGCTGGGCTGTATGTATATATTTGAATAATGTGCTTCGAAAAAGCAACTCCTACAGAAAGCAAAATGACAGAATAATGGGTACAGTTGAGTTCCTAAAGCTACAAAAATTTATCACAGAAAAGAAAAGATGAACCAATTAAAGTCTGCCTTACCAAGTATAGAACCATCTGGGCCCCATACACATCGATTGACTGATATAGTGGTATCTTTGACTAAAGCTGTCTGAATGATAAGCAACCAAAGTATGTCAATTTGGGATGCAAAAAGTGAATCTCACAACCCAAAGAAGAAAAAGGAGAAATATGCTAAATTGAGTAAATATATTTCTTCCATCCCGAAAAAAAATGAATCCTAATAATAATTCTGAAAAATAAGAAAAGAGTATTTGGAGTTGTTTATTGAGGCGTATTTAGATTTATGTTCAAAAAATATTGTTAATATGTAAAGTAAAGTAGTTCACTGAAAGATGACATGCCGAACCAAATAATATATAGTAATTCTGAATTAGTTTGATATCTCACTTTAGGGGATGGGAGTCTAAGTAAATTATGATGGATTAGAAAACAAAATAATTTCACTAATTGGGGGATCAAATAAGCATATTGGAATTCAGAAACTGCAAGAAATACCCACCTGGAATGGCATTGAGCATGCAGATATATCCCAAACCTTGAAGGTCTTATGCACTAACCGCTCTCGAGATCCAACTTCCCAAATGCTAATGTCACCAACATTGGTTCCGACTACATGGAGATACAGGAAAAAATGGAAATTAGGATCAATAGAAATTCGAGACCACACAACGCTCCCTTCCCAAACATGGATCTCATGATCTCATCTACAAAGTACTTAAATGATAAATCACATTCTTTAACAGTAATATGCACATAAACATCCAACAGGTGATAAGTAACCCTTCCCATACTAACTATAAACTATAAAGGGATCATTCAGAATCAACCTAGAAGAACCGTCTGTTGTTGTGGATGGAAATCCATGCTCATAACATTGGATCCTTGGCTAAGATTCCGCACAACAGTTTTGGGAAGGTCATCCAGTGAATACATATGGGGAGGATGAGTTGAACCAGAAAAGGATACCTGGAAAATAACAAAAGGTTGTGTTTGCTTGCCTTGTTAATCAGTTAAAAGGAGGTTATTTAATAACTCAGGTAAGGTAATCTTGCGAACTTTCTACTTCTGTCTCGCTTCAAACTCACATCATCAGATTGACCAGCACGCATTCGTTTCATCAAATGCTCTGAATCCGCCATTTGATAGTCCATTCCAGGACCCCCTGGGGTAGTTCTTGGATGTTTTAGAAAGGCAGCTGACGACATTACAATAGACAACTTTAGTTAAGAAAATAGTAACTTTCTGGAAAAGCAACCACAATTTCCACCAAACCAATAAGAATATAACAGACCAGCACCAGGAGCCTGCACAAGTCCAGGGGGGCCTGGAGCAACAGCAGGATGAGGTATATTAGGATTTGCACTTGACATCCACCCTGCAATGGCACTTGGTGAAGGAGAAACAACTGGTTGGAATGGCTGCATTAAGAAAACTAAAACAACTGAGACACTATGTGGAATATTTAAAAAAACAGTTAGCAGAAAAGTAAGAAGTTCTGTTATTAAGATAATAACATGTTTAATGAACTCCACTCACACTGTGAGCTCCAAGAGGAGGAAATGCCCCAGGTTTTGGAACTGGTCCACCAAGCGGTGCATTTACAGGAGGAGGAGGCCGAGTTCCATTGCTAGAAGCACAAGTATGATCAGTAAATAGTGTTTTAATATCAGGGTTTGGACGTGGATTCTTGCATAGCTGATGCTGCCAGTTAAGACTGAAATTCAAATCACATAAAACTTAATAATGTAGTATAATATCTATGATTGGGAAAGAGGTTACTTAAGAAGAAAAATAATAATAATAATAATGTAGTCTTAACAAGAAAATCATATTATCACAGAAGGGGATGTCATCCCCTTCTATAGATATCAACAGCTAACAGCAACAAGCAATTGTGATTAGCAGTGGCGGAATCATGGACCCACCATGCCGTTGCTCATGATACCAATCAAGGTAGCCACCAATCACTTCGGATTTCCAATTGGAGGCTACTTTCGTAATTGGGCAGCTACATGTGCAATTTGACCAACAATTGGAGACCACATTTGAAAGTGTCGGCTATACTTGTAATTTGGTCATCCTTTGTAAATAGTGACTACACTTAAGTTCCTTAGGTAAAGTGCCAGGTATCATGTTAGCCAAAAACCCACCCTAGAATAAAACTATAAATAGTCCTTAAGTTCTCATTTTAGGGTTAGACTACATTGATGATTATTGAGTTCTCTTTGTGAGATTGCAATGGTGGTTTGCCATTGTTGATGATAACTTTTCAAGTGTGTTTTCGAGTGGAAATCCTTCCACTTGAGGGTATATCCTACAGATTAGGTACTATAAGTCTTGTTATTGTTGGGTGGTTGGTTATATCAATTGTTTGAAAATGCACCTTATTTGGGTCTAGTCTCAATTTCTATCCTTTTTATCCGTGTTTCTTTAATTTCTGCATTTTAATTTGTATCAGCTCAGCTAGGGATTGAAACTAACTTACTTGGCGCTTTCTATTTGAGGCAATTTTAAAAGAATTGATGGTAAAAAAAATTATTCCAAAAATCTCTCACATACGAATAAGAAATATAAGAAGCATATAAATATCCCAAGATGGAGAACCTCAGCGGATAAAATGAAAGACATAATGTTCACATTAGCATAGCACCTCTGATTAATCAATGTCCGCAGTCGTGAAGCTTTGAAAGAAGGAAAAGTTAACTTGTCACGGAACAAAGGATTTGCCTCTATAAGCTTTTTTAGTTCTACCAGCATAATATTTCTTGCTGACTTTGTATCACCATATTTGGAAAGCTGCTCGTTCTGCCTAGGGACACAACAAAAGATTTTCAACCAATCTTCAACAAATGAAGAGAGCACACATCACACTTCAAATGTCAAAATATAATACCTAAAATTGTCAAGAGTCAGTAACTGAGTGATCTCCTTGAAAAGATCTTCATTAAAAGAAGCAAAAACCTTAAGGTCCTTCACAAGAATCTCAACTGCTTTTACTCGATCATTCCTGACAAATACGTTTCCAAAACCAACCAAATGATTAGAGGTGTAGATTTTTTGATCAAGTATTTAATGGTGAATGGCATTTGAACTCACTTGTCAAGAGCTTCAAGATATTTTTGCTTTCTTATTTCGAAGAAGATCTTCATTGAATAGCGGTTGTCCTCAACCTTTGTGAACCCACTTAGGTATCGCTCAACTTCATCCCATTCGCCAGCTTGCACTTGATCCTCAAAGTATTTCATATTGAAGAAGAAACCAGATTCTTGCTCCAACCTAAAGTTAATATTCACGCAATCTCATGGTAAAATGGAACTTTACAAAAAACAAGAGAACTAACATTACCCCCTTGGTACTAAGTAAAAGTTATGTCATCTAACTGGTTGTCTAGACTCAAGCTAAATGAGGAAATGAGAGAATGTAAAAACAAATAACCTAAAAATAAACATTCTTAATATTTCATTATTAAACTGAAAATCCTGTAAGCAGCACAAGTCCGTGTCTGACTCAAGGCGATCAATTGACTACATAATTCATCGGGTCTAAATCGAAACGAACTAGAAAATGGAAAACCAACCATAGAATCCATAATCACTTTTCATACGCTAGACTATATAGGCATTTGAATTTTAACAATAAACGGCGTATAAAAAGGAAACTTACTTATGAACTGCCTCTTTGAACTTCTCCTCATCCAAAAACTGGAGGATCAAGAAAACCAGTTCCCTACTTAAGGAAGACATGGTGACAGCTCCAGGAACTCCTAGCCACTCCAGTGCAAATGTTTGGATGTTAATTAGCAGAAGCAAATAAAAAGTAACCCAGGTTTTCCACCAATAGAGCCCCTTTACTCCAAGTAATCACCTACTTAATTTAGATCATTTCCCCAACAACCAAGAATATGTCTTCTGAGTGCTCAAATTTCTCACAACATTGCACAAATAATTACCATTATAAGCAGAAACACAATGTACTAACACTTAGGTCCAACAAATATCACTTGAAACTTTGCTCTTTCAGCTTCACCACCAAAGAGTAGTGCAAAAAAAGAATCATTCACTTAAACCTCTCAAATCAATGAATTCAATACAAATCCCAAGAAGATGCGACACGCCAAACCCCAATCAAAGCGCCCACAAAGCAAAGTCCGCAACTTTCTTGGAAAATGAGCTCCTCCAAAATCCTCAAATTCCTAAAACAGAGTCAGAAAAATGCAATCGTTAAGCTACCCAATACATTAAAGAAAAAAAGAACCCCACTTCAGTTTTTCTCTAAAGAACTCATTTTATCATAAACTACCAATAATGAGAGCAAAAGGTAATATTTTTCAGATCTGGGTATGTGAAATATCTAAACAAGAATGCATATTTTGAAGAGTTAGAGGTACTTTACTTGTTTGTGACAACCCCACAAGATGTTTTAACAATGCAAAAGCTAGGGTTTTTTTGTTTTTTTCCCTCTGTAGAAGAGAGGACTAATACTGAAAGGGACTTCCTTTTTTCTTTTTTCTCCTTTTTTCTCAGCAGACAACCATCCACTACTCCTACTTCTCTTTCTTCCCTTCTTCGTAATCACTCTTTTTTTTTTTTTCTCTTTCTATATTTATAGTATGAGTTCTATATAGAGGGTGGGTGGCTGGGTTTTTGTTGGGTTTAAGATTTTTCATTTTCAAAACACATGTGTGATCTCAAATTCTTTGCAGATTGATAAAATGACATGGTGGTGAGAATAGAGAATGGCACAGTAGGTTGTGATGATGGTTTTTTTGTTTTCCACATGGTATTTGGTACCCGCGTTGGAGCCTACATCATTAGAAGGAGACTTACTTATTGTTTACCCTCAAAATCGGATAACAATTAAATTTGTATGTGATGTTAAGGATACATGGATTAAATTGACACAAAGCAATGAATTGAATAGCAATTAAAATAGAGCATGATAAAGTAAATTCAAACCACACGAATTGAACAGTTACGGCCTTGAGAGAGGTCACCCTTGAACAAGATGAACTTCGATCGATATCAGGATACGGATAAAATAAGAGTTTAATGAGAAAAATAATATATTGCCTTTGAATGATTGTTATAATGTGTTTTACAAGTAATCATGCCCCGTTTATATAGTAGGGGAATCCTACTTTAGGTACAATTCTATAAAAGGTAAAAATCTCTTGATTTGTTGATTTTTCGGCTCCTTATTGATACGTGTCGAGATTCTAGCCGTGATACCCGATTGGTTACGGATATTTCAGCCTTCTATTATTTCGGTCTTCTGTTGGTTATGCTAGCAATGTTTCCTCGAGCTCATTCGGGGTCAGGGTCGATTCCGGGATCATGAACTCACTGTTCTCGAGGACGGACATTTTGAACTCGCGTTCTAGTTCGATGAGACTCGGGGTCGATCTTCAATCCCTCATGTTTTGAGCTCGATCCGTCATGTAGTAGACGAGCCTGATTTTGACCGTATACAGATAGTCCCCTCGTTTTTCGGAGAGTAAACGACGAGAAATGGTATGAGCTTCCGATTTCCGCCTCGATATCCCGCATCAGAAATGACAATATGAACGAAACGTCTCGTCAGTCATGTCTTAATGGCATTAAATGCTCGTCAGTTGCTGGTCGGCCACTCCTGGCTTTGAACCGTCGTTTGAAAATTATAAATACCCCTTTCTTCATTCATTCAAACTTTACATCCAAACCTTCTCTACTCTTGTTCCTTAGAAATCTCTGCATTTTCTAGCACTTGTATCCTGATTCCTTGAGATATTTGTACGAACGTTCGCTTGTCTTTTCTCCAAACCATCAAGTGTATCCCTTTAACTTCCACTTTTTCATCTTTTACCCACCATTTAAAAGAAAATGGCGAAGTCTCAGAAATAGTTCCCCAAAAAGAAACTACTTCCACATCACGGCCGGTCGGCAAGGAACCGGCGGCGGAACCTCTTCTTAGCACGTTTATTCCTCGCGGGTGCTCGGTGACCACCGATTTTAAGGTAGAAAAACCTTCATCCATTCCGAGCCGGGGTGAGAAGGTCTTGAGGTACATCTGCTCGATCACCAAAGAAATTCTCCCTACGGTCAAAAATGACTGCAACTAGGTCGGCAAAGACGTGGTGGTTTCCGGGCCCGAAGAAGATATCACTACCCGCGTCGAGGGATACTTAAGTGTTTACACTTATCCCCTTATGTTGGGCCCGTCGGACCCAGTAATCATCCACTTATGCAAAAGGTATGAGGTGTGCCTTGGTCAAATACATCCCTCGTTCTAGAGGATCGTCATTCTTCTCTAGTCCTTCGTAAGCAAGATTGACAGATGCTCATTCACCGTCGACCATTTTTTACGCCTATACAGTCCCCGATTTTTTCGGGGAGGACTGATTAAACTTGTGCGTCAGGCTAGCAAAGCCCCGTTCTCGAGCATCAATGAAGATCGGGATTGAGGTTGGCTAGGCCAATTTATCTGAGTGAAGACCTCAGACCTGATCACAGCCGAGTATATGCCGTTCCCCGAGAAGTGAAACACAAAATGTAAGTAACGTTTCGTTTTTCCAAAAATTTTATTTTTTACTCTCTTCTCCTTCTTTCTTATCGATGTTTGGTGGCGATGCAACTATTGCTCGGGTCCTGAACGCAGTCCCTCGACTCAAGGAGTGGGTCGAGGGTATTGTCTCTCAAAAGCCATATTCCGAACCCGCATGGCATGAACTTTCAAAGGACCAGTGGGAGGCCCGTTCTCATGGTGAGATTCCTTTCTTGAGTGGACAACATTTGGGTTTCCCTCGTGATGTTGAGTCCTTACTTAGTTTTTTTCTTTGCAGGTCTTTCCAAGGATAACGCATTGAGGCATCCATCCGATGATGAGGATTGTCCTGCCGAGTCCCCTGCTCCAAGACAGGGTGAGGAGAAGAAGAGAAAAAGGGCTCCGGGTTCTCCGAACTCGGAGAAGGAAAGACCGAGGAGGCTGGTGCGCAAATACAAAGAAAGCACCAGCGCCCGAGAGCTCCCATCAGACTCATTCCACAAACTGAAGGACGAGTCCAAAGAAGAAGAAGCCTCTAAACTAGTGGCCCACGTGCGGTCGTAGTCCGAGGGACGAGGGGCCTCTGCACCAGAGAGAGGCGACGGCGAATTGCCTCAAATCAGGGGGACCGATGATAAGGTAGTGGCTGAGAGCTCCGAACTAGAGAGGGGCAAGTCCGTTTTGCCCCAAGTTAGGGAGGCCGACAAGTAGACCGCGATCGATGCTTCTCGGCCAGAGGACAATGCCCCGAAGGACGTACTTGGAGTGATAGGCCTCTCCTAGTCAGCTTTGTTTACTGATTCCTTGATTAATGAGGCCCAGATACTGAAAGGACGCTCCAACGAGGGGCCCCAAGGGGTGGCAGACCCCTTTCACAACTTTTTTGATGGCCAAGACTCTACTACCACGGAGGACGTCACCGGGTTGGATGACTTACAGGTGCCAAGGAAGAGTCCATCTTCGGGAATCAGCGGGCCTTCTTCAAGTCCGAAACTAGTCAACCAGTTCCTAGCTCCGAGTGTGAATCCTGACCGAAAGCGGTCGGTTACCATGTCTATCTCGGAGGATGCCCGAGTCCTCTCTGCCCCCCGTAGGGGTTGCCAGTTATCTTTGATACCTGGTGACCGAAGAGGATCAAGCTAAGATGAACGAGGTGAATGCGCCCTGCCTGTTCAACGAAGTACAACAAGCGCTAAACCGGGTAAGTTTGGATGCCTCTTGACGACTTCTATTATGTACTCAGATTAAGTCGCAAATAATCATAACTTTTTTCTCTGTGTTTGTGGCCTCAGTGCTTCATCACGAGACTTTTCTCCGATATCGAGAAGAGTTAAACCAAAATGAGGTCGAGGTTCGAGGGCTCACTGAGAAGAGGGATGCTTACAAACTTCTCAACGAGCAACGTGGGGAGGGGAGGTTAAGAAATTCCAAGTTGAGCTAGAGGCGGTTCGAAAGGAGCATGCTGACCTGGTCGAGCAGGTAAAGAGAGTATTTGAGGTTAGTGAGATGAGTCAAACACGGTGGCTAACGGTCCGAACCTGCAGGTCCAAAAGAAGCTCGATCAGATCGAGCAACTCCGGGTAGAGGTGGATGCGGTAAAGGCCGAGTCCAAAGAATAGAAACAAAACATGGGCCGCTTAGCCTCAGAAAGGGAGACTGCCCGTGCACAATAGGCTTTGCTGAGGTCCAGCTCTGAGCTATAAAGGAAAAGGCCTTGGTCAGGCCAAAAAGATCGAGGATCTCCAGTCCTAGCTAAATTTGGCCGTCTCCGATCGAGAAAATTTGGCCAAGGAGCTTGAGATGGCCAAGCCGGAGGCCATAGTAGTTAAAGTCGATGCCGCCGAAATGGTGGTCATTTATAAGGGCGACGCCGAGGCGGCTTAGGTTCGAGCAAGGGACATCATCAAGCACTCGAAGCGACAATCTCGAAGGGAGGCCCTCGAGGAAATTCATGCTCGGGGTTTCGACTTATTGGCTGAGATTGAGAGCGACAAAGATCTTGAAGCCGAGGCCAGAAAGTTGGCTTATCCCAAGGATGATGATGATTCCGAGGATTTAAGAGGATCCGAGGGCGTAGAAGGCCCCAAGGGTGATGAGGCAGCCCCCGACGAAGACCGGGCCACTTAGGCTCTTTGCAAATGTTTTTGTTTTTTCGTTTTCGTATTACTTTTTGGTCGAGGCCGCTTGTCCTTTGTAAAATTTTGTATCGAGGTTGTTTGGCCCTTGTAAAAACCTTTTGATATGTATATAAAGCTTTTTTTCCCTTCAGCAATTTCTGAGTTTTTTCCTTTGCTTTTTCATTTATACTTGCAAAGATTAAAATGCCTTAGCATGAAATAGTTAGGTTATGCTTGGAGGTTCGAACAAGCCTTGCCTTCAACATTATTTTGTTTTTAAGGAATCGTGGGGGTTCGGCGTGACCGAATTTTTTTCCCCAAAGTACTTATCCTTTCTTCGATTATAGTTTGTCGAGGTAGCTTTTAGAACCGGTTAAGAATTTTTAAGGCCTTGTTGTTTTTGTTACGGGTCTTGGACGTCTTTGAGCCGTGTTAATATGGCTGTAGCCTTTTTAATTTGGGTGTTGCCCATTGGGCTTGCTTTCCCGAGTTATTCGGGCTTGCCTAAGGTAATAGTCCCCGAGTGGGGTGGCCGTAGCCTTTTACAATTTGGCGTTGCCCAATAGGTCTTGTGCCCCTGAGCTCAGATAGCTCGGACCGGTCGAGTTTGTTTATTGATGGCAGTCCCCGAGTGAGAGTGATTGTTTGGACTTCGATTGAGGTGGCCCTTGGGCTCGACACCATTAGGGGATCGGATGTAGGAAATTCCTTGAGAAATATAAGAAAAAAATTTAAAGGATAAGATGTTCATCCTCAAGGAAGAGACTTCTTTTTATTCTTATGCATAATAGTTATACATGTGTACATGCTTTGTGCCAAGGCTCGAACAGTCTATGCAGGAACGGTTCATTCGATCATTTGGCCCTCACAACAAGCCTATCGATCGAGACCCTTCAATCACGGAGTTTCTTTCCTTGCTAAAGTCGATATCTGAGGGTAATGTCTCCTAATATTCGAGGTTGATCATAGAGAGAAGCCTCGGATACCGTTAATGCGATCTTTGACACCGATTCATGACCAACCTTCTATTCTAAGTTAGCACGATCCAATGCCTCGTTAAAAACCTTGCCGGAAAACCCATTTGGGACAAAACTGGTTCAAGGAAAAAAGAGTGCAACGCGTGCTTTCAGACCTAAAATTTTGTACCGTTCCTAGGTGGTTACCTGCAAACGTTAGCTCAAAATGTAAATAAAAGAAAGAATGTGGACATACCTTAGCAGTAATATCATTTCAATGAGTTATATTTCAGTTGTTCGGTAGCTGTTCGCCGTTCATTGTTTTGAGTGTATAGGATCCCTTTCCAGTGATCTCGATAATTTGGTATGGTCCTTCACAGTTCGGCACCAACTTCCCTTCGTTCGGGTTTTGGGTACTCATATGTGACCTTCCTTAGCACTAAGTCCCCGGTATTATAGTGCCAAAGGTTGGCCCTTCGGTCGTAATATCTCTCGATCCGCAGTTTTTGGGCGGCCAACCGGACAAGGTCGGCTTCGCGCCTTTCATGTAATACCTCCAAGCTTGTACTCATGGCCTCGTCATTTGATTCCTTTGTTGCATATCAGAATCTGATACTTGGTTCTCCAACTTTGACCGATATCAGAGCTTCGGTGCCGTAAACCAATAAGAACGGGGTTGCCCCGTATTGGACTTCGAGGTCGTATGGTATGCCCATAGGACTTCGGGTAGGATTTCGTTCCACTTTTCTTTGGCGTCGGTTAACCACATTTTAAGGTTTTGGAGTATGGTTTTGTTGGTCGATTCTGCTTGTCCGTTCCCACTAGGGTGATAAGGTGTTTATAGAATCCTTTTGATCTTAAGGTCTTTGAGAAACTTAGTCACTTTGTTGCCGATGAATTGTTTCCCGTTGTCACACACAATCTCAGCCGGCATGCCGAACCTAAATATGATGTGGTCTCAAATGAAATCGATGACTTCCATCTCCCTGACCTTCTAGTATGCCTGGGCTTTCACCCACTTAGAAAAATAGTCAATCATAAACAACATAAATTGAGCCTTATCGGGTGACCATGGAAGGGGGCCAACGATGTCCATTCCCCTCTTCATGAACGACCATGGTGACAAAACCAAATGCAGCAGCTCCCCGGGTTGGTGAATCATCGGAGCATGTCTTTGGCATCCATCACATTTTCGTACGAACTCCTTCGCGTCCTTTTCCATGTCGATCCAGTAGTATTCAGCTCTGATCTCCTTTTGAACCAATGATTCGGTGCTTGAATGATTTCTACAAGTGCCCTCGCGAACTTCCCTCAGAACGTACTCGGTATTTCCTAGTCTCAGACATATCGCTAGTGGTCCATCGAACGTTCTTCGGAACAGGGTTCCTTCTTCGGACAAGCTAAACCGGGCTGCCTTTGTACGCAAGGCCCTCGATTTTTTTGGATCCGGGGGAAGTTTTCCAGTCTTCAGATATTCAACATATTTATTTCTCCAATCCCAAGTTAGGCTTGTAGAGTTTATCTCGGCATGGCCTTCTTCCACCACCGATCTCATGAGTTGCACGACTGCCCCCGAGTTGAGATCGTCGTCCTCGACCGAAGACTCTAAGTTAGAAAGGGCATCGGCCTCGCTATTTTGATCCCGGGGCAGGTGTTGTAAGGTCCACTCATTGAATTGATGTAATGTTACCTGCAACTTATCCAGGTACCTTTGCATACGTTCTTTTCTAACCTCGAATGTCCCATTAACTTGGTTTACAACAAGGAGGGAGTCGCACTTGGCTTTGATCACCTCCGCCTCCAAGCTTTTGGCTTGTTCAAGACATGCAATCATGGCCTCATATTGGCCTCGTTGTTAGTCAATTTCACGGTCTTAACAGATTGTCTAACTACAATATTTGTTTGGGGCTTAACTACGAAGCCAAGTCCGGACCCTTTTTCGTTCGAGGTGTCGTCCGTAAAGAGGGTCCAAATTCTCGAGGATATCCCCAAGTTTACCAACAACTCTCGTTGGACCTCGAGTATCAGGGCCAGTGTAAAGTCGGCCACAGAATCTGCCAAAATTCGAGATTTAATGGTTGTCCGGGGTTGTATTCAATATCATACCCGCTGATTTCCACGGCCCATTTGGCTAATTATCCCGAGAGTTTGGGTTTATGCATTATAATTCGCAACGGGTAAGTAATCACGACACATATAGGATGGCACTAAAAATATGGTTTCAGTTTCCTAGAGGTGCTTAGCAAGTGAGCGCCAATTTTTCTAGGTGGGGATATCTAGTTTCAGCCTGTAACGACCCGACCGGTCGTTTTGAGCTTTTGCACTTTGATCGCCAGTTCACGGGCATTACTTGCCCCGTGTTGTGTATTATGACTAATGTAGATCGTTGGTTTTGGTTTTCAGGAAAATATGGAATGAATTTGAAAGAACAGTTTCAGTTGAAAGCTTTGAATTTGAAAAGTTTGACCAAGAGTTGACTTATTTGTATATGAGCTCGGATCGGAGTTTTTATGATTTGGTTAGCTTCGTTAGGCGATTTGTGACTTAGGAGCGTGATCGGAATTGGTTTTGGAAGTCCGGTGTAGAATTTGGCTTGAATTGGCGAAGTTAGTATTTTGGCAAATTCCGGTTGATAGGTGAGATTTTGATCCGAGGGTCGGAATGGAATTCCGAGAGTTGTTGTAGCTTCGTTAGGTGATTTGGGATATGTGTGCAAAATTTCAGGTCATTCGGAGGTGTTTTGGTCGGGTTTTTGATCAAATGCGTGTTTCGGAAGTTTTAGAAGAACTTAGGCTTGAATCCGATGTAATTTGATAGTTTTGGTGTTGGTGGAGGTGTTTTGATGATTGGAGTCAAGTTTGAATGATA
>NC_032000.1:52220650-52227708 GCF_001879085.1 Nicotiana attenuata
ATTTACGAGGTAATTTTGGATGGTTTTGGTGTTGTTTGAGGTGTTTTGATGATTGGAACGAGTTTGGGTGATGTTTTAGGATGGGTTGGCACTTTTGGTTGAGGTCCCGAGGGCCTCGGGGTGATTTCGGATGGCTATCGGGATGAGTTTTGGACTTGTGCAAATTGCAGGCTTGCTGCTTCTGGTATTTCCGCTTCTGCGGAAAAGGAACCGCAGAAGCGGTCTCGCAGGTGCGGAAGGTAGATCGCAGGAGCGGTTTTCGTGTGGGCTTGGCAGGACCGCAGATGCGGAGTGGGGACCGCATCTGCGGAGTCGCAGATGCGACTTTTGGACCGTAGAAGCGGATCATGGACATAAGTGAATTTCCGCAGAAGCGGATATTGACCGCAAAAGCGGAAGTCGCAGAAGCGACAATATGACCGCAGATGCGGTAATGACTGGGCAGAATATTTAATTGGTCTTCTTCACGAATTTTTGAGGGTTTCTCATTTCTAACTTCGGACTTGGAGAATTGTGGGCGATTTTGAAGAGGGATTTCAAGGAGCTTCGATAAGGTAAGGATTCTTGGACTTAAACCACAATACTATGGTATTATTATATGAATTAAGGCGGGAAATCTAAGAAATCATGGGCTAAAAATGGAGGTTAGGGCTTGAACTTAAGAGAGCTAAGATTAGGGATTTGAGGGGACAATTGAACTCCGATTTTTGTAATTTTGATATGTATGAACTCGCGGCGAGTTAAGGAACCCGATGATGTGAAAATTTCTGAGTTTTGAGAAGTGGGCCCGGGGCTCGGGTTTTGCTAATTTCGGGATTTTTGATATTTTTCGATTGTTTTCGCTTGGGCCTTGTTCCCTTAGCATATTGTGACGTATTCGCTCTGGTTTTGGATAGATTCGACGCGCGTGGAGGCCGATTCGAGGGGCAAAGGCGTCGTGAGCTAGAGATTTAGCCGGTTCGAGGTGAGTAATGATTGTAAATGATATCCTGAGGGTTTGAAACCCCGGATTGCACACCGTAGTGCTATATTGAGGTGACTTGCACGCCGGATAGCGAGTGTGGGGTAGAACACCGTTGAGGGATTGTGACTTGGTTCGTCCCGATTGATGATTTTACCGCGTATTTGACTGAAACTTATTTGTTATTATCATGATTTGGGCTGATTGCCATATTTGGGCTTCGTGCCAATTATCTGAACCCTTCGGGGATTTTTATCACTGTTTCCTCACTATTTTGATATACTACTTGAACTCAATCCTGTTGATTATACTGTTTTACAAACTCAGCCGCTTTAATTGAACTTTGAGACTTAAATGATATTTCCACTGTTGTTTGGGCTGAGCACTACTATTTTATTGATGCCCGAGGGGCTTATGATATTTTCTGGACTGAGTGAGGCCGAGGGCCATTGTGAGGATATGTGAGTGATGTGAGGAGGCTTTCAGGCCTTGTGAGTGATGTGAGGAGGCTTTCAGGCCTTGTGAGTGATGTGAGGAGGCTTTCAGGCCTTATGAGTGATACGAGGAGGCTTTCAGGCCTTGTGAGTGATGTGAGGAGGCTTTCAGGCCTTATGAGTGATGTGAGAAGGCTTTCAGGCCTTATGTTATATGCCACGAGGTGGCTTGATATTGCGCTTGGGCCGTAAGGAGCCCCTCCCGGAGTCTGCACACCCCTAGTGAGCGCCGTCGACGATATATGGATCGGGCTTCACGCCGCAGCGAGATGTGGATCGGACTGCACGCCGCAGCGGTTACTATATGATACTGTTCTGAGAGTGAGCCCGAGGGGCTGGTACTGTTTTGAGATATTGCCCGAGGGGCGAACTTTTATGTGCTCATCTTGCATATCTACTTGCCTTTTTACCTGTTATACTGCGGTATTTGTGCCCGAGGGGCGGATTTTTCTGTGCTTATCAGCACTAACTGTTTTGAAATCGTTTCGTAACTGTTGAAAAGATCATTTTCAAAAGAGATTTAAACTGAGCCAATATAATTCTAAAGATTTGACAGCTTCACTATTTTTTCAAAGGATTGTACCCTGCTTCTATACAGCATGTTGGTTGCTTTACGTGATTTTTCTTACTACTCAGTTGTTATTTACCTTTATTACTCACTGAGTTGGAGTACTCACTTTACTCCCTGCACCTCGTGTGCAGTTGCAGGTATTTATTCACCCGGTAGCGGGTATTGGCTGTGTGGAGGCAGAGCTGTAGTAGTTTAGCGAGGTGACTGCCAACGTTCGCAGCACCGTTTCTTTCTATGTTATTCATTATTCCTGTTCAGTGTATTTCTAGACTTGTAAATGTAATTACATTCTTATAGATGCTCGTGACTTGTGACACCCCGGTTTGGGCTGTGTCGGGATGGTTCTACTATTATTATCTAAGTTTTCGCAAATTATTGTTATTAAATCATGCTTCATAATTGCTTAACGGTGATTAACTGCTTAAAAGAGATGTTCTGTATTGGTCTGGCTGGCCTTGTCTTCACGAGAGGCGCCATCACGACCGGGTTCGGGAATTGGGTCGTGACAAGTTGGTATCAGAGCCTAGGTTACTAGGTCTCACGAGTCATGAGCAGGTTTAGTAGAGTCTCGCGGATTGGTACGGAGACATCTGTATTTATCCTCGAGAGGCTGCAGAACCTTTAGGAAAACTTCACCTTCTTGTAATCTTATCGTGCGTCCTTGATTCAGCTTGAAAAGTAATTCTTGAAATTCCTTCCACGCGTTCGTAAGCGCGCATGAGCGCTCAGTATCAGATGTGCCTTGATGGCTTGTGATTCCCCGATTAAGGGGCGAGATGTGATCTCTGTGAGTTTGATGTTGGGCCAGTCTGGAGGACTTGAGGCCGGATCTTTGCCTATGGCTTGAGCACCGAGGTGCTGATTGTGTGAACACGTGGCTTTGAACTTACATGTTCGGTATTGTCCCTATTAGTGTAAGTGACGGTTGGGTAACCATGTGGTAAGTATGTTAGTGCTGCGAGATGAATCTGTGCAACTTGGGAGTGATGAGGAAGATCTGCTGGATGATAGATGAACTAATAAGTGCTTGATTTCCATTGTGACTGGATGTGTAGCCCCGAGTTATGGGCGCGTGAAGAATCTTTAATGTCTTCCAATTGGAGTGAAGTAAATTTCATGTTGCGGTATGAGTTCAGACTCAGGAAGACTAAGTAACTGTGTAATGTGTATGACGGTGGAAGGTATACAGAAATGTTATTGAGGCAAAACAGGTGGATTATCTCCCGGGGAGTGTTCTAAAGTGGTGTGATCCTTATGTGTATGTTAGGAGATCTCATGTGCAAGTGAAAAGTACGTGTTGGAAATTTGAAATTTCGGGCCGCCTAAGAGAGTGGCTTAGCTGTTGCGAGGGTGAATGCGAGAATTGCAGAAGATTTACAGTACTAGATGATCTGTGTTTTCACAAGCTCACAAATGATTTGAGTTTAATCTCACTATGATATTGTGGCATCAATAGAGTAAAAGTGTTATGAGTTATTGAGCGTATCTTGATCTATGGCTTCGAGCCAAGTGGGGGAGTCTGCTGTGAGCAGTTGATTGCACGGTTAGGTGCTATGTTGGTTCCAGTTTGGGGCATGCGAGTGAATTAGCTATGGCTAGAGTAAAGGAAAATTTTGACAAGGGTTTTATTATGCTTCATGGGGTATGAGGATTTATGGAATGTCTAGAGTTGTTGTTGGTAAAGAAGGCTCGGTGCATAGAGCAGGAAGTTGCTTGGTTGTATTGGGATGAGGATTTCATTTTACGGTATCGGAGTGCCAATCAGGCACGGGTGGTTCTGTTCGTTAGGTCAAGTAATTTGTAGTTTGAATAAGAGTGAATGACTTTCGAGAATGGTTCTAATGTGTTCAAGATTCTTCAGGAAACAATCGGGTATCTTAAGGTTGTGTATGTGGTTAGAGACTGTGTTTCATTGGAAGAGGTCAAGACTTGAGGTATTTTTATGTTAATTATGGGATTCTATGTATCAGTATCAGTAAAGTAAAGGTAACGGACTTAGATTCGCAGGAGGTTCTTCAAAGTAAAGTATTCTGGAATGTGGTGTTTCTAGGAATATTTGAGAGGGTATTCAGCGGCTTATGGGTCTTAGTCAGTGTGGTTTTATGCTGGGGTCTCGTGTGGTAAACCTGGGTTGAGGCATTGTGGTGCTACAGCAAGAGGGAATATCAAGTTGATGATGAATCGGAGGGAAATTTAGATAGATGGAGTAGCTTGATAGTAGACCGAATCGGTATGGTAAGGATATGATTAATTCTTTGTATGTGTTCGAGGTAATGGGTCCTTACAGGTATTTTGCAGCAATGCTCTGGGGTTTTGATGGCTTGCTTAGCTTGGTCGAGTTAGAAGGATTTAGTCCTAGCAGGTCTGATTTGTGCAAAGGGAATTCGGAGAGTTCTTGACGGTTTTACCGCGGTTTGGAGGTGTATATTTTCTGTGGCTCGGAAGGGAGATGAAGTTCTCATGTTATACTAGGATGGTATGGTATATGCGGTATATAGTGGAGGATCGCGATTTGTGTGTGCTAGGTTACAGTTCAGTTCTGAAAGGAAGTTTATAAAACTCTTAAGCAACGGGTAGCCTCAGATAATCAAGGAAATGGTACTGCTAATTGGAAGTGAATTGACGAGAATATATGTCTTAGAAAAAGGGTAATGTGATTAAACTGATGATACTTCGGTAGTATTGCGACACTTTCTTGTTGGATCGACTGGTGGTATTCGGGTTTGCTTGGGGGCACAAGGAAATTTTAGAGTATCTATCGTGGAATGATTGGGTATTAAAGGTGTGCATATGTTCGGACGGCGAAATTGGGAATGGATATGTGGAGACGGAAGTTCTCATATACAGGCTATGATGTAGTTGTAGATCGTGCGTATCGGCACTGTTTAGCAACCACCGGGATTTGGAGGCCGAGTGGATCTTTCTTTGCTTGGTATGTTAGATTTTGGGTATAATATTGGTGTGTAGACTGGTTGTCTCAGTGTTGGGTTATTCTGGACTATTGCGCTATGGGCTATGCCGGAAACGCCATGGGTTGGGTGGCGAGGTACGTCGGATTATGTTCTAGTAGGGTGGCTTATATTTCAAAGACCTAGCGGACGGCTGGAAAGGATTGCCTTTCTTGATTGGGCCTTCGTGATGGATGTCAGTGCAGAGGTTTCTACCATTGATTTAGTTCCGGTGTTGAGGCACTTTTCAGATGCGTTTCTTCTGGCCGGGCATGTCGCCGGGTGAGGTTGTGGATTTCGGTATTAATTTGGTGCCGGGCACCATATCATATGGCTCCGGTAGGAGCTGTAGTAGTGGAAGGAGCAGCTTCAGGCTTCCTTGATGATGAGTTCGTTGGCAGGTCAATGTGGAAGCGTGTTCTAGCTTGAGTCGGCTTGGTTGGCCCCGAATTGTATTGTTGAGGGATAGGTTGATTCGATCGTTATTGAGCTTGTTAGTGATCTGGGGAGATCTATGAGTTGCTTTTTTGTGTTGTGAGACGCTACGATTTGTTGGTTATGGGCACATGTGGTGCGGTTCTATTGGGAATTCATAGTGGAAGTCGAGCGGGAAGAGTAATTGGGTGCGGCTCGGTGAATGGAGTATCGGTTATGACCTATCGGGTTGCGTGGTATATGTTATCTGTCTCACCGTGGGTGTAATGATTTGCTTTGGTTCCAGACATCAATTGAGCATGGTTGTCGATTTCGAGCATAGTGACTTGAGGTGTTTCATGTGGAGCAGTATTTGGATGGGATCGCGCGTTACAGCAAAGCTGTGTAGAAATATGACCTTGCGGGTCAAATTGGTGTGTCTCTTTCTATAATGTGAGACGGTTTCTTAGCCGTGTGATGCGATGATATTGGTGAGCTTGCGGTACGGCTCTTTCGCTTGAGTCAGTTTCATGAAGTGAGTATGTTCGGGTTGTTGCTTATTGGTGCGCGGACTGCGCAAGTTGTGGCCTTAGCCTGTCTTGGTGTGTCATGTCAACAGAGTAATTGTGTTGGAGTAGATGAGATCGTTGGGGGCCTGTAATGAATACAAACAGATTCGATTTCAGCATGTTTGATGGGCAAATATCGAGGTTCGGTTCAGAAATTTACTATGGTCCATGCCAAAGGAGAAGTAACCTTATGGATGACTGATCGGAGAGATGGTTATGATTTATTGCGTGATTCATTTACCATTGGCAGTATATGGAAGTGTTGGAATGAGACTTTAGTTGATAAGAGGTTTCCACCGGTATTCGGGTGTTGTGTGCAGTTGCTGTGAATGGAAGTTATCGCTACATGTGTTTGAGTTACGTGGTATATCGGATGATTGCACTTGAGGTTGCAGGCAAGGGTTACTACAGCTAGTTCGGGTCTATTCAAAGTATAGGTGTGAGGTTTTGATCGTATTGATGGTTTCAGAAGTGAAAATGTGGTTCTATGGTTTATGAGCTAGATTGGATTGTGTAATTTTAGTTAAAAAGGTGTTATCGGACCTATATGAGATAGGGTGACGTGGGATCACCCCCGGGTATATGCATGGTAAAGTTATTCAGCTATTGGTTGGCTTCTAGAGCAACTCTGGGTATGCTCGAGGACGAGCGTTTGTTTAAGTTGGGGAGGATGTGACGACCCGACCCGTCGTCTCATGGGTTACCGCTCTGTTTCCCCCATTTTCTGCTTCATTATCAGTGTCTTGTGTGATCGAGTTGGCTTGGATTGATTTTAGAAGGAAATGAGACACTTAGTCTCTTTAAGGAAGGCTTAGTTTGGAAAAGTCAACCGGATGTTGACTAATGTGTTAGAGGGCTCGGATATGAATTCCGATGATTCGGTTAGCTTCGGGGAATGATTTGTGACTTAGGAGTGTGATCGGAAGTGATTTTGGAGGTCCGGTGTAGAATTAGGCTTGAATTGGCGAAGTTAGTATTTTGGCGAATTCCGGTTGATAGGTGAGATTTTGATCCGAGGGTCGGAATGGAATTCCGAGAGTTGCTGTAGCTTCGTTAGGTGATTTGGGATATGTGTGCAAAATTTCAGGTCATTCGGAGGTG
>NC_032000.1:52227715-52272185 GCF_001879085.1 Nicotiana attenuata
TGTTCTAGCTTGAGTCGGCTTGGTTGGCCCGAATTGTATTGTTGAGGGATAGGTTGATTCGATCGTTATTGAGCTTGTTAGTGATCTGGGGAGATCTATGAGTTGCTTTTTTGTGTTGTGAGACGCTACGATTTGTTGGTTATGGGCACATGTGGTGCGGTTCTATTGGGAATTCATAGTGGAAGTCGAGCGGGAAGAGTAATTGGGTGCGGCTCGGTGAATGGAGTATCGGTTATGACCTATCGGGTTGCGTGGTATATGTTATCTGTCTTACCGTGGGTGTAATGATTTGCTTTGGTTCCAGACATCAATTGAGCATGGTTGTCGATTTCGAGCATAGTGACTTGAGATGTTTCATGTGGAGCAATATTTGGATGGGATCGCGCGTTACAGCAAAGCTGTGTGGAATATGACCTTGCGGGTCAAATTTGTGTGTCTATTTCTATATTGTGAGACGGGTTCTCAGCCGTGTGATGTGATGATATTGGTGAGCTTGCGGTACGGCTCTTTCGTCTGGCGGTCATTTTCATGATTTGAAGATATTCAGACCATTTCTTATTAGTGCGCGAATTATGTAAGTTGTGGCTTAGGCCTGTATTGATGTGTCATGTTACCAGAGAGGTGTGTTGGATTCGAGGTGATCGTTGGGGTCATTAATGAATACGAACGGATTTGATTTCAGCTTGTTGGAAGGATAATATCGAGGTTCGGTTCGGAAATCTGCTGTGGTATTAGCCAAAAGGGAAGTGACTTCATGAATGGTTGACCTGAGAGATGGTTACGGTTTATTGCATGTTTCGTTTATCATTAGCAGTATATAGAAGTGTTGGAATAAGACCTTAGTTGATAAGAGGTTTTCTACCGGTATTCGGGCGTTGTGTGGAGCTGCTGTGAATAGAAGTTATTGTTTCGAGTGTTTGAGTTATGTGGTATATCATATGATTGCACCTGAGGTTACAGGTATGTGTTATTACACCTGGTTCGGGCTTATTCTGAATATAGATGTGAGGTTCTGATCTTGTGTATGATTTCGGAAAGTGCAATGTGGTTCTATGATTTATGGGCTAGGCTGGATTGTGTGATTTTAGTTAAAAAGTGTTATCGGACCTATATGAGATAGGGTGACGTGGGATTACGCCCGGGTATATGCATGGTAAGGTTATTCAGCGAGTGGTTGGCTTTAACAACTCTGGGTACGTTCTAGGACGAACGTGTGTTTAAGTGGGGGAGAATGTAACGACCCGACCGGTCGTTTTGAGCTTTTGCACTTTGATCGCCAGTTCTCGGGCATGACTTGCCCCGTGTTATGTATTATGACTAATGTAGATCGTTGGTTTTGGTTTTCAGGAAAATTTGGAATGAATTTGAAAGAACAGTTTCAGTTGAAAGCTTTGACTAACAGTTGACTTATTTGTATATGAGCTCGGATCGGAGTTTTTATGATTTGGTTAGCTTCGTTAGGCGATTTTTGACTTAGGAGCGTGATCGGAATTGGTTTTGGAAGTCCGGTGTAGAATTAGGCTTGAATTGGCGAAGTTAGTATTTTGGCGAATTCTGGTTGATAGGTGAGATTTTGATCCGAGGGTCGGAATGGAATTCCGAGAGTTGCTGTAGCTTCGTTAGGTGATTTGGGATATGTGTGCAAAATTTCAGGTCATTCGGAGGTGTTTTGGTCGGGTTTTTGATCAAATGCGTGTTTCGGAAGTTTTAGAAGAACTTAGGCTTGAATCCGATGTAATTTGATAGTTTTGGTGTTGGTGGAGGTGTTTTGATGATTGGAGCAAGTTTGAATGATATCTTAGGATGGATTGGCACTTTTGGATGAGGTCCCGGGGGCCTCGGGGTGATTTCGGACGGCCATCGGGATGAATTTTGGACTTGTAGCATTTCAGAAGTTTGCTGGTTCTGGTATTTCCGCATCTGCGGAAAAGGGGCCGCAGATGCGGTTCCGCAGATGCGAAAAGGGGATCGCAGGTGCAGATNGGGTTTTGAGTTGGGTCTAGTTTGAGAGTTTGGAGTTTTGGACGTTCTTAGATAGTGAGTAGACTCGTGACAAGATAGGATCGTTGATGTATAGTTTCTACGGATACCGAGAGTGTGCTCGGGGCTCGGGTTTTGCCAATTTCGAGATTTTTAATATTTTTTTCGATTGTTTTCGATTGGGTATTGTTCCATTGGCATATTGTGACGTATTCGTTCTGGTTTTGGATAGATTCGACGTGCATGGAGGCCGATTTGAGGGGCAAAGGCATCGCGAGCTAGAGATTTCACTGGATCGAGGTGAGTAATGATTGTAAATGATATCCTGAGGGTTTGAAACCCCGGATTGCACACCGTAGTGCTATATTGAGGTGACTTGCACGCCGGATAGCGAGCGTGGGGTAGAACACCGTTGAGGGATTGTGACTTGGTCCTTCCCGATTGATGATTTTACCGCGTATTTGACTGAAACTTATTTGTTATTATCATGATTTGGGCTGATTGCCATATTTGGGCTTCGTGCCAATTATCTGAACCCTTCGGGGATTTTTATCACTGTTTCCTCACTATTTTGATATACTACTTGAACTCAGTCCTGTTGATTATACTGTTTTACAAACTCAGCCGCTTTAATTGAACTTTGAGACTTAAATGATATTTCCACTGTTGTTTGGGCTGAGCACTACTATTTTATTGATGCCCGAGGGGCTTATGATATTTTCTGGACTGAGTGAGGCCGTGGGCCATTGTGAGGATATGTGAGTGATGTGAGGAGGCTTTCAGGCCTTGTGAGTGATGTGAGGAGGCTTTCAGGCCTTATGAGTGATTCGAGGAGGCTTTCAGGCCTTGTGAGTGATGTGGGAGGCTCCCAGGCCTTATGAGTGATGTGAGAAGGCTTTCAGGCCTTATGTTATATGCCACGAGGTGGCTTGATATTGCGCTTGGGCCGTAAGGGGCCCCTCCCGGAGTCTACACACCCCCAGTGAGCGCCGTCGACGATATATGGATCGGGCTGCATGCCGCAGCGAGATGTGGATCGGGCTGCACGCCGCAACAGTTACTATATGATACTGTTCTGAGAGTGAGCCCGAGGGGCTGGTATTGTTTTGAGATATTACCCGAGGGGCGAACTTTTATGTGCTCATCTTGTATATTTACTTGCCTTTTTACCTGTTATACTGCGGTATTTGTGCCCGAGGGGCGGATTTTTCTGTGCTTATCAGCACTAACTGTTTTGAAATCGTTTCGTAACTGTTGAAAAGATCATTTTCAAAAGAGATTTAAACTGAGCCAATATAATTCTAAAGATTTCACAGCTTCACTGTTTTCTCAAAGGATTGTACCCTGCTTCTATACAGCATGTTGGTTGTTTTACGTGATTTCTTACTGCTCAGTTGTTATTTACCTTTATTACTCACTGAGTTGGAGTACTCACTTTACTCCCTGCACCTCGTGTGCAGTTGGAAGTATTTATTCACCCGGTAGCGGGTATTGGCTGTGTGGAGGCAGAGCTGTAGTAGTTTAGCGAGGTGACTGCCAACGTTCGCAGCACCGTTTCTTTCTATGTTATTCATTATTCCTGTTCAGTGTATTTCTAGACTTGTAAATGTAATTACATTCTTATAGATGCTCGTGACTTGTGACA
This sequence comes from Nicotiana attenuata, assembly GCF_001879085.1. Taxonomy (NCBI): domain Eukaryota; kingdom Viridiplantae; phylum Streptophyta; class Magnoliopsida; order Solanales; family Solanaceae; genus Nicotiana; species Nicotiana attenuata. The sequence goes on from NC_032000.1 coordinate 52,231,341, forward strand.
CCCCGGTTTGGGCTGTGTCGGGATGGTTCTACTATTATTATCTAAGTTTCCGCAAATTATTGTTATTAAATCATGCTTCATAATTGCTTAACGGTGATTAACCGCTTAAAAGAGGTGTTCTGTATTGGTCTGGCTGGCCTTGTCTTCACGAGAGGCGCCATCATGACCGGGTTCGGGAATTGGGTCGTGACAAGTTGGTATCAGAGCCTAGGTTACTAGGTCTCACGAGTCATGAGCAGGTTTAGTAGAGTCTCGCGGATCGGTACGGAGACATCTGTATTTATCCTCGAGAGGCTGCAGAACCTTTAGGAAAACTTCACCTTCTTGTAATCTTATCGTGCGTCCTTGATTCAGCCTTAAAAGTAACTCTTGAAATTCCTTCCACGCGTTCGTAAGCGCGTATGAGCGCTCAGTATCAGATGTGCCTTGATGGCTTGTGATTCCCCGATCAAGGGGCGAGATGTGATCTCTGTGAGTTTGATGTTGGGCCAGTCTGGAGGACTTGAGACCGGATCTTTGCCTATGGCTTGAGCACCGAGGTGCTGATTGTGTGAACACGTGGTTTTGAACTTACATGTTCGGTATTGTCCCTATTAGTGGAAGTGACGATTGGGTAACCATGTGGTGAGTATGTTAGTGCTGTGAGATGAATCTGTGCAACTTGGGAGTGATAAGGAAGGTCTGCTGGATGATAGATGAACTAATAAGTGCTTGATTTCCATTGGACTGGATGTCTAGCCCCGAGTTATGGGCGCGTGAAGAATCTTTTATGTCTTCCAGTTGGAGTGAAGTAAATTTCATGTTGCGGTATGAGTTCAGACTCAGGAAGACTAAGTAACTGTGTAACGTGTATGACGGTGGAAGGTATACAGAAATGTTATATTGAGGCAAAACAGGTGGATTATCTCCTGGGGAGTGTTCTAAAGTGGTGTGATCCTTATGTGTATTTTCCTATTTGTTCCTCGAACATCTAGTTTACTAGGCCTTTATAGGTGGCACTAGCATTTTTTAATCTGAATGGCATCACATTATAGCAGTACAATGTCATAAAGGTCGGGATAGAGCCCCATCTTACTAATCAATACATGTCCTAATCTTACTGACCACATATGCAACTCCGGAGCAAATGGAGCGCACCAACACCTTCCACTGAGCTGATAGCCTACTTGGAGGACTCTCAACCTGTCTATCGGGACCTGCGGGAATGAAACGCAGCATCCCCAGGCAAAAGGGACGTTAGTACAAATAATGTACTGAGTATGTAAGGAATGAAAATAAAAAAATAATAGACATGAGAGAAACATGGAGTAAAAGACTCGACATGTAAGTCTGAATAACTATGTGAATCATTAATATGTATAATGTCATGCATATGCATATAAATGTCATATCCTACATAGGTACAATTGTTCATAACATCATCAAGCCTCTGAGGGCATCCCATCATATCGTCTCGGCCACTGTGGATAAAATCATCAGCGTATACCAGCTGATCAGGTGGTGGTGCGTATATCTCACGTTGCTTAAGATGCTATGAAATCTTGTTGAATTGCTATGAAAACTTGTTGAAATTGATGAAGATGCTTAGAAAATTCTCACGTTACTATCATACATGTTCTTGTATGAACTTGCTGAAGACTACCTTCCTCATATTATAGAGATATAAATACCTCCTTAAGTGATTTAGAGAGGCTTTTAAATCTTAATTGGCGTGGGCCCACATTATGATGACTTGGCCACCAAAATTCATCCAATTTTGCCACCTTGCATTACTTTTCAAAAGTCACCAATTGATTTTGATGTGCTACCACATTGGGAGATGTAATTCTTATCCAAATATTTGAATTAATTATCCACTATTCACTTGTTTAACTTGTTAATCTCCCTCTAATCAATAATTACTCAATTATTCACATAATTAGGAACTATCTCAAATTACTTAAAATACTATTCACTTTTAACATACATTTTACACCTTACTATTATGGTCATGTGGTACCTTGTATGGAACTAGTCCATAAATACCAGGTATTATATCTCGGACCGTATTTTATCTCAAATTGTCAAACTTCGACGAAACTCATTTTCTTCGACTTGCTAACCCTCTCACCTTCACAAATTTACTTATTCCTTGTTTGTAATAGCATAATACTTATAATCCCAAAATAATTTCATTCTCGAGTTACGTCGATTAACTTACGACGATACTTTAACCTACAAAAATGCGGAATATAAAATCTCATTTCCAAGCTTTCATCGATTTACTTGTGGCATACTTACATGTACGAAAACATGGGGTGTAACATCATTCCCCTCTTTGGAATATTCGTCCCCGAATGTTGACTGATGCACCTATCATTTTTGTATCTTATGTCTTCCGAATACTTTAGTACTCTTCTTGCCATCTAGGAAACTGTTCTCTGAATAGATCCAAAGGCCAGGACATTCCCCCCTTTAGGTCTCTTTCTCACGCCACGCCTTGTGGTCGGAATTCTTTTAATCTCGTAACTATTGTTACCTTCTATCATGCGGCTTGTACGACTCTGACCTTGTATGTGCGCCTATGCGACTCTTCTCTCCTCTTTCCTCCAGCTTTTAGCTAATTTCTAGGTCTCACTTTGTGAACATATACAAAATTATGAGAAATTGTCCCTATGGGCGTCATTAGCTTTACTACATCTAAGTAGGCCATACTATACCATAACTCTTACTTCGATTTATCGTTACTGAGGTCTGCTACTGAACTCCATGTTACTCTCGTTGCTTATCCGATATGCATAAAGCTAAGTCCTTTAATGCTTCTTCATTAATGTGCATCTTAAGACCGATGACCTAATTTCATATCATATTTTGTAACTTTTATCCATCCATTGTTGATTTACTTCTATCACTGATAACTTGGAATTTCTTACGTAATACATTGTCACTAGGGCTTACGTCTCATCAGGGAATATCTGAAGTGGCTTGCCTAATCCACCTAGGGGCGATATTGTACTTCATTAACTATATTTCATAGCATCAAAATGTGATTCTCCTTACGAGGGTATTTTAATCCTGTACAACTCATCAAATCATTACTTTATTGAAGGCCCAAACATCATCCTTTATTTATCGCAATTACACCCTCATTATACTACCAGGGAAGCATTCCATTTCTCCTAAATGCTATTAGTCTTAGACTCTTTTGATTTTGTTCAGGCTATATTAAGCTTTCTATAACTTAGAGAAACCATCAGCTCTCTTGATTTCATGGGCTTAATCCCGAGGACTTATCCATTCTCATCACCTTCTCACTCGCCCTTTCTTATCCTTACTCCTGCCACAAAACCTTGTCGCTTTACTATACTTTAGCGTGCGACCTATACATATCTATTTATACTACTCGCAACCTTCCTTCAACTTGCTTGCACCATAGATTTCCTTATGTTATTCTGGAACGTCAAGAGAGACATCACATCGTCTCTAACTCTTCTTTACTCTCTTGCCTAGATTTCTCGGTACCTAGAAACCATAGGCTGGAAGATATGCCACTGATGGCACCGATATCCTTCTTGGACACTGAATGCCAACTCTTCTAGCCTTCTATCCGAAGTATGGATTATTCACAACCTTCTGCACTTGAGTATCTCGTATGTTGTTCACCTTTACCTTACTTGCTTTAAAATCTCGCATCACCTCTTCTATCTCTTTCATAACTTCCCTTCCATATAGGTATGATTTACATCCACAACTTGAAGCTCTATTGTAATACTTGCACCTCTGGTGCATACATAATCCGGTGGGAGCTTTATATTGACTTCTTATGAGGCTGGTACTCTTCTAACTAGCTTTCTCGTAGAGCCGTTATATAATATTGTTGTTATACTATCTCTCTTGTACCTCTGATATCTAAGAGTAATCCTGCAATGTTTTCAATCACGAGGTCTACAATTTTCTGGGTCTAGTAATCACATTCCTGATTTACTTCGTTGATGTAGCTCTTTAGTTTCCTCCTCCTTCTGATCAGCCTTTATGTAGGCTTAGGCGATCTCCCGATCTGCTGCTCATGGTATTAGTTATTACTTTAGCCTTTTATGGGCGCTATGGAATATCCACGATACATTCTTTTAACAATTCAATCCTTTGTCTATGACCTGGACTCAATTATTATTTTTAACTTATACCGGAATCTTTTACGGCTGTATGATTGTAGACATATATGCTGCATGGATAATACTCCAAAATCTTGAGTGCATTCATAACGTACCAACTCTGTATCATTAATTGAATAATTCCTTTCGTCATCTCAGCTTTCTTTAAGCGTATGCAATTACTTTTCCTAGTCTTTCTGCCCCTTGGTGCGTGCATACTTGACTTATCTTATTTCCCGCGCATGCCAGAATTTTTCTGCAACTCATATGCTCTCGAATATTACCTTCGATTTTTCTCCTCGTTCATTAGCCACAGTAGGTGCCACTTTCTTTTGGAGTGCATACAATTTTTGTAGTGAGACTGTTTTTACATAACCATTTCTCCTTCGAGTTACTTTGTTTAGGTTGAAGCGTTCTTCCTTATTTCCTCAGCTAGTCTTTCATTGTAGTACTTAGGGAGGACCCTCTGACTCTTGTAAAGCTGCGAGCTTATTACATCGTATACTCGACGGAATTTTTGATGTCCTTCCTCGCCTATAATTATCCGTAGTTACTTACCTTCACGCCTTGTGCTTGTAGGGTTGCTTCTGAACTTGATATTTTGACTATCTTCCTAGTAGCATTCTCTTTTATTTTAGTTATATTCATACGGTACCTTTAACTACCCTAACTCCTATCTGAATATTTCTTAACGATCACGATGTCATAACTGCGAGGCTGAATTCACTATATTGGGTTTTACTATGTTTATCTTGCAGATCTCTTGATTTTTTTGCATCCTCTTATTTAGCCGTAACTGGGCCCTTCCTAAATAAACTACCAACTACTTGTTGGCCCATTCTCATATCAATATTCCACGTAATCTTTCTTGGGTTATTTACTTTGTCTTAACTTACCTTTCGCACTGGCTCCTTATTTATCAATAACATCCCGGACAGGAACCCTTACTTCCTTTCCTTGACGTCGTCTTCACATAATGTTCTGGAATCATAGCATGTATTTAGGATTTGAATAAGTGCAATCTCATCCCTTTCTCATTTTTATTGCATTTTTTTTACTATTCCTTAGTTACTAGAATCACTTAATTCTAACTTAATGCCACATCACCCCATATTCCCCTCTTTAAGGGAGTACTGGCATTTAGTGCTACGATGATCTATGTATAAATGTTTTACCTCTTCCTCTTAGGCGTCTATTCACATCATCGATGATCCTTACTCGCCTTGCGGTAATCTTTATGTACCAAGGATAACGAAATTCCTTACTCCCAAGGGTGGCACCTAGTGTAACTGGCATATACAGTCCCTTAAGCTTAATTTTTCTCACATTACTTTCTTTAGGGAAGCGTCTTCCTGAATGACCATTCTCTGAATTTCTCATGAATCTTTTTTTGTTGTCCATTCTATTATTGCCGGAACACAATATGAAATTCTCATGATGTCGACCATCATGTTTAGTTTATCTTGTTCACCAATCCATACTTATTTCTATTACTCTGGATCTAACTTTTCCTTCTGGTAATCACGTTAGTGTCACGAACTTATTTCTCGAAATGAGAATATGACTTTATGACCTATATTCCTTTGTTGTCTCAAGGCCTTTAATCTCTCGTCTTTTCCTTCCCTTGACTATAGACTCTGTAATACTGTCATTTTTTTTACCGTTGTCATCCATGTATCACATCTTACTCATAATGCTTCATTATCTCTCTTCTTATCTCCCTGCTAATATATCAGTCTATCACCTTATTCTGAAAACTTCAACAAGACATTCTTTTGCTTTTAGCTCCCCTTTGCTCCATCCATAGGCTCTTCGGATTGCCTAGCATTCTCTCCCTATTAGGGACAGGAGCCACACTAAGGTAATATTTATCCCTTCCAGGCTTTCAGTGCCTATCTTTGTAGTACTCATATCTAGTTATACTATTTTTAGAGTGCACCATTTGGGTGTCTCACAAGGAGATCTATTAGCACATTTGCAATATCCTTAGGAAATGTCAACTAACGTTAACAATCCATCCACCATTTTGGGTCACTCTAACCCCAGCTGGATCCTGATATCCATCCTTCTCTTATACTACTTCTGTTAGCTTCCATAGGGCATAACTGAGATCGGTGTGGCCAATTGTACATACCTCTATTATTGTTGAAGATAACTCAAAAGGCTTATAATCTCTGCCTAGATTGTAAATACTGATAATCTTCATTTACTGGGCGCCTCGTACCCTTTTTCATCTTGCTTCTTTTACTTGTTTAAACTTGTATCAATCTGTTGAATCTCTTGCCTTTCACCATAGGGTGGATAGATATTCCTGCCTTAGGGCTCCTTATCAAAAATCTTACACGTCTTAGTACACACATGTTCTGCTGAAGACCTCACATTTATTCATCGTAAGCATGATGCAAACGAGTTCCTCTGACTCAACTCTTCCATAGCCACATTCAATCTCTTACCAGCTGTCTTTTGGACGTAGGTATCGTCTTATTACGAATAAAATAGAGTTTATGAAATTGATTTCTTACAATTGAGCTCTACCACTCGTTCTAGAGTAAGAAGAAAGAGTGACAGTCCTAAATGCCCTGTAGCCTTCTGCTTATAAGTGTGCTGCACAACACACCCATGAACAAGACTTTACTAGACACGACTTATAGACTCACAGAACTGCTCTGATACCACTTTTGTCATGACCCAAACCGATGGGCCGCGACGGGCACTCGGTAACTTACTGAACCGAGTACCAACGTAACGTATCTTTCGTATTATTCTATCATAGGTAAATGAACTGAAGTTGTTACACCCCATGTTTTGTATGTAGAAGTACGCCATAAGTAAATTGATATAAGCTTGGAAATGAGATGTCACATCCCGCATTTTCGGACGTTAAAGTTTCGTCGTAGGTTAATCGACGCAAGCTTGGGAATGAGATTAATTTGCGGTTACAAATATTATGCTATTTCAAAAAAGTAAATAATTAAATTCGTGAAGGTGAGAGGGTAAGTGAATCGAAACAAATGAATTTCGTCAAAGTTTGACATTTGGGATAAAGTACCGTCCGAGCTATAATACCCGGTATTTATGGACTAGTGCCTTACAAGGTACCACATGACCATAATAGTAAGGTGTACAAAGTGTATTAAAAGTGAATAGTATTTTAAGTAATTTAAGATAATTCCTAATTATGTGGATAATTAGATAATTATTGATTAATGGGGATTAATTAGTTAAATAAGTCATTAGTGGGTAATTAAGACTTTGGGATTAAGCCTAAGAGGCCAAAACGTGGCAGCCCCCCCCCTTAAAGTTAAGATGAATCTTAAAAGTCTTGCAAAGTCATATTTTGAAAAAATAAAGTGGCTTAGTCACCACATAAGGTGGGGCCCACATCAAACTTAACAAAAGACACCTGTAACAAAGATATCATATGTAACATGAGGGCGTCTCTACTTTAAGCATATGTCAAATGCTAAAATATTGATCTTTAAGAATTCAACGTAAGGTTTCATAGCATTTGATTTCATAGCATCTTCAACAGTTCAAAATGTGAGATTTTGCAATTATAAGGGAGTACGGTACAATCTTTCTCAAGAATATTGTACGGATTTTCCCCTACTTCGATCCTTCGATACATGTTTTGTCGCAATCAACGTATGTTACAGGGATTGTCAAGAGAATCGGTTCAAGTATGTTAAGGCTATCCCTTCATTCCTTTTGGCACGATCCATACGATGCAAACGAAGCGAGCAAATGTACAACTTTCATAAATGACTCTATTCATAGAAATGCTAGAGATACGTATATTCTTGATTCCCCATGTGTCATATTATTCTATCGTCAGTTCATAGGTCTCAGAAAATACGTAAGTTGAAAAAGTTTACTTCATGATATTATTCAAAGACACAATGGTCTTATGACATTCCGAAAGATTTTATTGACGTACTTCTCATGCATTGCATTCACATATACATGTACATTGACCCATGACCAGATGGTGTTATATACGCGTAGGGGTATTCACAAAAAATCGAAAACCCGAACCAAACCGAAAACCAAACCAAACCGAGAAAAAAAACCGACATTTTTTTGGTTTAACTTAGTTTGGTTTCTAAATTTAAAAAACCGACAAAGTATGGTTTGGTTTTGCTTTTATACAAAAACAACCGAAAAAAACCCGAACCAAACCGATCATATAGATACCTATTTAAAAAATTATATATATGTATATCATATATATATATATATATATTTAAATTTTCTTTACAGTATATCTGTATATGTAATATTTTACACTCTTGGGCCTAATCTTTGTAATATTATTTTAACTGCAATGGGCCCAAGTCAATTTGGTCTGTTCAGACAAAAGGTCTTTTGCCTTTAATTTCTTAGGGTTTATTTGCTTCCCTTCACAACAGAAACATACGCAGCGCAGCTTCAAGGCCAAACAAAATTCTCTCCTCTCTCTCTCTCTCTAAAATTCTTGATATTGTACACAACAACAGAGTGAGCTACCGATGGCAACCACAACTATGAGTAATGAGCAGGTTTTTGCCTTTCTTTTTGGTCTTAAACTCTAAATGACGTGCACAAAGATTACGGAAGAATAAGTCAATGACATTTCTTCAATTAAAGCAGTCAATAGAAGCAATTCCTTGTTAAAATTAGCCAATGAATGTAATAAGAAGTTACTGCAATTTGAAAATCAAAGGCTTTTGCACGAAACTAGTTATCATTTTTTTGATTGATAATTTGAAAAAAATTTACATGAAATTATAAAGCATCTTTGTATCACTTCTGTAGTTCTTTTTGTTCTTGACCACTATTGCATGAAATTATAAAGTATTTTTGTATCACTTGTGTTGTATTATGGTTATCTGAATTTTTCGTTATTAGTCATTCAATCGAAAGAAAACCTTTTCCCAAAGGAATCCTAAAGGCTGCATATATTCTTAAAAAAAACCGACAAAAACCGAAAAAATCGAATAATCGAAAAAAACCGACAAAAACCGAAACCTATAAATTTCTATTAATTTGGTTTGGTTTGGTTCAACAATTTGAATAACCAACTTAATTGGTTTGGTTATTTCTAAGGTAACAACCGACCTAAACCGAACCATGAACACCCCTATATATGCGTGTATATATATATATATATATATATATATATATATATATATATATATATATATATATATATATATATATATATATTGGGCCTGAGGCTACAGTTTAATATTCAGTTAAACAGGTTGTTCATCATTCAGAAGAGGGAGTATTCACATCCTTACTTCCTTGTTCAATTATCAGTTTATCAGTTTATCAGCTAGCAGTTCAGTTTCAGTTTCAGTATTTACAGTTCTTTTGTTTAGCTATTTTACATACCAGTACAATTCAAATGTACTGATGCCCCTTTTGCCCGGGGCCTGTATCTCACGATGCAGGTAACGATTTACAAGTCGACGATTCAGCTCGCTAGGACATCTCGTATCAGCTGTTGGTGAGTCCCAGTCTTTCGGGGCCTTATCTCTCTTTTGTTTTAGTCATTATAGTAATTCAGTTAATAAGGTATACCGGGGACCTTGTCCCGGTAAACAGTTGGCGTCTTCAGTATTCTTTAGAGGCTTCGTAGACTATAACCCAGTCAGTCAGATATTAGCAGGCTTTCATGTGTTAGCCTTGTCGGCTACTTGTTTATACTTGCAGATTAGCCTTGTCGGCTACTTGTTTATACTTGCAGACCTTTCAGTATTTTTCCGCATCTATGATATTTCAGTCAGACTTTTTAGCAAACTATCATGATTTACATTTACCTCTAGCTCATAGTTATACCACATGTTGATCCAGCCATACAGTTGGTTCGCTCGGTCGCATGCAGTCAGGCACCGAGTGCCGTGTTACGCCCAGGCCATAGTTTGGGGCGTGACAAAGCTTGGTATCAGAGCCGTAGGTTCAAGAGTCCTAGGGAGTCTATGAAGCCGTGTCCAGTGGGGTCTGTTTTATGTGTGTGTGCGCGCCACACATGTAAACAGTTGACCACCAAGACTTCTAGGATTGTTCCATTTCTTTCATACTCTAGATCGTTCAGTTAGAGCTATGCTTTCAGNGTCTGTTGACAGTGTCGGGCCCTCTCGGCACCCCCAGTCTGGAGCAGATCTATCACGCTCACAGTCCTCCCGGCCTATGCTGCGCTCCTTGGAGGAAGAGGTCGCGGATCTCCCCACCTCGGTGGATGGTCTACACACACGGATGGATGCCATGTCACAGAGGCAGGCTAGATCTGAGAGCCGGTTTATGGCTTGGCTACGCGCATTGGGGAGGGCTTGCCATGTAGACCCCAACACCGTCTCCGACTCAGATCGAGTCTCAGGGAAGTCTTCTCACTCTTCTGTTCTTTACTGTATTGAGATGACATGGGGACATGCCATGTTTTAAGTGTGGGGTGGGCGACTTGCTCTAAATGTGTATTAAATTGTATATAGCTATTGTTGTGTGGTAGCAGTAGATGAGGTGTACATATGTGAGTAAGTTATATTAGGAGTAGCTGACTTGGCCCAACGACAGACACTTGTTGACTGGTCTCTTGAGGGTAAAAGTCAGATATATATATATATATAAAAAAAATTGTAGAGGACTCTTCCTGATGACGGACTATGTGGACAGTACTCTTGAGGGAAGTAGTCCATGTAGAATTTTATTTTATTTTATTTTCTTCTCTTAGGTAGTGTAGTACCTCCCCCTTGGTTTTTCTTTTGACCACGGTTCTTTTCCAAGGGTTTTTCTTGAACCGGGTTAGGTAGATTTTTCTTTTATAGTTTTATGATTAAATGGGTGAAGGTTAGAATGTAACCCCAAATGTGCACACTTGCAAAGAAAATGAACTAAGGGTGTAAGATCTAAGCTTGTTTGTGGACTCATAATATATGCCTTAATTTTGCACATCTTGTCTGGCTTGAACACTCGTATGATGGTGTTGATGAACTGATTCGGAATGAGTTACATGCTAAGTGTGTGTGAGTTGTTACTTGCATCCTATGCTTGCATATGATACCTAGAATTTGCCCTGTGTGTTTGCAAAGCGAAATAGAAGTCGTTTGGTCTTAGAGATGATTGAGGCATTTCTTTGTGCAACCCTTTATACTTGAGAATCAACCTGTGCATACTACCATAGTTAACCCCTTTGAGCCTGAAGCCTGTTCTTTGATAACCCTATAATAATCTAAATCGTTGTGTTTGAATAAGCTCATTGTTTGAACCCTTACCTCCTAGAAGCACTTAATCACTAAAGAATATACAAAAGTCAAAGTGTGGGGTGGGAGAAAACTAAAAAAATAAAAAAAATAAAAAAAAAATAAAAGAGAGAGAAAAGGGGAATCAAGAATGAAGGTTCTGGTTGGTGAACTGGCAGTGTACAATAAATCTAAAAAAAATACTAAAAAAAAAGAAGAAAAAAAAGAAGAAGAAAAGAAAAGAAAAAAAAGAGAAGAAGCAGCCAGTTGTACCTAACGAAAAGTGGGGGTCACAAGTGAAACAAAATGTGGAGTAATGATTGGGTTGAGCATAAAGGTAAAATAAAAAAGAAGTGTGTATTAAAAGTGCTTAGGGAGGTTAGTCACTATATCCAAATATATCCTACCCGTCCCTTAGCCTACATTACAACCTATAAAGACCTCTTGATCTTTGACTGAATGGCTCGATTAGTAGAGTATTACACTAGGGGCAAGCTTATGGTGTGTCTGTGTGGCATGTGAATGCTCTTTGATGAGAGTGAGTGAATTCTTTCTATATATGGTTCCTTATTGTTGAATTTTATTTGTGTGGAACTTCTCTCAGATTTTGTTTATGTGAGGGCATGTGACTCAGGAAGAAAAAGTGAGTCTTCACTTCTGTTAGAGTAATTAGAGTGAGCACAAGTGTGTCTTGGCATGAGAGTCTGCATTTGAGATATGATTGTGCACTGCTTGGGTCGAGCATTGATAACAGCAGGTGTGACATAAATTGGGGCAATGCATTGAGCAGTTAGGCCTAGAAGTGTGGTTTAGTTGCTCGAGGACGAGCAAAGATTTAAGTGTGGGGTGTTGATAATAGGTGAATTTGACTATAATCACACCTTAAATAATCACCTTCTTGTGTAGTTTTAATGCTAAAAGTGATGACAAAATGCTCTTATTAGTGTTTTTCATGATTTGTAGGTGATATATGTATAAAGACGGCTAATGAGCAGTTTTGGAGTCAAAAGTGATGAAAAAGAGGCCAACTGTGAAATTTCCTAAGTGACCCGTGCAAAAACAGGCCGAAGATTCAGAGAACTGGATCCACCGCGGTTCCACCGCGACCACGGCAGAACCGCGGTGGGAAGCAGCTGCAGAAGTTGTGAGAATCCGCGAGGGTGTTTGGCCGCGGTTCTACCGCGACCGCGGCAGAACCGCGGCAGGCACAGAAACTTCAGGAATCAAAGTGTCAATTACGGGATTTTTAGACCTAAACCCTATTTAAAACATTAGACTTCGCCCAAGAGAGGCATGTATTGATTTTTTAGGTTTCTTAGCAAGGAAAAAGATTGTGAGAAAATACTCTAAACATCTTTCTTCTTTTCTTTTGATTTTATGATGAATTCAAGCTTAGTTTATTCTCCCATATCTATGAGTAGCTAAAATTCCTTGTCTAAGGCATTGATGGAACCTATTGGGTGATGAACTTCTTGTTTACGTGAATACAAATTGCTAGTTTAATCTTTATTTGTTCAACTTCGTGTTCGTTGTAGTTAATTGACAGGATCCTCAATTAGCTGTGCCTATTTAGTGTGCATAACTTGGAAAAGAGTGCATATTTAGGGTATTGTTGAACAACACCACTCCTAGATTATTAGAGGAATCTATAATTGCGGGTTTAAAGGCGGGATTAGGAATAACGAAGCCTTGGGTGCAATCTAAATTGAATTGTGCTAAATAAAGTAAGCTAGTGTATCTCGGGAGAGTGCAATAGTAAATTACTGTGATTACTCGGGAGAGATTTACGGTAAGATTAGCGTTCATGATTGATAGAGATATGTGGGTAAATTTGTATGAGCATAAACAGAAGGGATTCCATCAATAGGGGAAATCATTGCCTTAGCTTTTTCTCATAATTGTTTACAACCTTTATTTTTTACTTAGTTACAGCCATTTAGTTATTTGCAAGCTAGTTATTAAAGAACACTCAACTGAGATTTGAATATTTGGGAAGCTGGTTCTGAAGAATTAGTGGGTCTGAAGATATTGGTTGATAGGTTAACTCTCTGTGGATTCGACCCTGGGCGTAATACTCGGGTTATATTTGCAACGTCCGCAAAGTCCTTTTTATAAGGCATAGTTGGGCGTGATCACAAAACGAACTGATTCTTAGTCCCAAAACTAAATTCCGAACCCGATAGCTCGAAAGTCAACCTATGGCCAAACATAAAAGATCTTCTAAACCTCAAATTTTCAACTTTCGGCAAAAAAAAGTCAAATCAACCTAGGGACCTCCAAATTCGATTTCGGGCATAATCCCAAGTCCAAAATTACGATACGAAGCAATCAAAGCCATTAAAATACCGTTCCGGGTTCATTTTGCAAAAGTCAAAATTTGGTCAGAATTTTCAACTTAGGCTTCTAAACCAAGAACTAAATGGTCCAAATCAACCCAAAACCTTCCCGGAACGAAACTAACCAACCTTACAAGTCATAAAGCCATAAATACACATGTGTGAAGCATCAAAAGGGAAAACGAGGCTCAAATACATAAAACGACCAGTCGGGTCGTTACGGTTAATAATTTCGACCGAAGATCTTTGAGTTCAATTGCTATTAGAGGATAATATTTATGGACAAAAAATGAGAATTAGAGATCGAGGAGGCCAGTCACTATAAATATATATATTTGGCATTATTCCTACCGTAGGAATCTGAAAATCTTCTTTGTTAACCTCAGGAAAATAACAATCATATTTTTTACTATTAGCTTGGCAATATTGCTAATTAAATATGTCGTGTGATGCAAACAATCAAATATAGTTATGCTTGTCATGCACTATGTTAGATAGGGAGAGAAATTAAAAAATACCTAAAATTATTATTCTTCAAGCAAAGACAGAAATTTTTTCAATGGCTAGATAATACCCAAAAATAAATAAAAAGAAAGAACTTCACCAATTGAGATCAACATTGCAAAGATAAAAATAAAACAAATCACATTACAAAAAGTGGTTAAAACTCCATGTATGCACTTGATTATATGCATTTGTAGCATCTAACATAAATAGAAGAAAGAGAAGAAATAATGGATGTGCCTTTCTAATTCAAATATGATTAACTTTATAGTGCTGATATATGTGTAGTTTAAATCTAGAAAAATTTCATCATTAGGTAATTTATAATTAGGTCCTTAAATTATATAAATATTTAAGAGTATAAAAATTGATCAATGTTTCGAGGATATTTTAGTCGTTCAACATTTAGCATAAATTCTTCGTGCTTTTATAATAATATAGATATAGATATAGATAAATAGATAGATAGACTAGTTTTTAGGGTACACACATTGTGCGTATATCTTGTATTAGTGATACATAATTTGTAGTAGTGATAATAACTTTTTAAGACCAACATGAAAAATATTCAAAAGATATATTTTGCGTTATAAAATTAAAATTAACAAACAATTTGCAAGTTTCTGCTAACATATGAATCTTTATTCTATCAATACATTAGCAACAATCCTTGTAAATGTTTAACCCGATCATATCTTATTTTATCTAAAATTTCTTTCAATGTACATCTGCTTACCCTTAAAATCGAATAACAATTGAATTTATAAGTGGTTTCACAGATATGTGGATTAAATTGACACAAAGTAACAAGTTATATTAATATAGTAAATAAAGTATGATAAAGTAAGTTCAAACTATATGAATTGGACAGCAACAGCCTTAGGAAGAGGTCCTCCTAGAACAAGATGTACTTCGATCACAATATCAAGATACAATTGAAATAGAGCTTTAAGAGAAAATAACATATGTTGCTTCTGAGTGAATGTTACCATCTCCTTTACAAATAATCAAACCCCCTTTATATAGTAGGGGAATCCTACTTTAGGTACAATTCTATATAAGGTAACATTTGCTTATTAATCGATTTTTTATTGATACGTGTCGGGATTTCCGCAGTGATATCCGACCGTTATGGATATTTCGGCCTTCTGTGATTTGGCCCGATAATGTTTCCTTGAACTCATTCGGAGTCGGGGTCGGTTCCAAAGTCATGGACTCGATGATCTTGAAGACGTCTGCTCTAACCTCGTACCTTGGTTCGATGGAATTCGGAGTCGATCTTCAATCCATCACTTTTCAGTCCCGATCTGTCATGCAATAGATGAGCCGGGTTTCGACTGTATACAGATAGTTCCCTCATTTTTCGAAGAGTAAACGATGAGAAATGATATGAGCCCTCGATCCTCTTCTCGACACTTCATGTCAGAAACAACAAAATGGACGAAACATCTCGCCAGTCACGTCGTAATGGCATTATATGTTCGTCAGTCGCTGGTCGGCCACTTCAGGTATTGAACCGTCGTTTGAAAACTATAAGTACCTCCTCATTCATCCATTCAAACTTTACATCCAATCTTTTCCTACTCTTGTTCTCAAAGAATCTTTGCATTTTCTAGTACTTATACCCAAACTTTATAAGGATTACCCTTTTGTTTGAATTATTAAGCACACACTTTTAACTCCTACCACTTCATTTTTATCCAAAAAAACGGTGAAGACTTCTAAAGAAGTCTGTCAAAAAGAAAATGCTTCTTCTTCTTCTTGGCCGGCCGGCAGGGAACCAGCGACGGAACCTCCTCTTGACGCGTTTATTCTTGGCGGGTGCTCGGTGACCGCCGACTTCAAGGTTGAGAAATCTTCACCCATTCCGGCCCTGGGTGAAAAGGTGTCGAGGTATATTTGCTCGATCACTGAAGATATACCCCCTACGGTCATAAAGGATTGCAACTGGGCCGGAAAAGTCGTGGTGATTCCCGAGCCTGAAGAAGACATCACTACCAACGTAAAGGGATACCTAAGTGTTTACACTTATCCCTTTACGTTGGGCCCATTGGACCCGGTGATCGTCCAGTTCTGCAAAAGGTACGAGGTGTGCGTTGGTAGATCCACCCCTCGTTATGGAGGATAGTCATTCTCCTTCGATTCTTTGTGAGCAAGATTGACAGATGCCCTTTCACCGTTGATTATCTATACGCCTGTACAGTCCCTGATTCTTCCGAAGGGGAGGGGGGGACTAATCAAACTTGCTTGTCGGGCCACCAAAGCCCCGTTCTCGAGCATTGATAAGGATCGAGACTGAGGTTGGCTTGGCCAATTTGTCCGAGTAGGGGTGATCACGAAAATTGAAAACCCAAACCAAACCGAAAACCAAACCAAATCGAGAAAAAAAACCGACATTTTTTTGGTTTAACTTGGTTTGGTTTCTAATTTTAAAAAACCGACAAAGTATGGTTTGGTTTTGGTTTTATACAAAAAAACCCGAAAAAAACCCGAACCAAACCGATCATATTGATACCTATTTAAAAAATTATATATATGTATATTTTATATATATATATATATATATATATATATATATATTTTTTTAAATTTTCTTTACAGTATATCTGTATATGTAATATTTACACTCTTGGGCCTAATCTTTGTAATACCACTTTAACTGCAATGGGCCCAAGTCAATTTGGCCTGTTCAGACAAAAGGTCTTTTGCCTTTAATTTCTTAGGGTTTATTTGCTTCCCTTCACAATAGAAACATACGCAGCGCAACTTCAAAGCCAGACAAAATTCTCTCCTCTCTCTCTCTCTCTCTCTCTCTCTCTAAAATTCTTGATATTGTACACAACAACAGAGTGAGCTACCGATGGCAACCACAACTATGAGTAAGAGCAGGTTTTTGCCTTTCTTTTTGGTCTTAAACTCTAAAATGATGTGTACAAAGATTACGGAAGAATAAGTCAATGATATTTCTTCAATTAAAGCAGTCAATAGAAGCAATTCCTTGTTAAAATTAGCCAATGAATGTAATAAGAAGTTACTGCAATTTGAAAATCAAAGGCTTTTGCACGAAACTAGTTATCATTTTTCTAATTGATAATTTGGAAAATTTTTACATGAAATTATAAAGTATTTTTGTATCACTTCTGTAGTTCTTTTTGTTCTTGACTACTATTTACATGTTTCGTCTCTCTTGGCAGATGGAAATAAAACCTTCAGAAGCCGAGGTTCAGGAAATTCCTCAACTTGAAGGCAGTAGTACTCCAGTTGTTGATTCAAGTGTTCCTACTCCTCCTAAAAAGCATAAAAGAGCAGCACCTTCTGAAAATGATTCTGGCCTTGGGAGGGAAACATCAGACATTGGGAAATACTTTACCAAATTCTTTGATAAAGATGGTAAGCATAAGTCAAAATGTAGTTTCTGTACTAAAATTTTTGCTTCCGATTCTAAGAAAAATGGGACTACTACATTATGGAACCATTTGAATAGTGTTTGCAAGAAATCCCCTTTTAGATTCATTGACAGAACACAGCCGACACTCAGGTCTTACCCAATTAAAGGAAGCGGACAAGGAGGTAATGTTGGTACTTGTAAACTGGAAAGAGTTGTGTATAATGTCAATGAAGTAAGAAGGGTTATTGCTGAATTCGTGATCATTGATGAACAACCATTTAAAGTCGTCGAGGGGAAGGTTTTAAAAGATTAATGTCAATTGTTGTGCCTAATTTTGAGTTACCCTCTCGTTTCACTGTTGCTAGGCAATGTTTAAAAATTTATCACGAGGAAAAAGAAAAGCTTAAAAAGCATATTCGAAATCAGCATGTATGTCTCACTAGTGATACGTGGACATCGCTCCAAAATCTAACTTACATGGTTATAACTGCCCACTGGATTGATGATAATTGAAACTTGCAAAAAAAAATTCTGAACTTTTTTCAAGTTCCAGATCATAAGGGTGAAACAATTGCAAAGGGCATTGAGGTTTGTTTGTTAGATTGGGGAATCGAAAATCTATTCACTGTGACCCTAGATAATGCAACTGCTAATGATGCAGCAATTAGACACTTGAAAGGGAGGATTGAGGATTGGAAAGGAATCGTCTTGGAAAATGAGTTTCTACATGTTAGATGTAATGCTCACATTTTGAATTTAATTGTAAAAGAAGGATTAAGTGATCATATTGAGTCTATTTCTCGGGTCAAACATATTGTGAAGTATGTCAAATCCTCTTCTGCAAGATTAGCTTCCTTTAAATCAATTGTTGAAAAGGTAAAAATTGATATCCATGGCCTTTTGACTTTAGATGTTGAAACCAGGTGGAACTCAACTTATATGATGTTAAGTACAACTATAAAATTTGAGAAGGCCTTTTCAAGATTGTATATTGATGATCAAAAGTACCAAAAGTATTGTCTAGATATGATTGGAAAAGTATCCCACCCAAGTGGGGATGATTGGAAGAAGGTAAAAGTTTTTACAAAGTTTCTTGGGAGGTCAAGTTAGTACGATGAGTGAAGGTGATACTGGAGAGATATGGCAATTGTAATGGAAAAAATATTTGCAAGAGCAAGATAATGAAGGAAGTAAGATTGATCTTGAGAGGTATTTGGCAGATGATTTGGAGTTGGCCAAAGATTTTAATATCTTGTCTTGGTGGAAAGATGCAAGTAAAAGGTATCCAATTGTTTCTAGGATTGCAAGAGATGTTCTTGCAATTCCTATTTCTACTGTTGCATCTGAATCGGCTTTTAGTACCGGTGGGAGAATTCTTGATTCATATCGAAGTACTTTATCGCCAAAGACAGTAGAAGCTCTAATTTGCACTCAACAATGGCTTAGGTCAACTCCTAAAGAATCAGCATTGAAGATATTTTAGAAGAAATCCATAAACTTGAACTAGTTGAAAAATGTAACTTTATACATTGAACTCATTATGAATATATTTATATTTGTGAATTACTTAATGGTTAATATTTTCATTTTTTATTTTTCAGAATATCCCGACAATGCTTTGAGCATTGATTAGATCGGATGATGGAACTGGCTTCAACCATATTCTTGTTGCTTGGAATTTGGATGTATCTTTTGATGTGGTTGCTTTACTTTACCATATGAAAAACTGTTTTACAGTATCCTATTATAACTTTATTATTGTAATATAACTTTTGTGACTTTGAGATCTTCTGTTAACTTTCTAAAGTTGGGTGATAAAATAGCATTAATGTGTGTCTCTGGTGATTAGCTCCATCTTCAACTGCAAGGTTGCATTTCTTTTTCCATGAGGGATTGTAGATGTGTATTTATTTATGTAATGAAGTTTTATCTGAATTTCTCGTTATTAGTCATTCAACCGAAAGAAAACCCCTTTCCCAAAGGAATCCTAAAGGCTGCATATATTCTTAAAAAAACCCGACAAAAACTGAAAAAAATCGACAAAAATCGAAACCTATAAATTTCTATTAATTTGGTTTGGTTCAACAATTTGAATAACCGACTTAATTGGTTTGGTTATTTTTAAGGTAACAACCGACCCAAACCGAACCATGAACACCCCTATGTCCGAGTGAGGACCTCAGACTTGATCCCAACTAAGGACATGCCGTTCCCCGAAGAGCGAAACACAAAACATAAGTTGAGTTCTTCTTCTCCCAGAATTTAATGTTTTTGCTATGTTTTTCCATTTTCTTACCGATATTTGGTTGCAATGCAGTTGTTGCTCAAGTTCCAAAGGTAGTTCCTCGACTCAGGGAATGGGTTAAGGGCATCGTTTCTAATAAATCGTACTCCGAGTGTACATGGCGCGAACTTTCGAAAGGGCGGTGGGAGGCCCATTCTCACGGTGAGATTATTTCCTAATGTGGAAAACACTTGGTCTTCTTTCGTGCTTAATTTTTCTTTTTTCTTTGTAGGTCTTGGGAAGGATGTTGCAATATGGCCTCCATCTGGCGACGAGGACAGTCATGCCGAGTCCCCTGCTCCGAGGCAGGGCAAGGAGAAGGCCTCTGAGTTCTCTGAACTCGGAGAAGAAAAAACTAAAGAGGAGGCTGGTGCGCAAATCCAAGGAAAGCATCAGCGCTCTCCTATCAGACTCAGTCCACCAGCTGAGGGATGAGTCCGAAGAAGAAGAAGAAAATTCGGATTTGGTGGCCTGTGTGTGAGGAAACATCATGTTGCCTCAAACCAGGGGGCTATTGAAGAGGCACCGGCTGAGGCCTCCGAACTAGAGAGGGGAAAAGCCGTTTTGCCCCAAGTTAGGGAGGCTGACACAGAGGCTGAGGCCGGTGTTTCTCGAGCAGAAGATAATGTCCTAAAGGGTAGACTTGGGGTGATAGACCTCTGAGTCGCCTCTGTTTACCGAATCTATGATCCATGATTCCCAAGTGCTGAAAGGACGCCTAATTGAGGGGCCCCAAGGGGTGGAAGACCCTTTCGACCATTTCTTGGAGGGTTTAGACTCTTCCACCTCGGAGGACATCATCGGGTTGGGTGACCTACCGGTACCAAAGAAGAGCTCATCTTCGGGAACCAGCGGCATTCCTCGAGTCCGAAACTAATAAGCCGGTTCCCAGCTCCGAGTGCAGATCCTGGCTAGAAGCGGACAATTATTATGTCCATTCTGGAGGATGCCTGGGTCCTCTCAGCCCCTGTGGGGGTCGCAAGTTATCTTCGGTGCTTGGTGACCAAAGAGGATCAAGCGAAGATGAATAGGGTGGAACCGTAAAGAATCGTAACCCTTTCATTTGTGTGTGTAGGCCTCGGTGCTCCATCACGAAACTTTTCTCCGATACCGAGAAGAATTAAACTACCATGAGGCCGAGACCCGAGAGCTCATCTAGGAGAGGGATGCTTACAAGCTTCTTAGTGAGCATCATGAGGGGGAGGTCAAGAAACTCCAAGTTGAGCTGGAGGCGGCCCGGAAGGAGAATGCTGTCCTGGTCGAGCAGGTAAGAATAGTCTTTGAGGATAGTGATGATGAGTCAGATACGGTGGCTAATCGTCGGAACCCGTAGGTCCAATAGAAGATTGATCAGATCGGACAACTTTGGGCAGAGGTAGACACGGTAAAGGCCTAGGAAGAAGAGTGGAAAAAGAACATGGACTGCCTGGCCTCAGAAAGGGAGACCGCCCAAGCACAACTGGCTTCGACTGAGGTTCAGCTTCGAGGTTTAAAGGAGAAGTCTTTGGCGCAGGCCAAGAAGATCGAGGAGCTCCAGTCCTAACTAAACTTGGCCGTCTCTGATCAGGAAAATCTGGCCAAGTATCTCGAAATGGTCAAGTCAAAGGCCAAAGTAATTAAAGTTGATGCCGAGGAAATGGTGGCAATTTATAGAGACGACGTTGAGGCGGTTCAGGTCCGGGAGAAGGACATTATTGAGCATGCTAAGTGGCAGTCTCAAAGGGAGTCCCTTGAGAAAATTCATGCTCGGGGCTTCGACTTATCGGTTGAGATCGAGAGTGCCAAAGAACTCGAAGCCGAGGCAAAAAACTAGCCTATCCCGAAGACGACGAGGACCAGGCCACTTAGGCCTTTAGATGTTTTTGTTTTCTGTATTTTTGTTGAGGCCGTTTAGCCTTTGTAAAAATTTTCATCAGGCTGTTTGGCACTTGTAAAAAGGAATTTTTGATATAATGAATATAAGGTTTTTTTCCCTTCAACAGCTTTCAAATTTTCTCTTTTCCTTATTTACTTTTATTTGCAAATATCCAAATACCTTAGCATGAAATAGATGGGTTTTGTTTAGAGACTCGAGGGAACCTTGCCTTCAACTTTATTTCATTTTAAGGAATTGTGGGGATTCGGTTTGACCGATAGTTTTTTTCCCCAAAGTACTTAGACTTTTTTAAGTCATGGTCTGTCGAGGGTAGCCTTTAGAACCGGTTAAGTAATTTTGAGGCTTGTTATTTTTGTTATGGGCCTCGAACGTCTCTGAGCCGTGTTTATATGGTCGTAGCCTTTATAGTTCAGGTGTTGTCCCATTTTAATATCGTTATCCCAAGTTATCCTGGCTTGCCTAAGATGGCAGTCCCCGAGTAGCGGTGCCTTAGCCTTTAAAATTCGGGCATATCCTAGTAGGACTTATGCCTCCCCGAACTCTGATAACTCGAACCGTCAGAGTTTGGTTTCGGAAAGCAGTCCCTGGGTGGGAGTGATTGCTTGAACTAGTATTAAGGTAGCCTTTGGGCTACATACCTTTAGGAGATCGGAAGTAGGGAATTTCTTAATAAATGCAAAAAAACTTACAAAGACAACGATACTTATCCGCAAGGAAGAGACTTCTTTTTATTCTTGTCTGTCATAATTACACATGTGTACAAGCTCCGTGTCAGGGCATGAGCAATCTATGCGGGCATGGTTCATTTGATCGTTTGGTCCTTAAAATAAACCCTATCGATCGAGACGCTTTGGTTACGAAGTTTCTTCCTTTGCTAAGGTCGATATCCAATGGTAATGTCCCCAGTATTCAAGGTTGATTGTATAGAAGCTTCGGATACTGTTAATGTGTTCTTCAATACCGGTTCGTGACCGGTCTTCGATTCTAAGTTAGCACGATCCACTTTTGCCTCGTTAAAAACCTTATCGGAAAATCCATTTGTGACAAAACCGGTTCAAGGAAAAAAGAGTGCAACGCGTGCTTTTAGGCCTAAAAATATTATACTGTTCCATGTCGGATATCTGCAAGAGTTAGTCTAAAATATAAGTAAAACAAAACGAATGGGGTCGTACCTTAGCAGTAATATCATTTTAGGTGAGTTATATTCCAATTGCTCGGTAGCTGTTCGCCGTTCATCGTTCCGAGTTTGTAGGACCCTTTTCCGGTGATTTCGATGAAATGATATGGCCCTTCGCAGTTCGGCTCCAAATTTTCGTCGTTCGGGTTTCATGTGTTTAGCGTGACCTTCCTAAGTACTAATTCCCCGATGTTGACGTATCGAAGGTTGGCCCCTCTATTGTAATATCTTCCAATCCGTTAATTTTGGGCAGCCAACTGAACAAGGGCGGCTTCGCGCCTTTCATCCAATAGCTCCAGGCTCGTAGTCATGGCCTCGTCATTTGATTCCTTTGTTGCATATCATAATCTGATACTTGGTTCTTCGACTTTGACCGATAATAGAGCTTTGGCGCTGTAAACCAATGAGAACGGAGTGGCACCAGTACTGTACTTCGAGGTCGTCTGGTATGCCCACAAGACTTCGGGTAGGATTTCCCTCCATTTTCCTTTGGCGTCGGTCAACCTCTTTTTAAGGTTCTGGATCATGGTTTTATTGGTCGATCCGGCTTGTCCGTTCCCTCTAGGGTGTTAGGGTGTTGATAGGATCTTTTTGATCTTGTGTTTTTCAAGAAATTTGGTTACTTTGCTACCGATGAATTATTTTCCATTGTCGCAAACGATCTCGGTTGGCATTCCTAACCAACATATGATGTGGTCCCAAATGAAATTGATGACCTCCTTCTCCCTTACCTTATCGTATTCCTGGGCTTCTACCCACTTAGAAAAATACTCAGTCATAAACAAAATAAATTGGGCCTTACCGGGTGCCCATGGAAAGGAGCCGACGATGTCCATTCCTCACTTCATGAACGGCCATGGTGATAAAACTGAATGCAGCAGCTTCTTGGGTTGGTGTATCATCGGAGCATGTCGTTGGCACCCATTACATTTTCGTACGAACTCTTTTGCATCCTTTTTCCCTATCGATCCAGTAATCTCCTGCTCTGATCACCATTCGAACCAATGATTCGACGCCCGAATGATTTCCCTAGGTGCCCTCGTGAATTTCCTCAGAATGTACTCTGTATCTCCCGGTCCTAGAAATATTGCCAGTGGACCATCGAACATTCTCCTAAACAAGGTTCCATCCTCGAACAAACAAAACCGGGTTGCCTTTGTGCGCAGGGCCCTCGATTCTTTTGGATCCGAGGGAAGTTTTCCAGTCTTCAAATATTCTACGTATTTGTTTCTCCAATCCACAATCAGGCTTGTTGAGTTTATCTCGGCATGACCTTCTTCCACCACCGATCTCATGAGTTGCACTACTGTCCCCGAATTAAGCTTATTGTCTTCGACTGATGACCCTAAGTTAGCAAGGGCGTCGGCCTCACCGTTTTGATCCCAGGGTACGTGTTGTAAGGTCCATTCCTTGAACCGATGTAATGCTACCTGCAAATTATCCAGGTATCTTTGCAATTCTTCTCTAACCTCGAATTTCCATTAACTTGGTTTACCACGAGGAGGGAGTTGCACTTAGCTTCGATCACCTCCGCCCTCAAGCTTTTGGATAGTTCGAGACCTGCAATCATGACCTCATATTCGGCCTTGTTGTTAGTCAATTTTACAGTTCTAATAGATTGTCAACTACATTTCCTGTTGGCGGCTTCAACACGATGCCAAGTTCGGACCATTTTGCATTCGAGGCACCATCCGTAAAGAGGGTCTAGATTCCGGAGGACATCCCCGAGTTTATCAGCGACTCTCGTTCGACCTCCAGTATTAGGGCCGGTGTAAAGTCGGCGACAAAATCAGCCAAAATTTGAGATTTGATAGTCGTCCGGGGTCGATACTCAATATCGTACCCACTGATTTCCACGGCCCATTTGGCCAATCGTCTCGAGAGTTCGGGTTTATGCATAATATTTCACAGCGGGTAAGTTGTCGTAACACATATAGGGTGGCACTGAAAATACGATTTCAGTTTCCTAGAGGTGCTTAGCAAAGCAAGTGCCAATTTTTCCAGGTGAGGGCACCTAGTTTCGGCCTTACCAAGAGTTCTTCTAACATAGTAAATATGAAATTGCGTACCTTGTTCTTCCCTGACCAGGACTCCACTTACCGCTAGTTCCGATACTGCCAAGTACAAGTACAGCTGTTCATCTGCCTTCGGTGTGTGAAGTCGCGACGATCTCGATAAATACCTCTTGAGTTCTTCTAGGGCCCGTTGACACTCCGGTGTCCATGAAAAGTTTTTCTTCTTCTTGAGTAGCAAGAAGAATCGGTGACTCTTATCCGAGGTCCTCGAGATGAATCGTCCTAGGGTGGCTATGCACCCAATCAATCTTTGCATGGCATTCACGTTGTCCACAACCGTGATATCTTCGATGGCTTTGATTTTGTCGGGGTTGATCTCGATTCCTCAGTTGGATACCATGAACCCAAGGAATTTACCTGATCCGACTCCGAACGCATATTTCTCCGGGTTCAGCTTCATATTGTACTTCTTCAAAATGTTGAAAGTTTCCTGCAAATGTTTTAAATGGCCCTATGCTCGTAGGGACTTAACAACATGTCATCAATATAAACCTCCATCGACTTTCCTATCTGTTCCTCGAACATTCAGTTTACTAGGCTTTGATAAGTGGCACTGACATTTTTAGACCGAATGGCATCATGTAATAGTAGTACGTGCCGTACTTAGTAATGAAGGAGGTTTTCTCCTGATCATTCGGGTCCATCCGTATCTGGTTGTACTCGGAATAGGCATCGAGAAAGCTGAGGATCTCATGGCCAGCCGTGGCATCGATCATATGATCGATGTTGGGCAGAGAGAAAGAGTCCTTGGGACATGCTTTGTTTAAATCCTTATAATCCACACACATTCTTAATTTGTTCCCCTTTTAAGAGAGTACCACTACGTTTGCTAACCAATCCGGGTATTTAATGTCACGCCCTGAGCCCGGGGGCGAGATCTGCACCCAGTGCCTCATCTATCCTTGCGTACCACTTGCGACTAAGAGACTCTTAACATGTAATGTCATACTTTTGCCATGGGCCACATTACAAGATAAAGTGTGATGCAAAATATAGAACTGAAAAGAGACTAACACTGACTAAACGTCAACATAAAGCTGCGCCGGCAAGGCCGTCATAATTACTACAACTGAGAAGCCAACAACATATACGTACAGGGCCTACAAGCCCAACATACTACACCAACCGACAAGATATGTCTACAAGCCTCTACTGGCAGATGTACCGTGATCGGAACAGGGCCCCGACCTACCCATAACCTATCTACATATATACACAAGATGTACACCAAACTTTTAGACCCGACAACTCCGAAGGACGGGGAGCTTACCGATAAAGCTGAACTCGGGCAAACACCTACTGAGGAGGTCTACCCGTCTGTCTGTCTGAACCTGCACGCATGAAATGCAGCGCCCCCAGATAGGGACATCAATACGAAATAATGTACCGAGTATGTAAGGCAATATACTGAAAGGTGAAACTGAACTGATAACCTTAACATATGCTTACCTGCTGATACTGACTCAATTCTCTCCATATAATAAGTAAAATAGCTGTCTGACCTTATAAGGCTTGGTGTATATATATATAATTGCTCTGCCGTAGTAGGCTCGCTCATAGGCGCTCGGCCATACTAGGCTCTGTATCTCGGCCAACTAAGCTCGCTCATAGGCGCTCGGCCATAGTAGGTTTGGTGTATAACTTACTATCTGATCAAAGGTTGCCCAATAGGGGCCTGCCCATCGATTATAGCTCGATGGTAATGAAAATATTTTAATATTGTACATATAAATTTTCTCCTCTCTTGACTGGAAGAAGGAAATACTCAATTGAATATGAAGTCCCGGTAAGGAGAATATCATAACTTACAAAACTAGGAAAATACACGTAACTTGCGAGACTAGCAAAATATACATAAATTCCGGGATATGAATTTTTCTGTATGACTCGTTATCAAACTTGTGTAATTATGAGATCATGCAAAATGAAGGAGGAGCTCAGCCTTAATATACCTGGAGTAGGGAAAAATCCGTATGACGTTCTTGAAAAAGGTTACACCGCACTCCCTTAGAACCGCAAAATTTTACGTTGCTACGTCTTTAAAAATTCTCGTTGGATTTTCTTTTGTAGGAATTTCTTGCAAGAAAGATATGGTTGCGTCTCACTCTGTTTGTATCATTTGCAAAGAAATATTCTGAAAGATTTGAAGAATGACTTTAACGTTCTTTTCTTACCTGGTTTGTAGTAAGGTTTTGCCTTAAATGATCTCTAGGATATGTGTTTTGGTAACACTTCATGTAGCCTCACTCTGTTTGTAACATTTGAAAAGAAATTTACTGAAAGATTTGAAGAATGACTTTGACTTTCTTTTCTTACCTAGTTTGTAGTAAGGTTTTGCCTTAAATGATCTCTAGGATTTGTGTTTTGGTAACACTTCATGTTGCCACCTATCAAGAGTGACTAATGGTCATCTCTTCATTAAGTGGCTTGCTACCACGTGGGGGTGAGTAATTTTAATCTTATCCCATAACCAATTAATTAATTAGGTAATATTACGTTACCCGGTAATTAACCAATTACCCGCATAATTAAGAATTATCTCAAATTACTTAAAATTCTACTTACTTTAAGTATACTTTGTATATCTTATACCTTGTATGATACTAGTCCATAAATATCGGGTATTAACGCTCGGCCCATATTTTATCCCAAATCGACAACCTTCAACGAAACTCATTTTCTTTAATTCGTGTACCCTTTCTTTCATGGCACTTATTGGTTGTTATAAATAGCATAAATATGCTAACCTCCAGATAATCTCATTCCCGAGTCTATGTCAATTAACTGAAGACGAAATTTTAACGTACGAAAAACGCGAGATGTAACATCCTTCCCCCTTAGAAACATTCGTCCTTGAATGTCTATTCTTAGATACTTTGAAAATTTTTTTGCCGGAGCCTCTTTCGTACATTAGACTAAAACCAACCTGTACGCAGCCAGAAAACTTACTATACATGCCACACATGGCCACTGTCTATAAATAGCAACACTTGGCTCCACACAGTTGTCCATTAGAAATTCTGAGAGTTAAAAATAAGAACTTACCTGATGACCTACTGGCCTGAATAGAGCTGTGATGAGGTATCCCACCTCGAGTCATATCTTCAGTTTGAAATAGGTGGGGGTATTTAGAATTCATTTCTTCCTCTGCTTCCCACGTCATCTCTTCAACCTTCTTACTTCTCCATAAAACCTTCACGGATGCTATCTCCTTATTTCGTAGCTTGCGGATTTGTCGGTCTAGGATGGCAACCGGAATTTCCTCATATGACAAGTCCTCTGTAATCTGTACATCATCCATAGGCACCACTCGGGTAGGATCGCCAATGCATTTTCATAACATAGATACGTGAAATACCGGATGGACAGACTCCAATTCCGAGGGCAATTCTAACTCATAAGCTACTTGGACCACTCTCCGAATGATCCTATAAGGTCCAATATACCGTGGTCTAAGTTTGCCTTTCTTGCCAAACCTCATCACACCTTTCATAGGCGACACCTTTAAGAATACCTAGTCATTAACCCAGAACTCTAAATCTCGTCGCCGCATGTCAGAATATGACTTCTAACGACTCTGAGCTGTCAACAGTCGCTCCTAAATAAGCTTTACTTTTTCTATGGCCTGCTGTACCAGGTCTAACCCATGTAACCCAGATTCTCCAACATCAAACCACCCTAGAGGAGATCTGCACCTGCGCCCATACAAAGCCTCGTACGGAGCCATCTGGATACTAGAGTGATAACTGTTATTATATGCAAACTCGATAAGAGGTAGATGTTTGTCCCAACTCCTTTTAAAATCCAGCACACATGCTCGTAACATATCCTCGATCGTCTGAATTGTGCGTTCATCTTGTCCATCAATTTGTGGATGAAAAGCTGTGCTGAGATTCACTTGAGTCCCTAGACCTTTCTGAAATGGCCTCCAAAAATATGCTGTAAACTGGGCCCCACGGTCAGATATAATCGATATTGGCACTCCGTGTAGTCGCACTATCTCTTTAATATATAACTTTGCATAATCTTCTGCTATATATGTAGATCTGACCAGTAGGAAATGAGCTGATTTCGTGAGCCTATCGACTATCACCCATATGGAATCGAACTTACAATGAGAACGAGGTAAACCCGTGATAAAGTCCATGTTTATTGCCTCCTATTTCCATGTCGGGATCTCTATAGTCTGCATTAGCCCTCTGGGCTTCTGGTGCTCTATCTTCACCTGCTGGCAACTAGGGCATTAAGCGACATACTCAACAATGTTCTTCTTCATGTCGTTCCACCAATACACATCCTTAATGTCATGATACATCTTCGTCGACCCAGGGTGAATGGAGTACCACGAATAATGTGCCTCTGACATAATCCTGTCTCGTAGCCCTGATACTTCTAGAACACACAAACGACCCCTGTATCCGAGAACCCCATCTCATTTGAGTTCTAACAATGGCTTTTTCTGCTGCGGAACTCGCTCTCTCAACTCGACCAACTCTGGGTCCTCGTACTGCCTCTCCTTTACTTCAGCTATGAGAGATGATTTTGCAGTATTTTGGAGTACAACTCCTCCATTGACAAAGTCTACTAGTCGAACCCCCAAACAAGTCAATTGATGAATCTCTCTAGTTAATTGTCTTTTTTCGGCCTCTACATGTGCTAATCTACCCATTGATCTGTGACTTAAGGCATCTGCTACAACATTAGCTTTCCCTGGATGGTAGAGAATGTTAACATCGTAGTCTTTTAATAACTCAAGCCACCGCCTCTGTCGCAAGTTCAACTCTTTTTGCTTGAAGATATATTGCAGGATTTTATGATATGTGAATATATCAACATGAACACCGTATAAATAATGCCGCCATATCTTAAGTGCATGGACAACCGCAGCTAATTCGAGGTCGTGTGTCGGATAATTCCGCTCATGCTTCCTTAACTGCCTTGAAGCATACGCAATTACTTTCCCATGTTGCATCAGGACACATCCTAACCCGACACCTGAGGCATCACAATACATGGCATAACCATCTGGGCCCTCTAGAAGTGCTAGAACTGGCGCTGAGGTCAACCTGTTCTTAAGCTCGTGGAAACTTTTCTCACACGCCTCTGTCCACTGGAACTTAGTTGCTTTCTGCATCAACTTCGTTAATGGTGCTGAAAGAGAAGAAAAACCCTCTACGAACCTCCGGTAGTATCCTGCTAAGCCTAGAAAGCTACAATCTCTGTCGGAGTGGTAGGTCTAGGCCAAGATTTCACAGCCTCAATCTTCTGAGTGTCTACCTTTATACCTCCGTCGAATACAATGTGCCCCAAGAATGCTACAGACTTCAACTAGAACTCACACTTAGAAAACTTAGCAAATAATTTATTATCACGGAGGGTTTGAAGTACCGCTCGCAGGTGGTCCACATGCTCATCCTCTGAACGTGAATAAACCAGAATATCGTCAATAAAGACTATTACGAACATATCTAAATATGGCTGGAATAGGCTATTCATCAAGTCCATAAATATGTCAGGCGCATCGTCAACCCGAAGGACATGACAAGGAACTCAAAGTGGCCATATCGGGTCCTGAAGGCTGTCTTGGGAATATCTTTCTCCCGAACTCTGACCTGGCGGTACCCTGACCTCAAACCTATTTTTGAAAAGCATCTAGCTCCCTGCAACTGATCAAACAAGTCGTATATCCTTGGAAGTGGATACTTATTCTTAATAGTTACCTTGTTCCGTTGCCTATAATCGATACACATCCTCAGCGAGCCATCTTTCTTCCGTACAAATAGTACCGGTGCACCCCAAGGTGAGGTACTGGGTCTGATGAAACCTTTCTCCAGTAAATCTTTTAACTGCTCCTTCAACTCCTTCAATTCGTCAGGTGCCATTCTATATGGAGGGATGGATATTGGTTGCGTTCCCGGAAGCAAATCGATGCCAAAATCAATCTCTCACTCTGGAGGAATACCTGGAAGTTCATCTAGAAATACATCCGCGTACTGCTTTACTACTGGAATAGACTGAAGTGTAGGTATCTTAGCATCTGCATCTTTAACTCGCACAATATGATAAATGCACCCCATTTGCGATCATTTTCCTCGCCTTCAGATAGGAAATAAACCTGTCGCTGGGTGTCGCTGTATTACCTACCCATTCAAGGAGTGGCCCACCCGGAAAATGAAATCTGGCTGTCTTTGCTCGACAATCAACTATGGCATAACAAGCTGCCAACCAGTCCATGCCCATGATAGCATCAAAATCCGACATCTCTAGCTCAAGTAGGTCAGCTGAGGTCTGACGACCACAAACTGTCACCGTACAACCTCGGTAAACCCGTCTAGCGATAATCGATTCTCCGATTGGTGTAGATACCGCAAAAGGATTACTTAGTATTTCAAGCACTATACAAAATTTCCTCGCGACAAATAGGGTAATACATGATAAAGTAGATCCTGGGTCTATCAAGGCATAAACATCGTGAGAACAAATGGTCAACATACCTGTCACAACGTCTAGTGAGGACTCTTGGTCCTGTCGACTTGCTAGCGCATAGATACGATTATGGTTGCCACCTGAACTGGAACCTCAACCTCTGCCTCAACCTCTACCAGCTGAAGACTGAGACTCACACCCTGAAGGATGTACGGACATAGCTGATCCTGTTGCTGAATTCGCTGGTTGCGTCATTCCCCTAAAATCTCTATTTGGGCAATCTCGCATCATATGTCCCGGACGTCTACATGTATAGAAAGTATCGGAACTCGCTCGGCATTAGCCCAAATGTCCTCTACCGCAGATGGTACACCGCAGCGGAACTAGCCATGTCTGCCCTGAACCTCATTGTCGCTGCAAACTTGACGCCTGGGAGCTCTCACCTAGTCCTGACTGAGTATAACGGTCATACCTGTAACCCTGTGACTGAGGTGGCCGTTCGAAGTATTGGGGCCTATAACTACCCTGAGACTGCTCCTGAGATCTGGCAAAAATCTCATCCTCTTCCGCTGCCCTGACTCAGTCCTCTCCATACCTTGCTGCGGACGCCTACCACTTTCTATATTAAGGGAAAATGGCCGGATCCGGGATATATCCATACTATCCTGCAATGCAGCGGTGGCACACACTTCGGTCAACTCTGGGGCTAACCCTGCTATAAACCTGTGGATTCTATCCCGCATAGTAGCAACTATGGATGGTGCATATCTGGACAATGAGTCAAAATAGAGACTATGATCTCGAACACTCATATTGCCCTGCTTGAGGGCTAGGAACTGATCGAGTCGGGCCTATCGGATCTCTCGCGGTAAGTACTGGTCAAGGAAGGCATCTGAAAAATTCTCCCAAATAGCAGGAGGTGAGTCACATCCCCTGGACCTTTCGCACCCCTCGTACCAAAGGATGGCTATATCTCGGAGTCAAAAAGTTGCTAACTCAACTGCCTCTTTCTCCGTGGCATGCATAACCCGAAAGATCCTATGAAGCTGATCTATGAAACCATACAGGTCCTCCCTCTGATCTGTCCCCGTGAACTCTGGGGGATTCAAAGCAATAAACTCTCGGACCCTTGAACTCCCAGATCCCTTAGAAGGTCCTGCACTAGCGGATGCCCTAGCCTGTTGCTGGGTAGATACCAACTGTGCCAACAATTGCACCGCACTCCTCAAGTCCTGATTTGATGGAAGCAGAGGGGAGACTGGATTTGCAATCTCCCTAGGAATCTCCTCAGGTGGCAGAGGAGCCGGTAATTGCTGGGTAGGGGTCTCTCCCTGGGACTTCGATTGGGCCCCATCTACTGGGGGTACCCTGCTAGTCCCCTCACCTACTACTGTTTCCCTCCTCTGGCTAGTCGTAGTCTTCCTAGTTACCGTCATCTGTGCATGCAAACATCAACATGTAAGATAAACTCAAATTTCCTGTAACTCATTGCTACAACATGATTTAGATTTTAAAGAAGGGTAAGCAACTCCTAAATGCCCTGTAGTCCCCTGCCTATATAATGTGGTGCACCACAAATCTATAAACAAGACCCTACTAGACACGACTTTCAGACTCCCTAGGACAGAACTGCTCTGATACCACTTTTGTCATGCCCCAAGCCCGCGGGCGAGACTGGCACCCAGTGCCTCATCTATCCTTGTGTACCACTTGCGACTAAGAGACTCTGAACATGTAATGTCATACTTTGGCCATGGGACACATTACAAGATAAGGTGTGATGCAAAATATAAAATTGAAAAGAGACTAACGCTGACTAAACGTCAACACAAAACTGGGCCGGCAAGGCCGTCATAATTACTACAACTGACAAGCCAACAAAATATGCGTACAGGGCGTACAAGCCCAACATACTACACCAACCGATAAGATATGTCTACAAGCCTCTACTGGCAGATGTACCGTGATCGGAACAAGGCCTCGACCTACCCATAACCTATCTACATATATACACAAGATTGTACACCAAACTTCTAGACCCGGCAACTCCAAAGGATGGGGGAGCTTACCGATAAAGCTGAACTCGGGCAAACACCTACTAAGGAGGCCTACCCGTCTGTCTGTCTGAACCTGCACGCATGAAATGCAGCGCCCCCAAAAAGAGATGTCAGTATGAAATAATGTACCGAGTATGTAAGGCAATACACTGAAAGCTGAAACTGAACTGATAACCTGAACATATGCTTACATGCTGATACTGACTCAATTCTCTCCATATAATAAGTAAAATAGTTGTCCGGCCATATAAGGTTCGGTATGTATATATAACTGCTATGCCATAGTAGGCTCGCTCATAGGCGCTCGGCCATACTAGGCTCTGTATCTCAGCCAGCTGGGCTCGCTCATAGGCGCTCGGCCATAGTAGGTTCGGTTATAACTTACCATCTGATCCGAGGTTACCTAATAGGGGCCTGCCCATTGATTATAGGTCGATGGTAATGAAAATACTTTAATATTGTACATATAAATTCTCTTCTCTCTTGACTAGAAGAAGGAAATACTCAATTGAATATGAAGTCCCGATAAGGAGAATATCATAACTTACAAAACTAGAAAAATATACGTAACTTGCGAGACTAGCAAAATATACGTAACTTGCGAGACTAGCAAAATATACGTAAATTCGAGGATATGAATTTTTCTTTATGACTCGTTATCAAACTTGTGTAATTACGAGATCATGCAAAATGAAGGAAGATCTTAGCCTTAACATACGTGGAGTAAGGAAAAATTCGTATGACTTTCTCGAAAAAGATTACACCGCACTCCCTTAGAACCGCAAAATTTACGTTGCTACGTCTTTAAAAATTCTCGTTGGATTTTCTTTTGTAGGAATTTCTTGCAAGAAAGATATTGTTGCGTCTCACTCTGTTTGTAACATTTGCAAAGAAATTTGTTGAAAGATTTGAAGAATGACTTTAACGTTCTTTTCTTACCTGGTTTGTAATAAGGTTTTGCCTTAAATTATCTCTAGGAATTGTGTTTGGTAACACTTCATGTTGCCTCACTCTGTTTGTAACATTTGCAAAGAAATTTGCTGAAAGATTTGAAGAATGACTTTAACGTTCTTTTCTTACCTAGTTTGTGGTAAGGTTTTGCCTTAAATGATCTCTAGGATTTGTATTTTGGAAACACTTCATGTTGCCACCTATCAAGAGTGACTAATAGTCATCTCTTCATTAAGTGGCTTGCTACCACGTGGGGGGTGGGGGTAATTTTAAACTTAGCCCATAACCAATTAATTAATTAGGTAATATTCCGTTACCCAGTAATTAACCAATTACCCGCATAATTAAGAATTATCTCAAATTACTTAAAATTTTACTTATTTTAAATATACTTTATATATCTTACTATCACGGTCATATGGTACCTTGTATGGTACTAGTCCATAAACATCAGGTATTAACGCTTGGCCTAATTTTATCCCAAATCGACAACCTTCAACGAAACTCATTTTCTTTAATTCGTGTACCCTTTCCTTCATGGCATTTACTTATTGCTTGTTATAAATAGCATAAATATGCTAACCTCCAGATAATCTCATCCCCGGGTCTATGTCAATTAACTGAAGACAAAATTTTAATGTTCGAAAAATGCGAGAAGTAACATTTAACCTCCCGGATGGATCCAATTTTAAGGAGTTTAAATACCTCGTTCTTGATGAAAGCATGCTTGACCTCGGACTGGGGCCTCCTTTTCTACTTGATCGGGAGGAATTTCTGGTCCAGGCTAAGCTTGTGAGTGGTTATCCCTGGCCGGATCCCTGTCATATCAAGATGGGACCAAGAGAAACAATCTATGTTAGCTATAAGAAATGGAATGAGTTTTTTGCTGAGCTCGGGAGTTAACCCCGTGCCCAGGTATGCCTTCCGATCAGGCAGGTGCTCATCAATATGACCTGTTCCAGCTCTTCGACTATTGATTTAGTAGCTTCGGAGTCATCGGGGACTATAAAAGATCGGGGGACCCCGTAATCATCATCTTCGTCAGTCCCCTGCTTTTCCAGTTGGGTCGTGGCCGGTATCGGTGATTGCTATTTGGTCTCTTGCTTTGCTCCCGAACTTGGTTCCTTTTACGTTTCGAGTATTGATATCGGAATCACTTCCTCGACTGCAAACATCTCTTTTGCGCCTGGTCGTTCTCCGTAGTTTGTCCTAATCCCTCCCGGCGATGGAAATTTTAACACTTGGTGAAGAGTTGAGGGCACTACCCTCATCTTGTGGATCCATGGTCTCCCGAACAGGGCGTTGTACCTTATGCTACCTCGATCAAATAAAATTTGGCCTCTTGGATGGTTCTGGCAGCATTGACTAGTAATGTTATCTCCCCCATAGTGGTTTCACATGCCATGTTGAATCCGTTCAGAACTCGGACTGCGGGCATGCTTTGATCTTGCAGACCGAGCTGTTCTACGACTCTCGACCGGATGATGTTGGCCGAGCTACCTGAATCAATTAACATGCGCTTAACTCGAGATTTATTTATGAGTACAGATATTACCGTTACATCATTGTGAGGTCTCACGATCCCCTCTAGGTCCTCATCGTTGAAAGACAAGGTTCCTTCCGGTATGTAATCTCGAGTCCGCTTTTCCCTTGTAATGGACACTCTGGTGCTCTTCAACATCGGCCCTTAATGGACATCGACTCCACCGGTGATCATGTTAACGACGTGCTGAGGCTCTTTTGGTTCGGTCTTTTTGTTAGAATCCCTGTCCCTAAAATGATCCTTGGCTCGATCGCTCAGAAATTCTCAAAGGTGTCCATTGTTGAATAACCGAGCTACTTCCTCTCTCAACTGTCGGCAATCTTCTGTCCTATGGCCATGAGTGCCATGGTATTTGCATATCTAGTTAGGATCCCTTTGGGTTAGATTAGATTTTAAAGGTCGAGGCCAATTGGTATCTTTGGTGCGTCCGATAGCCGATACGATGGCAGCCACATCAACATTAAAATTATATTTCGATAACCTTGGTGCTTCCTTAGGTCCGATAGGCCCGTCGAAGCCATTCTTGATCATGAGTCCTCGAATGCTTTGACCTCGATCACTTCTCCTTCATTTTGCATAGAGCTTCGCCTGGACCACCGTTTCTTTGATCTCCATTATATGGCTGGTACCAATCTCTGCTTGACCTCGATTCACGATTGATATCTCTCTTGATTATGTCGAAGGGCCTGATAGGATAAATGGACCCGGAAGGGGACCCAAGTTGATTGTCTTTGACCCTGATCTTTGATTGATACCAGTTATGCACATCGGCCCAAGTAACAGCCAGGTACTCTATCATATTCTGCTTCAACTGTTGTGAAGCCATCGAGCTTCGAACATTGAGTCCTTGGGTGAAGGCTTGAATGGCCCAATCATCAGCGATTAGCGGTAGGTCTATCCGTTCCATTTGGAATCGGGACACGAACTCTCTGAGCATTTCGTTGTCCTTCTGCCTTACTTTGAATTGGTCCGACTTCCTGGTCTCGACCTTGATAGCCCCGGCGTGTGCCTTCATGAAAGAGTTTTCAAGCATAACAAATGAGTCAATAGAATTAGGTGGTAAATTGTGATACCATATCATGGCTCCCTTCGATAGGGTCTCTCTGAATTTCTTCAGCAAGACAAACTCGATCTCGTCATCCTCTAAGTCATTCCCTTTGATGGCACATGTCTAGGAGGTAACATGCTCGTTCGGGTCGGTCGTTCCATTGTATTGAAGAATCTCGGGTATGCGGAACTTCTTAGAGATCGGCTTGGGAGCCGCGCTCGGAGGAAAATGTTTCTGCACGATCTTCTTGGAGTCCTGGCCTTTCAATATCGGCGGCGCTCCTGGGCTTTGATCGGCCATGGAATTGTAAGTTTCCACCTTCTTATCGTTTACCTCAATCTTCTTTTCTCCCGACTCAATCCGGTTCGTCAGTTCCTCAAGCATCTTCATGATTACTGGGTTGTTCCCCGATTCCTTCTCATTTGATCTTCTCAAGGCCGATTCAACTTTGTGAACAACTTCCCGAGATGGCTCGGGCTCAATCCTACTTGGCGGGCGGCTTTGGTTTTGGAGATGGGCTATCGCTGCCTGTTGAGCCTGTAACATTTCGAAAATCACCCGTAGGTTGATTCCATCATCCTTGCCACTATTTGTGCTTTGTGCGACCGATCGAACATCCCTACGGACTCTACCCTCAGGATCAGTGGGCAGATTTGCGTTGATGGCCACATATGAGCTCACGTCGATAGGATTTGCAACCGGGACTCCCTCGAGATCGGCCGATGGCACGTTGTTTATGGGTGCTACATTGTCATTTTCGTCATGGTGGTGGAATTTGTTGTCAACGTGTAGGGGTGGTGATTGGGAGTTCCACATTTTTATCCCGAAATCAGAGACACTTCAAAGAACAAGTGTAAAATAGTGTGTGTGTTATGAAAAGTTATATCAAATAACCACTATTATCCTTAGCCCCACGGTGGGCACCAAACTGTTTACCCTCAAAATTGGATAACAATTGAATTTATAAGTGGTTTTAAGGATACGTCCATTAAGTTGGCACAAAGTAACAAGTTATATTAAAATAGAAAATAAGGTATGATAAAGTAAGTTCAAACCACAAGAATTGGATAGTAACAATCTTGGGAAGAGGGTCCTCCTAGAACAGGATGTACTTCGATCACAATATCAAGACACAATTGAAATAGAGCTTTAAAGAGAAAATAATAGTATATTGCTTCTGAGTGAATGTTACCATCTCTTTTACAAATAATAAGACCCCCTTTATATAGTAGGGGAGTCCTACTTTTGGTACAATTCTATACAAGGTAAAAAATCTCATGATTTGCTAACTAATCGGTTTCTCATTGATACGTGCCGAGATTCCCGCCGTGATATCCGACCGGTTACGAATATTTCTGTCTTCCGTTATTTGGCCTGACAATGTTTCCTCGAGCTCATTCGGAGTCGAGGTCGGTTCCGAAGTCACGGACTCGCTGATCTTGAAGGCGCCTATTCTAACCTCGTACCTTAGTTCGATGGAACCCGTGGTCGATTTTCAATCCATCGCGTTTCATTCCCGATCTGTCATGCAATAGATGTGCCCGGTTTCAACCGTATATTACATCATGTATATATGCACACATGAAGATTACATAAATACATCATATTTTTATTCTTGATGTAGCTAGTAAGACAAAGAGTATACACAAATTTATTAAAAATAGAATTTTTGTCTTACCTATGTATATAAGATTAGTACTAAGATTTTAGTTACTATTAAGTTGATTTGTTATATGAGAATTGAGTCTCCAGTCTGGGGATATGCGTTTTCTATAAATTTACCCACCTAAATATCAGCTAACCGAAGGGGGCTCTATATATCATTAAATCTACCTTTTGTTTCTGTTCTGTTTGTTAGCTCAATATTTAACAACATAAATCCAGTGGAATCAATATAATATTCATGGAAATTGTAATTATTAAAAATTATGTCTAATATGTAATCTAGTTTTAAAGGGTAAAAGGTCGATCTAATATATGGCTAAGTTTTTGTTTGTCGACTATGATTATC
This sequence comes from Nicotiana attenuata, assembly GCF_001879085.1. Taxonomy (NCBI): domain Eukaryota; kingdom Viridiplantae; phylum Streptophyta; class Magnoliopsida; order Solanales; family Solanaceae; genus Nicotiana; species Nicotiana attenuata. Next base: position 52,270,367 of record NC_032000.1, read on the forward strand.
CTAGGGTTCTTTTTATCGATTTTAAATCCACAAGAAACAATTTTTAAATTCAGTATGTTAGGTCAATTCAATATTTATGTTGTATGAGGCAAAAACTTAAATCTAAACTCATGACTCATGCTTAATTACCAGGCAACTCTATATTTGGGAGAGAATTTTCTGATTATGATTACTATTGTTGAAGCAAAGTATGATTTTAGTTGATTGAGTACGGAAATCGAACGTGAAGTTCAATAGATTAATCTACAAGAGAAATTTATTAGCATGAGTCTAGACATTTATAGATTGCATCACAACATTGAAGAATGAAGATGTTTACTGTGAAAATGGTAATAACGATTAAATTTGATTATGGGATTCTAAAAATATATGATCTATTTTTATGCTAGTTGTTAAGCAGTTGATGCTATGTGAAAGACTTAAAAGCGAGATAAGAGCTCAAAAACCAGAGATTAACCAAACCGAATCACTGTCAATCGAGGCCTCGAGATTACTTGTTCGGGGCTTCGAGGTCGAGTCTGAGGCTCGGCTGGGAGCTATGGGGGTAATCGATGGGCGAATAACAGTTAGAATAAGATCAATGACGACTCTTTATGGCCAATAATATGCAATAAATGATGAACAATATATGGAACACAATGAATGTAAGCAATAAATGAAGTAATGAACTCAGGAGAATATGTTAGAGAGTAGAGAGAATGTTCTTGTGTATTTTAGTATGGAGCAACAGAACTTTACAAAATGACAAGGATCCCCTTTATATATGAAGAGGGATCCCAACATAGTACAAAACGTATTAATTACAAAGATATGGGGCAGGTATAGCCACCTAATGCCCAGATACAGGTCAGAGCTAGACCTCTAGGCTTTGTCAGCCTCAGCTGTGTGCCTAGGGAACTTCCCACTTTCTCCCTATAACCATCAGTCCGTACTGCTCCAAGGTCGAGCGTTGATGGCCCTCGAGGATTAAATCTCGACCGTGGTTTTGAGCCTTCGAGGTATCGTAACGATAGAAAATCGGACCCCCGATTTCACTGTATACAGAAGATCAATTGAGAACTTTACGTATTTACCACCCCCGAAGGCAAGAAGAAACGAAACAAAAACCAAAATCATAAAGAGTAAAAAGTGGACACGATACGTTGACATGCTAGCTTACGTGTTTGAAATTCATATTTGTAACCTACGGAATCTGCAATACGCACACTGTGATACGAAAGAGATGAATTTTAACATATTTCGGTGCCAGCAATGGTACGAACACAATGTGCCTGTGAAAATCTTTTATATACATATATATATATATATATATATATAAAGAAAATGACAAAAGAAATCTCACACGGAGATCAGTGTACCCATAGATCTATATGAAAAATAGATATATGAAAATTAAATAAATTCGTTTTCAAAAACCCGGGATTTCAGAGGCGAACGACGACATAAAGGTTCCCCAAGTCATCCATGGCGGCCGGGCAAGCTCCCCGTCGAGCTGCCGATTTCCCTCCTATCCTAATGACAAAACCGGATTCAGAGGTTGTTTCTCTTAAGACGAAAACGTACGAACGAGCGGACATCTGAGCTCAGCAGCGCATTTAATATTTGGAGATGGATGGCGCCAGACAGGGTAAAAAGAAGGATTTTTTTCCATTAGCCGAGGAAAGAAGTCTGCCACCTTCCTATTTGAGTAAGGAATGAATATCGGACCCTACTGACGCTCGATTCGATTGTTTTCCAAGAATGTTGAGCCGGGTATGTAAGCCGTGTATCTGGGAGGAACTTAAATAAAAGAAGGGCTTTCGGTTTTTTGAGATATATA
>NC_032000.1:52272200-52293801 GCF_001879085.1 Nicotiana attenuata
ATATATATATATATATATATATATATATATATATATATATATATATATATATATATATATATATATATATATATATAGGTTAGATAATTTACTGTCAGAAAATGTGATTTGGTCCTGTGAGAAGTATGGCTCTAGATCTTCAAGAACATGTAAGACGTAAATATATATATTCCTAATATCTAAGAGGAACGTCTTATTTGAACTAGTATCACGATACGCGCGTTGCGCGTGTACCGGTTTAACCAGAAAATAAGAAATTCGGATCAAAGCGTATTTTTCAGAAGAACTCGGGTTACTGATAATTAAATTTAAAGTAAATAAGAAGAATTGAGATGACTGATAGCTGAGTAAAAAGAAAGCAAAGTAAATCAGTGTATTCCAATAATATTGTGTGTCTTTACAAGTGTTATATCTCTCCTTTTATAGCTATCTCTCAATAACACGTTTTCTTTCCTCTCATAATAGAGACATTATGAGCAATTAATGACATTTAATATAACATTATAATTGGTAGTCGTAACTATTTCGTGAAGATTCTATAACGTTTTCCATCATTGATGCTCATTAATTGTGGATAATACGTATTTGTACTTTTTGCTATCCAGGTTCGTTCCTCTGATGTCTTTTCATATTACCAAGAGGCTCGAGTAAATGTTCCTCCCTGTTTTTCTTGAATCTCTGCCCGTGCCTGTCAAAGCTCGTGCCTCCTCAGCTATCCTTTGCCAGCTGTCACTCTTTTATTGATCCATGTGTCTTGGTATATCATCACATAATTAATTCAACATGTTAACTTGATTTTCCCAATACAGATAGTTCCCCCACTTGCCATTTATTCAAAAATTGAATATTTGGGAAGTGGATCTCATTAAAGCGGGAATTTTTGCCGCCATTATACCTCCTTCAGAACTGACGCTTTGTATGTCACTTCCATTTAATGCTCGTGACACGTGGCATCCTTTAATTGGGTCTGCAACCCTTCAGCGTCTTTTAGGGCTTTTTTGCGGTTGCACCAACCACGAAGTGACAGTTTTCATTATGACGCCCCCATCATTACCTTTTTTGTTTGATGGTTGCTTCTGAGTATAAATATAACCTTTGTCTTGTCTTTCTCATAAAAGTTTCTTAACTTTGAATATTCATTCTTGTCTTCTTCCTTGTTCAGCCATGTCTTCTTCAAATCCTGATTCTCGTTATGTTCTTACTGTAGATGAACTTTCTCTTGCTCCAACTAGGAGCAGGAGAGGAGGTAGGTTACATAGCTTAGGCTCCATTAGAGGTTCGCCTTCATCTTTACCTAATTCCACTTCTCCTTCTTCTTCTAGAACCAGGGGTTCTCTTCCACACAGAGTTTCTTCTAAAAGCAGAGATTCCAATGAACCAGTTCGTGAACCCTTAGTAGATGAAATTGTCCCCTCTGAACTTTCTTTTTATTCTGATAGGGAATCGATTTGAAATCAGGTTTCCTCTATGTCCTCTCTTGATCGTGCTGATGTTTATCCTTCTCAAATTACCAAAGGTTTATTTTATGTTTTTCGTAGAGATTGCCATTGGAAATCTGACTTCCCCATCATAATTCCTAATGCATATCAAAGAATCACATCCTACATGACTGGATTTTCTTTCTAGTATACATATCCTTTTACACTGAATTTTAGACCTCCCATTGATCCTGTTATCATCGAGTTCTATTGTTTTTTCAATGTTTGTCTTGGACAAATTGGCCCCACTGTATGGAGGGCTGTTGCTTGTCTAAGGCATTTGGCTAGCTTGGCTAATTTGCCTTTTACCTTTTTTCATCTGATTCACCTCTACTCCCCTAAGCTATTCCGACATGGGATCTTTACTTTGGTAGCGAGGAGTAAGAGAGTTTTAGTCAGCCCTGAGAATGATAAGGACCGTGGCTGGTATGCTAGATTTGTTGCTGCTCCCACTGTAGGGTAAGTAGGTAAAGAAAATATACCATTCCCTGAAAAGTGGAATTTTACACGTAAGTTTATTTCTGCAACTTTCTCTTCTTCTTTTTTCACTTGAAGTGGTTTGTTTTTCTCGTGACTGCCTAACTTTCTCTTTTTTCAGCAACCATGGGAACTGTTGACGAGATTCCCAATTTCCGTGGTTGGGTAGATAAATTGTTGATTGTTGCTCCGATGGAAGGTAGATCTTGGAAAAACCTTTCTCACAGGTTTGGTTGGAAGGTTAAAACTCATGGTAAATGCTTTACCCCTTTTCTCCCTTTTTTTTGTTCACTCTTCACTTAAAATGTATCTGACCCTTCTTTTTATCAAGGTTTCCTATTCGTGGTGTAAGTGCCGATTCGATCACAGCTTCCAGACTTTCTTTGGCAAGGGCTCAGGAGATAATTCTGAGTTCTTCATCGAAAAGGAAAGCTGACAAACCCCAAGATTCTGAAGAGGAAGAGGAACGAGATGAGGGTTCATTGATAAAATGACCGCGTGTTAGAAAGTGCATTATTTCAGATGATGAAGTTACTCCTCCCCGTTCTGTTCCCGTGACCGATCCTGTTGAAGCCACCTTAGTGAGTTCAGAAGATGATACCCCTATGGCAGCTCGTGGTTCTGATGAACAACTTTTTTCTCGTGGGTTTGATAGTGAAGGTTTCGATTTGGTGTCTGATAAAGTACCTCTTGCCTCTTTTCCCGTGTCTGTTCCTATGGAACATTCTTTGCCAGTTTTTACTGCTACTGTTTCTGCTCCTCCTCAAGCCATTATGACTTCCTCTACAGTCCCCGCTACAAATGTTACTCGAACCGAAGTTGGTTCTTCAAGTGGAGGTAGAGTGAACAAATTACCATTGAGGTTCCTGATCGCTGCCAACTCCGCACCACTAAAAACGTGCGAGAGAGGGTCGCAATAGCTTTTATCCGATTTTGGGTCGGGATCGAATCCACAGAGAGCTAGGATTGGAATCGAGTATCCATTTAGCTTAGGATTGCGTGTGTGCTCTNAGTGCCGATTCGATCACAGCTTCCAGACTTTCTTTGGCAAGGGCTCAGGAGATAATTTTGAGTTCTTCATCGAAAAGGAAAGCTGACAAACCCCAAGATTCTGAAGAGGAAGAGGAACGAGATAAAGGTTCCTTGATTAAAAGGCCACATGTTAGAAGGCGCGTAATTTCAGATGATGAAGTTACTCCTCTCCATTCTGTTCCCGTGACCGAGTCTGTTGAAGCCACCTTAGTGAGCTCAGCAGATGACACTCATATGGCTGCTCGTGGCTCTGATGAACAACTTTTTTCTCGTGGGATTGATAGTGAAAGTTTTGATTTGGTGTCTGATGAAGTACCTCTTGCCTCCTTTCCCGCGTCTTCTTCCATTTTTGGCTGATAATAACTGGCTCTAATCATGGTTTTTACCAAAGATCTTCCTCCTGCATGATTTCCACAATGTCCCTCGTGTATTTCTCTCATCACGTATTTTGTTTGAGAAGGTCCGAGACATCTTGCTAGAGGGCCACCGAATATCTTACGATATAAATTGTCTTGTTTTAAACAGTTACGGGCTGCCTTTTGGCGAAGTGCCTGAGCCTTTTCTTATCTTTAGGAAGTATTCCATACTGCAAAAAATTGACAATTTCATTTCTCCAATCCCATGTTAAATTATTGTAATTTACCTCATTTTTATCTTGATCAAGCATGGAATGAAACAAATGAATCACGGAAGCATTTTCTGCATTTGTTACTTCTGGAGCAGATGCTAAATTAGCTAGAGCATCTGCCTCGGTGTTTTCCTCTCTTGGTATCTGTATGACTTTCCAAGTTTCAAATTGCCTGATCAAATCCCGAGTCTTTTCCAGGTACTGTTGCATTCTCGCTTCTCTGGCTGTATAAGTCCCCAGTATCTGGTTAACCACGAGCTGACGCTTTTAATTATGACTTGCTCTATTCCGAGCTCTCGTGCCAATTCTAGACCTGCAATCACAGCTTCGTATTCTGCCTCATTATTAGTAATAGGATGACATTTTATGGCTTGTCGTATAGTTTCTCCCGTAGGTGGTACCAAAATAATGCTTAGACCCGCTCCTTTTACATTTGACGAACCATCTGTAAATAAGGTCCAAGTACTAGGATTAGACCCATTAAATACCTGCAGTTTTTTTTCTGCCTCCAGCTGCATTCCCTGACTAAAATCTGCCTCAAAATCTGCTAAAACTTGCGACTATATTGCAGTTCTTGGTTGATATGCTATGTCATATTCGCTTAACTCTATAGCCCATTTGGCTAGTCTACCCGATAACTCTTATTTATGCAGTATGTTGCGTAAGGGATAAGCAGTTACTACAGAGATAGGATGGCATTAAAAATAAGGTCTTAACTTCCTAGATGCCATAATTAATGCGAGTGCAAGTTTTTCTAGATGAGGATATCGAGTCTCAGCATCTAATAATGACTTACTAACATAATAAATCAGAGATTGTTTACCTTGGTCCTCTCGAACTAACACAACACTTACCGCTACTTCTGAAACAGCAAGGTAAATAAGTAGTTTTTCCCCATCTTTTGGTTTTGCGAGCAATAGTGGATTTGATAGATATGTTTTCAATTTTTTAAGCGCCTGTTGGCATTCTTCAGTCCATTCAAATTGATCTTGCTTTTTTAGGGCTGAAAAGAACCTGAAGCATTTTTCTGATGAGTTTGAAATAAATCTTCCCAAAGCAGCGATTCTCCCCGTCAGTCGTTGTACTTCTTTTTAATTCGTCAGTACATCCGGAATTTCTTTAATAGCTTTAATCTGCGCGGGATTTACTTCAATATCACGGTTAGAAACAAGATCCCAAGAACATACCTGACGAAACCCCAAACGTGCATTTTTCAGGGTTTAATTTCATATTAAATTTACGAAGAATCTGAAAGGCATCGGTCAAGTGTTGAATATGATCCCCTGCTTGTTGTGAATTGACCAACATATCATCTATATAAACTTCCATGGTTTTCCCTAGATATTCCTGAAACATTTTGGTCACCAGCTTTGATATGTGGCCCCAACATTCTTGAGACCGAATGGCATCACTTTCTAACAATAAGTCCCCCTGTCTGTTATAAATGAAGTCTTTTCTTTATCTATAGGATCCATTTTTATCTGATTATACCCTGAATAGGCATCTAAAAAACTCAATAATTCATGTCCTGCAGTAGCGTCAATTAATTGATCTATATGCAGTAATGGAAAAGAATCTTTAGGGCAAGCTTTATCCAGGTCAGTATAATCTACACAAACTCGCCACTTACCATTCTTTTTAGGTACTACAACAGTATTAGTCAACCAATTTTGATACGTTACCTCACGGATAGACCCAATTTTTAAAAGTTTCTACACCTCATCTTGAATCACCTGGTTCTTGAAGGAACCTTGCTTCCTTTTCTTTTGTTTGACAGGTGGGTATGATGGATCTTCATTTAATTTGTGAGTCCTTACATCCGGGGGTATACCTGTCATATCTGAATGGGACCAAGCAAAGTAGTCTATGTTAGCTTTTAAAAATTCAATCAACTTACATTTCATTTCATGGCTGAGGTTGGTCCCGATGTAGACTTTTCTGTCAAGCCAGGGTGCAAATAATACTACAGCTTCGAACTCCTCGATCGTTGGTTTGATGATTTCATTTTCTTCTGGTTCTTGGATGGTATCAGGCCTCGAGTCTACATCTGTTCGCCCATGCTTAGTTGAGGTTTGCGTCGCAACATCCTCAACTTGGTTCTGTGATTGCTATTTATCTTTGCTTTTTGCGCTTACATCTGCTATGGAATTAATTCTTTGGGACGCTTGCTGGTCACCACGTATTTGCCGTATTCCCCATTGTGAAGGGAATTTGATAACTTGATGCAAAGTAGATGGTACAATATCCATCTCATGTATCCATGGTCTACCAAGAATCATAATGTAAGCCATATCCATTTCTACAACTTGAAATTTGGTGTCTTTGATTACTCCTTCTGCAAATGTGGTGAGCATTATCTCGCCTTTTGTCACAACGCTCGAGTTGTCAAAATCGGACAAGGTATGAACCTTGGGTATCAACTTATCATCAACTTGCATCTCCTTTACCACTCTTAGAAGAATGATATTAATGGAACTACCTGGATCAATCAAAACTCGTTTCACATTAGTGTCATGTACAAGTAAAGATATTACCAGTACATCATTATGTGGGGTCTGTACGCCATCTGCATCTGCATCATCAAATGTAATACTATCTTCTTCTAAAACCTATCGAACTCGTTTCCCGCGTATAACTGTTATTTTTGACACCTTCTTCACCGCTGTGTATGTTAAGCCGTTAATTTCTTCTCCTCCACTTATGACATTAATCTTCCTTTTCGGTGAAGGGGGTTTTAGGGGCTCCTTCCTATTTTTCATATATGTCCGCTTTCCCTTTTCACTAAATAACTCAGTTAAATATCCTTATTTTAATAAATGTTCTACTTCATCTTGTAGCAATTTACAATCCGTCATTTTGTGACTGTGATCGTTGTGAAATTCACACCAAAAATTAGGATTCCGCCTGTTCGGGTTTGATCTCATTTCCCTTGGCCAGCGTACCTTGTCTCCCATGCTCCTTAAAACAGCCACCAACTTAGATGTGCTGACATTAAAACTGTAACCGCCGATCTTTGCCTTCGAGCTTTTGTCATCATCTCGCGTCTCTCGCGTGTTCCGTTCTTTTCCGAACCTTGATGATGAACCTGACTCTCTATCTCTTGATCTATGATCGTACCTTGGGTTTTCCTGTTTAGAACGTGAGTCTCTTCCTGCTGGTCCCATGTATGGCTCGTACCTATTTTTTCCGGACCTTTTTTCAGTTTCAGTTCGCCTTGAGCTTACCCTTTCATTCTTTCGAGATTGAATAATGGTATCCTCTTCTATCCGCAGCTTCGTGCTATATCTGTTATAAACATCATTCCAAGTTGTTGCTGGAAATTCTCGCAGACTTTCCTTGAGTCTCCTTGTGGCTTCTGAACTTTTTTCATTTAGATTGTTCGCAAATGCCATAGCTGCCCAATTATCTGGTACGCGTGGCAACATCATCCTCTCCCGCTGGAATCTGTCCACAAATTCCCTGAGCAGCTCCGTATCCTCTTGCTTTATTTTGAAAATATCCTCCATTCTTTTCTCGACTTTTTGAGCTCCCGAGTGTGCTTTGATGATTGAATCTGCAAGTTCAACAAAAGAATCTATAGAATTTTCGGGTAAAAGAGAATACCATGTTAATGCTCCCTTAGTGAGTGTTTCTCCTAATTTCTTGACCAACACTGATTCAATTTCCTGCTTGGTCGAGTCGTTTCCTTTTACACCGGTTGTGAATGCAGTTACGTGATCCCTTGGATCAGTTGTTCCATCATATTTCGGAATGTCGGGCATCTTGAATTTCTTCGGAATTGGTAAAGGGGCTGCACTTGGCTTCCAAGGTTGTTGTGAGTACTTGTCTATATCTATTCCCTTGATTACAGGCGGCACTCCAGGTATTTGCTCTATGCGGTCGCTCTGCTCCTTGAGTTGTTTCTGCAAAGTTAGTACCAAATTTTGTAAATCAGAATTAACTAGGTTACCTGACCCTCTATCACGTAATTCGCTAGGAGTTCCTCCACTGCCTGAATTAACGACTCCTGAGCGAGGATTTTCTAAGGTGTTGTTGTTTAGAGTTGATGTTGGCGGCACGGCTGGCAGCTGGTTAGCGAAGGCCTCAAGGGCATTGCTAACCTGTTAAGCAATTAATTTTTTTAAAGCTTCATTAATAGCCTCATCATTTTCAAATTGATCATTCACATTTGACCGAGACCCATCAGGAGTTCCTTCTCGAGATTGTCGAGGAAAATTTCGTGGGGAAGGGACCGGAGTTCCTGTGCCTTGCAGATTCTCCTATTGTTGGTGATCACCTTGATTGTTGTCATTGACATTCGACATGATTGTTTTAACGAAAAATTTGATTCAGAAAGTAATAGATTATCAGATTTCCGGTAACGGAACCAATTTGTTTAACCAGAAAATAAGAAATTCGGGTCAAAGCGTATTTTTTAGAAGAACTCGGGTTAATGATAATCAAATTTAAAGTAAACAAGAAGAATTGAGATGACTGATAGCTGAGTAAAAAGAAAGAAAAGTAAATCAGTGTATTCCAATAATATTGTGTCTATACAAGTGTTATATCTCTCCTTTTATAGCTATCTCTCAATAATACGTTTCCTTTCCTCTCATAATAGAGCCATTATGAGCAATTAATGACATTTAATATAACGTTATAATTGGTAATCGTAACTATTTCGTGAAGATTCTATAACGTTTTCCATCATTGATGCTCATTAATTGTGGATAATACGTATTTGTACTTTTTTCTATCCAGGTTCATTCCTCTGATGTCTTTTCATATTACCAAGAGGCTCGAGTAACTGTTCCTCCCTGTTTTTCTTGAATCTCTGCCGGTGCCTATCAAAGCTCACGCCTCTTCAGCTATCCTTTGCCAGTTGTCACTCTTTTATTGATCTGCGTGTCTTGGTATATCATTACATAATTAATTCAATATGTTAACTTGATTTTCCCAATACAAAGAGAAATAGCAACTAATGTGTAATGCTAATTAAATATTATAGAAAAGGGAATTGGAAGGAAAAAGGAGGGACGAATAAGAGGGAAAGAAGGTAGAAGTATTTCTTTTGTCTTGCTAATTGGTAATGATGAAAAGGAGAGGTTGATAGTGGCTATTTATAGCCTCATTTGCATGAAACTTTGTTTTGCATGGTAAAAACGTGGCAGAAGATTTATCATTTTTTACACTTCTTTTGCCACTTATTGTTGGAAAATTTGGTAGATATTGGATTATGGAGAATAAGATTTAGCTTGAGGCGTGTCAAAGACACTGTCCTTAAGGATATTTCGCCCACACCGTGATAAATAAAATTAGGTGTATCCCCCAGGATTCAACAAGCTCTTCTAGTATAACTAGGAGCAGAAACAACAAAGATTGAATAAAAGAAAACCCAGCACAAAAGAAAAGAGAAGAAATTTTTTAACTTTGTTCACCCTACCATATTGAACAAAATCAGATAGTTTTATATATAGTCCAAAGGAAATGGACATCTTGTGTAATAAAAGAAACGTTAAAATCCATTAAGGATTCACTGCCATCAAACATTATAAACATTTAAAACCAAAGAATCATTATTATTAAAGTTAATGAAATGTTATCAAAATAGACGTTAAGAAACAGTCATACAAGACCAATCTTTGGTCAAATTCAAAGTTACTAAAACATAACTAATTTTGATACTCATTCATGTTAATAAAACATTAATTTTCTTAAAGCCATAATGATAGCCATTTAAGGTTAGTAAATTGTTATGTTCAAAGCTATTCAAATATTCAGTTATATATATTAAAATATATTCAATTGATTGGTATAATAAAGATCTATTAAAATAATATTAGAAGAATGAACCAAGACATTAATTTGAATATTTCTTTTTGAGTCAGCAAATTATTTTTCCAACACTTATCATAGGCTTCTAGAATGGTTAAGATATTTGTCATTTAGGCTTTGAAATATAACTACAGTTTTTCCTCAATGTATCAATAGTATCAGAGCCACCCATTATCCATTATGGCCTGTGGCAGAGTGAAAGCTACCTAGTGTGGAGCCGATGACGACGGATGGGAAGCGTGCTAGTTTGTTATGGTCTATTGTAAGGTGTGAGGCTTAAGTCCCGCAGCGATATTATAATATGCTAGCGTGAAGTTTATCAAGAACAACAAAAGTAATGTCATGTGACACAGCACTATTTCGCTAAAAAAAGATTTGTTGGTCAAAAGGCCAAATGGCTCAACCTTTAAGAATAGCTTATCAATGAGTCCGGAACCTAAATATTATATTTTTGGACTCAAAATACATTAATAGGTGTAAAAAAAATACATATCTATATATAGCGTATAAATAGAAGACGCTATACCTTAACGGTAACTTTTTTCGTTAGGGTATAGCGTCTTGTTTTTGCACGCTATGTAGGCTGTCGATTTGACTGCCATATATAGCGTCTTGTTTTTGAACGCTATATATAGCGTTTTCTTTTCATACGCTATACCCCCATCTAAATACAGCCTTCGTCTTCTTCCCCGACCAGAACCCTATCCCCTATTTTTTTTAAAATCAATCTGCTTCTGGTCCCCCCCCCCCCCCTCCCCCAATTGCCCGATTTTTCTTAAAAAAATTGTGGGCCCCTCCCGTCACACAAAAGGTGAAGAACGTAGGTCCCACATCGTATTGGAGCATTATATTATTGTGGTTTAACTCCTTCATCTTTAAATTTTCACACAAAACACTCACTACATCGAGGTATTTCGATTTATTTTGTGTCCAAACTTGTATAATAATCTATATCACTGCCTATTGAATGTGTTTCCATGTCGTTTTGTGTTTTATTTGCTAAAATAGTATGTTATATTTATCCGGACTTAGATATTAGTGTTCTAAAAAAATGTAAAATTGAGATTTAATTTTTTATGTTAATATCCGAATTTAGATATTAGTGTTTCCATGTCGTTTTGTATTTTATTTGCGAAACTAGCATGTTATATGTATTTTTGTTAATGTTATGTGATTAAAATGCATTTGTTGTTTATATAGTTTATTTATTAGCGTAGTAAAATGTAGAAACTTTTAGCGTAGTAAATCGTATAGTATTTTAGCGTAGAATCCCTGTAGTTTAAGTATTTCTTATACTGGTAGATGAAGATATATACTTTGTACAATTAAATAATCAAAATATTGAATTTGACACGCATAAATATTCATGATAGTTTGGTGCTACTGGGCCTCAAATATCGAGCCTGGAACCCAATAGGTATATATATTTAAGAATTTAAATTATTAAACAAACACACACAAAATAATCAAAATATTGAATTTGACACGCATAAATATTCATGATAGTTTGGTGCTACTGGGCCTCAAATATCGAGCNCGTGTATATATATATATATATATATATATATATATATATATATATATATATATATATATATATATATATATATATAGATAGATAGATAGATACATTGATATAGATAGATAAGCAGCAAGGATTCACGTTACATTATGAATTAAAAGTTCCATTACAGTGAGACCTCTCTATAACAACATCTCTATATAACAACCATTCACTATAAAAAAAGTTTTTTCGGAATCGATTTTTATGTTATATCATAATTTATGTTCTTTATAACAGCACCTCACTATAGCAGCCAAAAAATATCAGAACAAACAAGATTGTTATAGAGAGGTTTGACTGTGTTAGCTGAGCTCAAAGTACTAAATACGAATTAGGGACTCATAAATATTGTATATTGTTCACGCACTGCATGAAAATTAACATGGATGATTTTATAGTTATGGTACATAATTCAACTAATTTTTTTATATAAAGTAAAATTTTAATTGATTTTAGTTTCTAAATATTAGGACTTCATACATGGTTGAAATAAGTAAATATCTAGTAATTAAAATTTTAGCTGATTTTAAAGTCCTAAATATTAGTAAAATGATATAATAATAATAATAATTGAAGTACAATTTTGTCTGATATAAAATTTATTTTTAGAGGGTAAAAAAAAACGAACGGCATTTGTACGACCCGACCGATCGTTTGGAGTTTTAGCATTCCATTCCATAGTTTAAGACCTTGAGTAGCTTCATATGATGTATTATGACTTGCGTATATGGTTGGTTTTAATGTTCGCAAGGTTCAAGACTGATTTGATAGAGTGATTCTCAATTTGGAAGCTTTAAGTTGTAACAGTTGATCAATGTTTGACTTTTGAGTAAACGATGTCGGATTTGTGATTTGATGATTTGAATAGGTTCGTATGGTAATTTTGGACTTGGGCATATGTTTAAATTTGAATTTGGATGTTCCTAGAAGGTTTTGGTACTATTTGTTGAAAGTTGGCAATTTACAGAATTGGAGAGTTAATAGGTTTGACCGGGAGTTGACTTCGATGTTATCAGACGCCTATTGTGGTTTTGAAACCTTTGATAGATTTATTTAGTTCATTGTAACTTGTTTGTAAAGTTTGGTTGTGATCCGGAATGTCTAAGTGTGATTCAAACGTGTTCGACAAAGTTAGAATATTTGTAACTTAAGAGCATGATTTGATCTTTGATTCTTGGTTTTGATGTTATTTGTGGTGCTTTGAGTCTTTGGATAAACTTGGATAATGTATTTTTACTTATTATTATGCATGAAGGGTGTTTTCGTGCTTTTCGACATTCCGTGCAAGTGAGGATGAGAGTTCATTGCACGAAGGGTGTTTCCGTGCTTGAGAGACAAACGTTATATTGTGTTATTCTTCCCAACACATATACATTTATACATTTTACCTGGGTTGTTTGTTGTACATATTCTTTCTATCTTGTTTGTTGTAATTACATCTATGCCTTCTACATTGCTTGTTACTGTTATCTACATGCCTTCTATCATGTTAGTTAATGTTATTCACGTGCCCTGCACCTTATTTGTCATTATCATCTACATGTCTCTACATTATTTGTTACTATCATTTACATGTCTTCTATTATTTTATTGTTGTTACATCTATGCCTTCTATCTTGGTTGTTGTTCTTATATGTACGCCTTCTACCTTATTTTTTATGATATTTATATGTCTTTTACCTGGTTTGGTATTGTTATACATATATTTGGTGAGGATGAGATAAATGCACGAAGGGTGTTGCCATGTTGTTTGATTTGACACGCATACATATGCTTGCTGATGATGAGATAAATACACGAAGTGTCACGACCCAAACCGATGATCCACGACGGGCATCCGATACCTTACTTGACAGAGTACTAACATGTACGTATCTTTCATATCATTCTATCATAGGTAAAAGAACTGGAATAAAGCATGAGGAAATACAAACTTATACATATGAAGTACGGGCCTATAAGACCGGCATAATTCTGTATATACTCGAAACATAGGACGATAAGGCCATACAGGTATCCGTATACATGACATCTATCTACAAGCCTCTAAGAATACATAATATCATAGGGTCCCGCCATACCAATCAATACATGTACTAATCATACTGACCCAAGAAGCGACTCCAAAGCAAATGGAGCGCACCAACACCTTCCGCTGAGCTGATAGTCTACTTGGAGGACTCTCGACCTATCTATCAGGACCTGCGGGCATGAAACGCAAAGTTCCCAGGCAAAAGGGACGTCAGTACAAATAATGTACCGAGTATGTAAGGAATGAAAATCAGTAAATAACCTGAGAGAAACATGGAATAAAAGACTCGACATGTAAGTCTGAATAACTCTGTAAATCGTGAAATACTCACAGTATTATGCATATGCGTATGAACGTCATGTCGTACATAGGTACATGTGTTCATAACATCATCAAGCCTCTGAGGGTATCCCATCATATCATCTCGGCCACTGTGGGCAAAATCATCAACGTATAACAGCTGATCAGGTGGTGGTGCGTATATAACGCCGTATCCTTTTCCATATCCCATATACATATATATACGCGTATATAATGCCATCTGGTCATGGGTCAATGTACATGTATAAATGCATGAAATGCATAAGAAATACGTTAATAAGATTTCTCGAAATGTCATAAAAATAATATGCCTGTCGGTTAAACTTTATCAAATACGTATTTTTTTGAGACCCTTGAACAAAAGATATAATAATAATTAAGAAATAATAATATTTTCTTCATATGGGAAAACCGTTGTGTTACTACTGTTAAGCCTTGCTGCTCAAATATTTCAACGATAAGAGAATCAATAACAGAATATAAGCTTTCTACAACTTTAAAGGCTTTTACAAACATGTATACTTGCATACAGTCTAGCTTAGACTTTTTCCATTTCAGTGATAGATTGCTCAAGTATGGCTTATATTTATATTTTATCTCTTTTTGCTCTTTGTGCTGTGACTAATTACTAATTCACATGGGGAATCAAGAATATAGACATTCCTAATATTTCTATGAATAGAGTCTTTTATTGAAGTTGTGCATTTGCTCGTTTCAGTCGTGTCGTATAGATCATGCCAAAAAGAAAGAAGGGATAGCCTTAACATACCTGAGTCGATTCTCTTAAGAAAGATTATACCGTACTCCCTTAGAATCGCAAAATCCCGTCGCTATTACACAGTATACCATTGTGTGAAATTTTGTTGAAGCTAATTTATTCCGTAGCATATCCGTAACATCCTGACCGGGGTGTTGGTTAGCCAAGATATCTAACCCCAGCCAGATCCTGCTATCCTGTCCTTCTCTTAAACCATATCCTTGTCACGATCCAATTTCCAAACCCGGTCGTGATGGCGCCTCTCGTGAAGACAAGGCCAGCCAACTAACCCAAATCGTCTCTTTAACAATTTTTAAACATAAATGAACAGATAAATACAGCTTAACGACAATAATAACCAGTATTTACAACCCAACACAACCCAACCGGGGTGTCACAAGTCACGAGCATCAAAAGAAACCTGAACACAACTACATGGCCAATATTATACAAAAATAAATTCTGGAATGCTAAAGACAACGTCCGGTGCCGCGAACGCTGGCTGTCACCTTACTCAGCTACAATAGTAGTACCTTCAATCAGCTAATAACCCGCTACCGGGTGAACAATACCTGCAACTGCACGCGAGGTGCAGGGAGTAAAGTGAGTACTCCAACTCAGTGAGCAATAAAAGTAAATAATAACTGAGCGGTAAGAAATCACGTAAAGGCACTCCATCATGCTATATAAGACAGTGCAAATCTTTGAGAAAACAGTAAAACCGTGAAAATCCTTTAGAAAATATCTGGACTCAGTTAAAACTTCTTTTGAAAATATCCTTTCCAACATTTAAGCAAATGAATGCGTAATCAGATAGTGCAAGTCAGCACATAAGTCAGCCCCTCGGGCACAGCACTCCACTAACAATTAAGACCAGGGCGTCTGGTAAACAGTGCAAGAAGTAGCATGAATGCCAATGAAATGAGAGTGCTGAATGTCATGACACGTATTACAAACAGGAACCAATGCATGAATGCAATGCAATGCATATGACCGCTGCAGCGTGCAGCCCGATCCATTTGGGTACCCGCGCTCACTGTGGGGGTTCAGACTCCGGAGGGGCTCCTACAGCCCAAGCGCAATATCAATGTAACACCGCTGCGGCGTGCAGCCCGAGCCATCCATATAACCAGAAATCACTATAACACTGCTGCGGTGCGCAGCCCGATCCATGCTCAGTCCAGAAATGCACATAAGCCCCTTGGGCAATAATAAAATAGCAGTTCTCAGCTCAAAACGTCATTAAAATATCATTTAAGTTTTCAAATCATGAAAAATGGCTGAATTTGCAAAACAATATTAAAACCCTGGACCGAGGTCAAATAACATGCAAAGTAATGCAAAATCAGTGATATCAATCCCTGAAGGATTCAAATAATCGGCACGAAGCTCAAAACATGGCAATCGGCCCAAATCATGATGATAACAAGTAGTTTCAGTCAAATACGTAGTAATTTCATCAATCGGGACGGACCAAGTCACAATCCCCAACGGTGCTCTACCCCACGCTCGCTATCCGGCGTGCAAGTCACCTCAATACAGCACTATGATGTGCAAACTCTGGGTTTCAAACCCTCAGGATATCATTTACAAGTATTACTCACCTCGAACCGGCGAAATCCCTAGCTCGCGACACCTTTGCCCCTCAAACCGGCCTCCACGCGCGTCGAATCTAACCAAAATCAGCGCGAATACATCACAATATGCTAAGGGAACAATACCCAATCGAAAACAACCGAGAAACTAGCAGAAATCTCGAAACTAGCAAACCCGAGCCCGGCCGACTCTCGAAAATTACAAAATCACCATACCGGATTCCTCTGCTCTCGCCATACGAGTCGTACATATCACAATTTGCAGACAAGTCCAAAAAGAATAACGAAGCTACACAACCTCGGAATCCATTCCGACCCTCGGATCAAATCTCACAGCTATCAACCGGTTTCGTCAAAATACTAAACTTGCCAATTCAAGCTTACTTCTACAAGTGGTCATACACAAGAAATATTCCGACACACTCCTAAGTCCACAAATCAACACTAAACGAAGCTTTCCGATAACCAAAAATCACATTTCGAGCCGTCTCTAACACTAAGTAATATCTGGGTTACTATTTCCAACTTTAAGCTTGCCTTGAAAAAGAGACTAAGTGTCCAAACCTTACCAAATCATTCCGGAATGATTCAAAATTTTGCACACAAATACTGATTCGACATTAACGGACTTGCCCCAACTTCGGAGTCGCATTCCGACCCCGAATCAAATTTCACTCCGGTCGAATTTATTCTCAAAAAACCTTGTCAATTTCTATATTTAGCCAATGGACTTCAAAAGACCTCCGGACAATCCGATCACTCTCGATCACTGCTCCTCAATTCAAAATCCACCATACGGAGCTATACCAAGACTCGGAATCCCAAAACGGAGCCATCAGTAACACTGGAAGCCTTTCCAACCAAAGTTTAATGATTCTTCTTTAAAATACAACTTCAAACAATATACGCCGAAAATGTGCACGGGTTAATCAAAACAAATCCGGACATACGCCCAGTCGAAAATCAATCATACGAGAACTGCTGGAACTGTTCAGATCCCGATTCCGAGTTTGTTTACGCAAAATTCCAATCTACATTGTTTCTTCAACTTAAGCGACTGCCGAAATGAAAAATTTTCTTTCAATTGTCCGAATTTCCCGAAATTCAACTCTGACCATACGCACGAAGTCAATATACCTGAAATGAACTGTTCATGACTTCCAACGCTGAACGACGCGCTAGAGTCAAACGACCGATCAGGTCTTACATTCTCCTCCACTTAAATAGCACGTTCGTCCTCGAACGTTCCAAGAACACTCTCTTAATTATTCGAAATTCATGTTTTAACACCTCGTGCACACAACTCATAGGCACAATTATTTGATCAAAATCTGCAATTCCCTTTTATCCATACAATAACTCAAAACACCCAATTGTCAAACACCTAAAATGTCTCTGCCAGACCTGTCCCTGATACTAAACACTGTATGCCAACTCCACACTGAGTACACGAAAACATGACTGCGTACCTTTGTTGATTAGCCCATCAGTCGCAAATGTCCCATCTAACTCACAATGACACTCCATGAAACCTTAATAGCCAAAATCCACGATCTGAATCTCCAAGCATATGAATTGATATACCTATCATCTGTTATAATGGCTGGCGATACAAAACACAACGGAGGAGATGTTGCAGAAATTCTAACAAATGCAGAGTTAACACAACATTAATTCTCTCTCTTTTTGACGTAAATCATACCTATTTCTACCAAATACTGGTAATGCCTTAAATACCCATAATCCCACTGCAATGGTCCCCGATACAATATAGTCTCGCCTCCACACTCAATATAAAAACTGTTTGGGCTATGCGTTTGGTGTGTCGTGCTCTAGACAGAGTGCCAGACAAATTCTCTTGCACCAGTTTCACCTGCCAACAAGTGACAAATATCGTCGGTCTCACATGTCTATGCTAGGAAAAATGCTGTCGCTAGAGTAGGACATAACGCAGGAGAAATATAATACAGTAAGGGAAATATTGACAGGAATGGATTTGCTGAGTGTCAAACTCACGGATACAACTAATATGGACTCCTTGCCCCAGGAAGTAGAATTTGAGATCGAAGCCGGCGTTTTGCAACAGTACACATTTAGAGAGGATACATATATACAGAATAATTGACGAATGGTAAAATGATTGATTACAGGAACATCATTATAGTATATCTAACACCTAGCCTTAGAGCCGCATACTGAATGAACATGGATCTGCCTCACATTGAAACATAATCGCGTCTTAATCGCATTCCTCACCACTTCAGTGTCACTGCTGCTGCCTTTGAACTAGGCTGATTAGCTTGTCTCTGAACCCGTAATCTAAGTAATCATTTCGTTCGTCATAACACGCCAAAGAACTACCACCACCTAGGCTGGGATCAACACGCTGCAAATATCCATCAACCCAAACTGAAACCGACGACTCATAAGTATCGGTAAAAGATATTCTCCAACATTTGCAAACCTTCCTTAAGTCCCCAAAATTTGACTAGACTCCCATGATTTTGTGAAATATTCAGCAAGAGTCTTTCCCCTTGTAACATTATGGACCTAAGTCCATACTCTTGTCAGAAGACACACAAAACAACTCCTAGGACAACAGTTTCTTCACAATCGCAACAAGTCACCTTAAGTATAACTCAAATAACAGCAAAATCTCTCACTATTACAAGTCCGATTCCGATGATATTAACATTCGAGATGACGTGCAATACGCATGCCATTTATGATCATAACCCACATTTGGGCTAGTCTTAATAGGTTCACAAGCAGATAATTCCCATATCATTAGTCAATAGAATCTCATATTAACCATCTCACGCTTAAATTCCTTTCCTAACTGTCAATCTACTGAACAAAGAAATGTGAGGCATGTATACACCTCATTATTACTTACTACGATGCTGAATACTATCACATTGTAACGTCCCTAGGAACTCAATGCCCATTAATCTAAAACTCAATGTTTAAACAGCATCGAAAATGGCTGAAATGCAACATAGAGAATTATCCAGCAAGAAGTATCCAAATCAACCTACGTAACTGGCTAACATCCTATTATCATTTTATATGTCAACGTGAATTAAACTTTGACAAATGAGACTATTGATACACACTCATAAAGATTACCAAGATACGACCTCCTCCTTCTGACGTACCTCCACCGCGACGTTCGCAATCCGGTTAGAAAGTTTCAACATTGTGTCCACTACGTTGCCAGTTTTTCAAATTTCCTTTCTCTACTTCTTGTCACATAAGTTTATAAAGCTTTCTTATGTTTTCATACACTGATAACGAACCATCGGTACATACCGGTGAGGCATATACAGTCATATAAAAAATGATATCAATTAATTCGAAGATAACACATTAAACCCATTTTGTAGTTCGCGAAGTAATAAGTAACATTAACGTTAACCTTACCCGGCCGAAAAGATAGCACTGGAGCCCAATTTCTGAACATTCCAAACATTCTTTTCAAGAACCCGATACTCTCATTACACGAACACGAAAGAATCTACGTAAAAAGAAATTATTTGCCATACAACTACTTTCGCAACAAAACGCTAGATATAAATCGCATAACTACTAAACACTCGTATACGTCAGCAAACACCCATTCTCATCAGCCAAAC
This sequence comes from Nicotiana attenuata, assembly GCF_001879085.1. NCBI lineage: Eukaryota > Viridiplantae > Streptophyta > Magnoliopsida > Solanales > Solanaceae > Nicotiana > Nicotiana attenuata. The sequence goes on from NC_032000.1 coordinate 52,291,534, forward strand.
CACTCCAAACCCATACAGTACCAGTAGGACCCCACCATTAAACAAACCTCGGCTCCAATAACCTTCGTACCCCATCATATAGATGATAGAGAAATATTACAGGAAGCACAATACCAAACACGTTCCCATACCGTGTAGAAAGTATGATTTTAATACATGGTATAGACAACACATCAAGAACACTTGAAATCACCATTTTCTCCTAATGCAAGCATCAGAACTAAAATATCTCATCAATGCAATGAGTGCCAGTCCACGTAGGTCATTGCAAACTCAATGAATAATCTTGCCAGATATTAGTACAGCTAGGGTTCATACAAAAGAAATTCTTCTTCAATCAGAGACTTAGGAATAACACACGACCATATAAAATAACCTCCAATTCCACTAACTAAGATTTCGACCTTCATTTCTGTTGTGAACAATCGAACTCAACTTTTCTCAATTAGAGTCATTTTGAGAATTCAATATCTCAAACACATACAACCCTGCGTTAGTGAGATGGAAAAGAGACACTCTCTACTCTCAAATATGGAAAAGACACAACGAACAAGGATTTTCCCTGTCACGGAAATAACCTCACCTGCTTTGCCTCCAATTAACATTTTGTATATCTTCGAACCTCATACAACACATTACACAATCAAGCTTAGGTCTTCGCTTGAGTTCTAAACTCAATTCACCCTGGTACATGTTAGAATATATACTTCAGCTAACCTAGACGAGGAGAGGACTGGACGAAGCATACTGATTCAACTGCCGCATGAACTCTGCTTACAGATCAAGAATCTACACACAGGTAAGACGAAGCACCTTATCAGTTCATTCACTTATCCATGGACAGCAATCATCTTCGTCACTATCGAAGATTTGTCATAAATAGATATGTCTCGCATTACTAATATGAATAAATCAATCATGGATACCCAACGCCATTCCGGCTAATAAGGACAATACCAACAATAAGTTCAACCACTTGCTCACATAATCAAGCACCTCAGTGCTCAAGCCAAGGAGCCAAGATCCTCCGAAATTGATATCGTCAAGTCTGTACATGATGGCCCAACAAGCCCACGAAGATTTACATCTCGCCACTCTGATGGCGGGGAATCACAAACCATAAGTCACGAGCACATGTAATACTGACCGCTCGTGTCGCATGTACAGACTTTAGTTGGTGGATTACAAAGTTTTCTCAAGAACTGAGTTAAAGATACGTCAAGTATGAATTCCAAGAAATGTAAGTTTTAAGGTTCTGAGATGCCTTACTCGGAGGTAATAATATTTACAACCAAATGTCTATACCGCACGATAACCCAAGCATAAGTTTTAATCCGGCCTCTCAGATAATACGCGTTCTCCGATGGGATACAATCGTAGACCAGTAAGTGGGCGCTTATACCTAACAGTTTAAGCTGAACTTTCTATCGAACCCGCGTCTGATCAGCCTACTCGATTGAACAGTGCCATGGCAATGAACCCAAATACGTCGTCATGTATCGAGATGCATATTCTGTGAATGAAAGGCACTAGGCCAAATGAACAGAACATTGATACCTTCAAGCAATTTTAAAAACTCATTTATTTAAATGACCAACAAATACTACACCGGGAACGGGTATCAAAGTCAGGATCGTTATAAGAGAATACCTGACCAAGCACGGGGGTCAAGTCATGCGAGCATGCAAGACGACAATATAATGCCATATATAAAAATAAATTTGGCAATGCTAAAACAACGTCCGGTGCCGCGACCTGGCGGTCACCTTATCAGCTACAAGAGTAGTACCCTTCAATAAGCTTATAACCCGCTACGGTGAACAGAATACCTGCAACTGCAAGACGCAGAGGTCAGGGAGTAAATGAAGTGACTTTCCATCCAGTGACGCAATAAAGTAAATAATAAACTTGAGCGTAAAAATCACGTACAAGGCACTCCATCATGCTATAAATAAGACATTGTGCAAATCTTGAGAAACAGTAAACGTGAAAATCTTTAGAAAAATAATCTGGACTCAGTTAAAACTTCTTTTTGAAAATAATCCTTTCCAACATTTAACAAGATGAATGCGAATCATGAATATGTGCCAATAGTCAGGAATAAGTCACCCTTCGGCAAGCACTACCCACTAACAATTAAGACCAGGGCGTCTGGTAAACAGTGCAAGAAGTAGCAGAACTGCCAATCGAAATGAGAGTGCTGAATGTCATGACACGTATTACAAACAGGAAGCCAAGCATGAAGCCAATCAATATCTCTCCTCTGTG
>NC_032000.1:52293901-52394818 GCF_001879085.1 Nicotiana attenuata
TGTGAATAGTTTCCTCCTGCCTTTCATCCGCAGTAGTAATTTACTCCGTTGTTCCAAAAATGCACTTTAACATATCTTCGAGCTTCTTTAGGTCAACTTCCCTAGGTTCTTTGTTCCTATTAACTTCACCAGAAAAAGAAGAACCATCAAAGTAAGGGGTTGGGGGAAGGTAAGAAATATAAGCACAACCGGTGAAAGTGACCATCTTGACCACCACACATATCACACACATTCCACACACAAGATTGAGTTGGTGCACAAAACTCGCTCTCAGGAATATTTTGATAATTTTGCCCTGGGTGGTTTCCTTCACAATATGCATAAGGAGGATCAAAAGTAGAATTACCAACAACAAAATTCTCATAATTCCATGATGTCATGTTTCTCAAATAAACAAATAGAACTAAAATAAAAAAAATTAAAAAAAATCAAATAATAAAATAAAAGTTCAAACTTGAAACCTAGCAATATGTACACCTACAACTACACCATTAGTTCCCCGTCAACGGCGCCAAAATTTGATCACGCCCAATAATGCCTTATAAAAAGGACAATGCGGTCGTTGCAAATATAATTCGGTTTACAAGTCCGGAGTCGAATCCCACAGAGAACTAAGGTTTAGCTACAGCTGTTCACTATCACCAAGAAGACAAGCTTGAACAATTCCTAACTTATAGATATTAAGATTCTTCTGTTTAACTACTTAACTAACAAATTAAAATAGTAAATTAACAACTAACGATACTGAGGGTTAGAGAAAAGATTAAGGAGGTCTAGAGTTATGATTTCCCCTATTGTCGGAATCCTTCCCGCTATGTCTTCTATAGTTTCGCCTAAGTATTCTCTACCGATCATGAGCACTCTTATTACCGTAAATCTCTCCCGAGTAATTACGACAATTTACTAGACGCACTCTCCCGAGCTACGCTAGCTGGCTTTTAATACAGCTCACTTCAGATCGCACCCAAGGCTTCGTTATCCCTAATCCCGCCTTTAAACCCTCGGTTATTGATCCCTCATATACTCTGGGAGTGGTGGTGTTCAACAATTACCTAAATATGCACTCTCTCCCGAGTTATGCATACTAAATAGGCACAGCTAATTGAGAGCTCTTCAATCAACCACAATATAAACGTAGTTGAACAAATAGAGAAAAGGCTATGGCTCAATTATATAAAAACATAACAAGAATTTATCCTACAAAAGGTTCTATCAAAACTCTAGATAACAAATTAGCTATTCATAATAGTATGTAAAACTACAATACTAAAAGTCATAACCAACAATGAAAAATAGGAAGAGGAAGAAAAAAAAACTCGTAGAAGAATTCTCCGCCTTGCTCCCAATGTGTTCTTGCCTCCTTAGGTCGAATCTATGTCCAAAATATGTCCCCCTCTTGTTCTTGGCCGACCTCCTTTGTTTAATATAGAGTTTAGGACTTAATCCCATGTTTTGCACTTTAGTCCCTAAAATTTTCGCTTCCTGCCGCGGTTTTGCCGCAGTCGCGGTGGAACCGCGGCCAAACATGCCCTCTGATTCTTCAGTTGTCCGCGACCATCTTCTACCGCGGTTCTGCCGCGGTCGCGGAAAAACCGCGATTTTTCACCCTGTTCCGTTTGGAATTTGGAAAAACGTAAAACATGAAAGTTGTAGTCCTTTGAGTTAGCTTTCCAACCATATATTGTGGAGCCCAAATGGAGTTCTGAGCAAAAAGTTATGTCTATTTTACTAGACAGTGCGCAATATGCCTCCTCAAGTCTTCGTTCGTACTTAATTATCAAATTTGACCTCCGAACACGATCCGACTTAATTCCTTGAGCTTTTACTCAGACTTCAAAGCTTCAAATCACTTAAATTCATTCCATAACATCTATATAGCTCGGAATCACACCTACAAGGCATAAAACACACAATTAGTGTAAAACACTAGCGATTAAAGCGCAAACTCAATTAAAGTGCAGTAAATTCGAGTGTAATAAGCGACTAAAATATGCAATTATAGCCTATCATCAGTGATTTACAATTATATCCTTAAATTGTGTAAATATTTAAGGGCATAAAAGTCGATCAATATTTTAAGGATATTTTAGTCGTTCAATATTTAACATAAATTATTCGTGCTTTTATAATAATATAGATATAGATATAGATAGATATAGATATAGATAGATAGATAGATAGATAGATAGATATAGATTTATATGAGGTAAATCTTAGTTGACTACATAGTTGGAAGTAGAATTTTTATATGGTAAAATCTTAATGATTATAAAGTCCTAAATATTAGTATAGTCTACATGGTTAAGTTAAAGAAAGATTAAATAACCAAAAGTTTAATTGATTTTAAAACTTTAAATATTAGGAAAATAATTGAATTACAAATTTGTCCAATATAAAAACTTTTTTTAAGGTTAAAAAAGGCGAACGACATTTCGCTTAGAGCCTTCGTACTTTTAATATAGTGTATAGATAGATGTATAGATACATCTGATCACAACAATTAAACCAAAAATAGATTAAAAGGTGACATAGATATTGGATATCTATGCTATTAGCAATATCGTCACAATAAATATCTTGACGTGTAAGAAAAAAAGTACAATATTGACTAATATAATTTTACTACAGATGTATCTCACAGAATACTCCAATTTTGTTAGATTATTATGAGATTATATATTTGTTACAAATATGCACAACCTAAGTTTTATATGCCGATGGTATATAACTTTTGATGGACTCTATCCGTTCCAACTAGTTACCTACCTTATTGTTTCTAGGTTGGTAACTTGTGCTTACTAGATATTTATGTGGAGTCAAATTAAAATTTAAATAATCTACACAATGTGAACACACACACACAAAGAAAGATTTTTCAGAAAAGGATAAAATAAAGTTTTTTCAAAAAGTCATTATTATCCCCAACTCCCCAAAGAACAATTTTCCAAACTTGAGGCGGTAAAGGAAACAGAACCAAAAAAAGTTACTGGCGTCGGGTCCATCTATAAATAAGGGCCTTCCCCTTCAATTCTCATGCAATTTTGATTATGGCTGAGGCTTGCGGTAAGTGCAGCGAGTGCGGCGCTCCTATGATCCGAGTACGTTTCGAGATTTTATTCCTTCGCCATAGTTAATTAATGTCTCAATTGTAGCTAGTGATCGTTATTTTCTCCTCCCAGTTTATTGACCACTAGGCCGTTTGGTGCTTGGTAGGTTTGTGCTGATTATTCATATTCTTGATCCCAACTAGTTTGGGATTGAGACATAGTTGATAGATGATAGTAGTTTCTCCTGAGTATTCGTCGAAATTTTGTGGAATGCGTTGGGTTTCTCGGTCTTTGAAGCATTATGTCCTTCATTCTGTTTGAGGCAATTGGCTAGGTGGACATATGTTAGATTTTCGCTTCTGTAAAGATATTAATGTGTTTGAGTTTCATGGTGCTGATTTGAGAGTGCAGTAACACTATGTAAATGCTAGTGGTTTCATTGCCCTAGTTGAGAAATCCAAAACTTTGTGGATATAGGCATCCAGTCTGATATACTTTTTGCTTGTGCTAAGTGATAAATAAAATTGTACGGCAGAAGCTAACAATTTTTGGTCCTTCTCCAACAACATTGGAATACTTTATCAGTCAACAATGTGGAGGTGCATGTGTATAGTTTTTTGGCGATCAATTCATTATTGAAGGTGATATTGAATCCATTTTTTGTTCCGTTCGACTCATGTGATAAAAATAAAGCTTCATCTTTTGTTGAATAAAGACAGATTCACGTTTTGTTTTTCTATAGACAATGGTGTATGTGATGGATGGTAGAAGATGTTACGGTTGTATATTATCCTTCCCCCCATTTATCCTCATTTAACCCAACCACATTATCCTTTCCTCCATTTCTCCCATCGAGATCAAGAGCTTCTGCCACCCCATAATTTCTTCACCTTCTAATCTACTCTTCTTTGTTATATTCATACCAGTAGCTTAAAAATGGTCACATTCGTCAGAAGGTGCAAGTAGAACATATTGAGGATAACATGAGAGAAGGTTGATTGAGATGGTATGGTCATGTCCTACGTCACCTACGGATGCATCGGTCCGTAGGTGTGTAACTGTCGTGGTGAAGGTGTTAAAAGAGGACGAGGTAGACTTAAAATCACATGGAAGGAAGTTGTCTCGAAAGATCTACAATTCTTTGGAATCAATGCAGACTTAACTAATGAGATCCATATAGGTGATATCTATTAGTTGGTAATAGGTAGTCTTGTTAGTACGTTGGTTTTGAACCTACTGCTTTTCTAGGAGTATTTTGACCTTACCTTAGATTTATATGCCAGTAAAAGTGATAGATAACTTTTGTTATTATTATTGCTATTATTTGTATATAAATATTTTTGATAAGTTTATTTGTATATATTTTTCACTTCTATTCTTGTTTGATAAATGAGTTTAAAACATATTTATGCTAGAGAGAAGCCTTTATAAGGCTGTCCGATGCACAATTTATATGATTGAATGAAATATATTAACCTTTGGGGAGTGCTTGAGAAGGAAGAAGGATACATATTCTTCTAAAACATGTGAACAAAGTAGCGGGAACAAATGTGAGGATAGTGGAAGAGATTGAGTTTTTCAGAACCAATGATTTGTATTGTGTCTGTACTTTTTATCCCAATTATGGATGAGGTAACTAATAGTATACAAAATGAGAGCGTTCATGAAGCATTCGTTTTGCAGATGATATTATGTTAATTGAAGGAAGTAGCTACTGCTAACAAAGAGTTGGAACTTGGAACCATGGGAAAGTACTATGGAGCGTAAGAGTTTTATGATAATTAAGTAGAAGCACATTGAAGATATTGCGAGTTTGTTCTCTATGAGAAAAATGAGATTAGATCCGATTGTGGTTCTTAGATGCTGAGACTTTAGATACTTAGGCATAGTCTTTCTGGGGGAATGTCATGATAGGCAAAGATGTAACACACAAAATAAAAATTGACTGACCTAAATATACGAGTGCTTCAGGAGTACTAGGTGATAGGGAGTTCAACAGAGTAATTGTAAAACATTAATGGTTCATAAATAATGTCATGAGGAGAGAATGTTGGACTTCTAAGACCCAACTTGTCCACAAAGAGAATGTAGTGGAAATGCGGAAACCGTACGAAAGTACTATCCATGATATTTATTTGCTTTTGATGTTTCCTTTCCATGAAAATTAGATGCTGTCAAGGCATCACAAGTTTCACACCTATCTAGAAACCCACTTCTGGTCCTTTTAGTCTAAAGAATCTAAGAAAAGAAAACTCTAAATCAGGAAGTTGATTCTTACCTCCGTTGCAGCTGACTTACCTGTACTATTTAACAAAGCTATGATTTTGAGACTACTATTAACTAACTCCTTGATTTTCTAAGGAGTGATTCTTTCTCTTCTTATATTAATGCCGATCTCCTTCTCTTCATATCGTGCAGGATGCAATACCTGTGAAAGATGAATCTTCATCTACTGCCAATAACAGTGTGCTCATGAAGTGTGCATCACCCTTTCCCAAAACGGCTCAAAGTCCTGCGACAGGTCCTGTTACCGAAGGTGAAATTAGAGCTTTTCTGATGCAGAGAAAACAAGTGACCAAACTGAATCTTGTCAGCAAATTTAGATCTCGTTTAAAATGTAGAGAGGTATGACAAGACTGGTTAGTCAGCATAACTGCATGGCAGCCAAGTTTTTAAAATCCTTTTACATCACTTCTTGTGATTGGTAGATTCCTCCTTCCCTTACGGGATTTTATTAATTAATTTGATGCAGGATAAGATTGCTTTTGCTAATGTATTGAGGAGGATCTCCAAAATACAGAAAACCGGTACAGCTAGCTATGTTGTGTTACAGGTAGGTTTCTGCTGAGTATTCATATTCTCGATCCTAACTAGTTTGGGATTGAGACATATAGTTGATAGATGCTCCTGAGTGTTCGCCAAAATTTTGTGAAAATCTTTGGGTTTCTCAGTTTTTAAAGCATTATGTCCATTCTGTTTGAGGCAATTGGCTAGGTGGACATATAGGCTAGGTTTTTTGCTTCTGCTAAGATATCGGTGTGTTTGAGTTTGATGGTGCTGATTTGAGAGTGCAGTAATACTAAGTAAATGCCAGTTTTTCGTTTTTGTAGTTAGAAATTCAAAACTTCGTGGATATAGGTACCCAATCTGAGTGCTAAGTGATAAATAAAATTGTATGGCAGAAGCAAACAATTTTTTGTCCTGCAAGAACATTCGAATACTTTGTCAGTCAACAATGTGGAGTTGCATTATAGTTTTGGAGAATTGATTTTTAAAGGTGATATTTAATCCAATTTTTGTTCCGTAGGACTCATTTATAAAAATAAAGCCTTATCTTCTGTTGAATAAAGACAGATTCACGTTTTGTTTTTCTATAGACAACGGAGGATGTGATGGCTGGTAGAAGATGTTACGGTAGTATATTATCCTTCCCCTCATTTTGTCTCCATTTAACCCAACCACATTATCCTTTCCTCCGTTTCTCCCACTGAGATCAAGAGCTTTTGCCACCCTATAATTTCTTCACCTTCCTTTTTACACTTTTTTGTTATATTTATACAAGTAAAAGGGCAGCCCGGTACACTAAGCTCTCGCTATGCGCAGGGTCAGAATGTGCAAGTAGCATGTCTTGAGGATAAGATGAGAGAAGGTCGATTGAGATAGTATGGTCATGTCCTGCGTCGACCTACAGATTCAGAGGTTCATAGGTGTGAAACTGTAGTGCTACCTAGGAACCATGGAAAAGTACTATGGAGCATAAGAGTTTTACGATAAGTAGAAGCAGATTAGAGATATTGCAAGTTTATTCTCTATGAGAAAAATGAGATTAGATTGGTTCTTAAATGTTGACACTTTAGATACTTGGGCATAGTCTTTCTGGGGGAATGGCATGATAGGCAAAGATGTAACACACGGAATAAAAATTGAATGACCTAAATATACGAGTGCTTCAGGAGTACTAGGTGATAGGGAGTTCAACAGAATAATTGTAAAACTATTAATGTTTCATGAATAATGGTTCACAAATAATGTCTTGAGGAGAGAATGTTGGACTTCTAAGACCCAACTTGTCCACAAAGAGAATGTAGTGGAAATGCAGAAACCGTATGAAGTTACTATCCATGATATTTATTTGCTTTAGATGTGTCCTTTGCATGAAAATTAGATGCTGTCCAAGGCATCTTATGTTTCACACCCATCTGGAATCTGGATACCCACTTTTGGTCCTTCTAGTTTAAAGAATATAGGAGAAAACTCTTAATTGGGAAGTTGATTCTTATTTCCGTGTCAGCTGACTTACCTGTACTGTTTAACAAAGCTATGATTTTGAGACTACTTTTAACTAACTCCTTGATTTTCTAAGGAGTGATTCTTTCTCTTCTTATATTAATGCCGATCTCCTTTTCTTCATACCATGCAGGATGCAATACCTGTGGAAGATGAATTTTCATCTACTGCGAATAACAGTTTTCTCATAAAGCGTGCATCACCCTTTCCCAAAACTGCTCAAAGTCTTGCCACAGGTCCTGTTACCGAAGATGAAATTAGAGCTTTTCTGTTGCAGAGAAACTCAGTGACCACACTGCATCTTGTCAGCAAATTTAAATCTCGTTTGCAACGTACAGAGGTATGACAAGACTGGTTTGTCAAGACAGATTTGCCTGTTTGTTGCTCACTGACCTATAGATTAGGCTCGTAAATGCAGGGAGGCATTGCAATAAAAATTTATCGACTTAAAATTGTGTTGCTGACCAAATGCATCATAGCGTCTGAGCCTCTTCATATTTGAGTTAATCTTGTGAATAAACACCCTAAAAATGTAAAGCAAAACTGGATTTCCTCAGCATAACTGCATGTCAGCCAAGATTTGACACTGCTTTTACTTCTTGTGATATGGTAGATTCCTCCTTTCCTTGTGTGATTTCATTAATTAATTTGATGCAGGATAAGGCTGCTTTTGCTGATGTATTGAGGAGGATCGCGAAGATACAGAAAACCAGTACAACTAGCTATGTTGTGTTACGAGAGAGGTGATGTTTTTCCCAGGATAACATGATATTGCAGTCTGTTTTAATGGAAGAACAATCCCTTTCCGTTCTTTTTTCTTTTTCTTTTTTGTGTTTGATTCCTTTGTGTTTCTGTCTCTGTTCTTTCTCTTGTTCTGTATTTGAATGTTGAACGGGTCTGAAAAGGTTAATTACTTTACTTGAGTTTTGTTGATTGGCTTTGCTTGTGCATGCAGGCTGGAGTCAAATACACCAGTACATGGTCTGGCAGCCAAGATTAATCGTCTGGGCATTAATGATTAGGAATGATAATGGAACGGTGCAGATTGATTTTCCTGGTTCTGCATCAACTCACCAACCCTACTATTAATAATATAAAACCTTCGCACTGCTTCACGACGGTCTCCTTATAATTTGCAAAGTGAAGATTGAATCTGTAATTATGCTTTTGGAATTTTCTTTTTTCCATTGAATTTTCAATTTAGATATATACAGTATATTACATGCTTAATATGTTAGTCACAGTACAGCATGTCAAATAAACTAGTAACTGAGAATTACCAATAACTATTACGCTTTGATTCCAAATTATTTAGATCAGTTATATGAATCCTCTATATTCATTGTGGTTCATTTTATTTCATTATTCAACAGTATGCCGTGCCGTGTAGAACAAGTTGTGGATCTCTAAAACTATTCATTTTCAAATGTCATAGCTATCGTACGTTGTCATACGATCTCCAATCCAACTAAGAAAACACATGTTGAACGCCAAAGTTTATGCAAGTGTATTAATGACGAGTAACTGTAGACTAACTAGTAGGTATATTTTTTATAGTTATTAGCTACGGCTCATTTTATGTCAAGTCTGCATAGATTTATAGTTACAGTAGGACATTTTAAGACAAACTTCTTTTTACATGATTTTAGGTCAACCTCGTTCATTTTTTGACACATTCAATCACTTGAGTCGTATCCTTGCTGTAGTCTTAAGTTGTATTATGCAAATCTCTTTGTTTCTCCTATATATTTAAGACGAATCAATAGGACAAACGAAGATGTCGTTGGCTACATATCGGTGGAGAGTTGGAGAATGTAAGGAGTTGGGAAAGAAACTGAACTTATTTTGAGTTTTGTTGGACGTTCAAAACCTTGTACAATGATTCAAGCTTTGGTTTGTTTGTAATAGTCTCAAATGAATTTAACAGATAACTGAGCCAAAAAATCTATATATATAATAAAGTTGGGCATGGAGAAGGTGATGTGGCATCCTTCTATGTCTAGCAATTCTATTTATCTTTTATCTCCTTTTTTTTTTGAGCATTTTTACCTTCTCTATTCACATTCAATAAATTAAAAAAATTGTATTAAATAAACAAATGTTGCTCGAAATGTTTCTTGGGTATTTATTGGAGAGTCCAAACGTTTCATGGAAGCCCAAAGGTAAAACAGTGGTCCCTTCCTCAAATCTCTCACATAAATTAACATGTTTATATATAATTTTGTGCGCTGTTAATTTTCTTATTCTATAATCTGAAGTAATCATATTCTACTGGCTCTTTTTAAATATGAAAAGAAAAGGATTGGAACGTTTGAAAAGAGCTTTCATGGTGTTCCAGTTTTTCAGGTACACTCTCTCAACCTGGTATATCCAAAATTATCTGTGGCACCTCTCTTAGACCAGAAAAACTATTTATCTTTTAACTTCCTTTCTTTGCCTTTATATCCCAATTATTTAGTTGTTCGATCTTCCAAATTATTGTTTATTTATTGTGCAATTAGAGAGGGTAATAAAAAGTTATAATTGTATTGTTAATTTTTTAATGGGGTCCTAAAAACATGTACATCATAACTTATTATAATCAATCGCTTAAAAATTTGGCTTCTCATTCTATGGTGCAGAATATCGTCAAAAGTATATATAAAATAAAGAACACCGCCAGCACTATTAACCTTGATAGCCTATGCATCCTCTTAACCGATTACTATTAGACTATTTTTGCTACTTCTTACCCTTCAGAGCTTAAATTTGTTTCACCTTGACAATATTTCCTTTGAGAGCAATACTTGGACATATCGTGGAAGTAGGTGTGCTTTCTTTAAAAAAAAAAAAACTTTCAATGTTTTGTGTTAACTAACTAATTATATTCTTTATTTTGTGACAAATTATTGGAACTTATCTCTATGTATGATCTGAGGATTGTAAAGATGTTGCAGGAACTTTTTCAGAGGGGAAAGCAATCGAAAATCTATAAGCATCTATTATATTTTCTTGCTTTCTTCTCATAAAGTTGTGTTCACAGTTTCTGTGTTCGTGTATATGTATAAGATTTTTTTTGTTACAACATATATATATGTATGCCAATTGGATACACAAAGGTATTGCAGTTAAATTCTTAATTTCAATCTACATTTAAATGAATTTGGTATAGGTGATTGTGTCAATGGGTGCTTCTTGGTGTGTCAAGTGGGAGAAATACCTTTGTTTGTAACGGAAAATGTGTTGTATATTTAATTATTTCTCCTGCATAATATTGGAAATATATCATCAGACATATTCTATGGGAATTTTACATGATGTTGTGATTGACAGTTTATTTTTGTTCTTTCCATGCAATATTACTATCATTTGTGGTTTTAGATTTCTGTAGAATGAATAGGCCTGATTAAAAAAATAAAATGGGTCTAAATAAAGCGAAGCGGGAATTAATGATTTCTCTTCCTCCTCCTCTTTCATCTTCATTTTTGTCTTTCATTTTTGGGAAATGATTTGTTTATTTGTGTTTTTGTCTTGATTGCTTGGTACCGGGCATATATTTTATATTCTTTGAATTAATATCGTATCACAAAAATACATAGAGACACAAAAGAAAATTAAACGTTGAGGTGAACTTTGATTAACTATCGCAAAAGTGACATTTTCTCAATATTCATCGAGTGTTTTAAAGGTTACATTTCTTTCTTTTTTCCTTAATATTTTATTTTGGAAATTCAAAATACTCCAAGTACGATTTAGAGAAGGAATGATAATGCAAAGATATTACAGAAATAGAAAACTAAACCTTGTGTTGAACTTTTAACATTATATAGAAAAACTATTTGTTTTGTTGAATTTTAATTTTCAGTATATATAGATCTTTTCTTTTTGTTTAATAGTGATGGCATTATTTTGTGCCATGATGTTTTGGATATCATGAAAACATGGAAAATAATACAACAAGGTACCAGTGTCAATAATTTATATTCATTCAAGTGTATTACATTAACTACTTTTCCAATTTTAGTTTCATCGATAAAAGAAGATTTAATCACTTAATTTAAACCTTTAAATTAGCCCGATAAAGTTCTTGCAATGAAGTAAAGTGTATGCTTTCATGTGTATAAAATAGAGAAAGTGAGTCTGGATAATTTTAGAAATAAGTAACCAATCTTAAAAATGCATTTACATCACAGTTGATAATGTTATGGTTGAAGAATAGAGAAAATAAAATTATAAAAAAATTTGACAATAAATTTTCATCTAAATTTTATGTTTAAGACCGCGTGAAGCGCGGGCAGATTGACTAGTGAGCAATAAATCTGTGCAAAGGGTTGGGTACACGCGCAAACAAATGTATTCCTCGGAGAAAATGTGGCGTGAATCAAGATTAGCGTATACTAAAGAGCTTTTATATTGCTGTAGCTTAACCACATCTCCTCTATCATATTTGCTGGGTTAACTGCCAATTAGTTGATCTTGTAGGCGCAGCATTGTTTGATGCGTTCAAGGATATGGTCTTGCGGTTAAATAAAATGGGTAAATTATGGGAGATGAGGGTTCAGTTTTCAGTAAAAATTAAAATGTTAGATGACTTATCATGCCTAATAATCTTTGATGGGTAGAGTTGTTTAGTATCTCTATGAACTGATTATATTTCACGTAATACAGATTACTAGTGAACCACAATTGGTACCAATACCACACATGGAAACATAATAATGCCACCTAAACATAAACTGCTGCTTCAGAACATATAAAATCCTTCCAGGACAGGAAGATTCTCCGAAGCAACAAAAATTAAAACTAACCATTTAGACAATTTATGGTAAAAGTTAGATTTAGTTACAACTACAACCATAGATTCCTGTTAAAGTCTAAATAGGAGAACACTTGGGCGAAAGGACGCTCCAAGTATTGAATTAAGAAAAGAGCGACTCTTTCCTTTGCACAATATATCCTATGTGGCAAAGGTTAAGAATGGAGGCAAGATTATTATATTAATACAAGAAAGTTGGGGCTTTCAATTAAACCACTACCACATCCTCCTCCTCTTCTTCTTCTTCCATTTCTATAGTATATTGGATCGAAGAAGTGGTAATATAGTATACTCTAATGGTTATATCCTATATGTTGGCCATTAAAATGGACGCCTTGCAGGACAATGCCCCTCAACAGAGATGGATCTCTGATAGACCAATGAGAAACTAACAACCGCAAAGACATCAAAATTACTCAAAAATGTATAAAAATTGTGGCATTCACGGCATTTGAGGAATTATAGTTGATTCCTGATTCACTTCTCCAGTTCTCCAAATGAAAAATCTGTGTCAAGCTTTTATGTCGATGCACAACCATTCCCTGCTCTGGAACAAGCAACTTTAACTGCCAGAACTTGAGACATCATCCTTGAACCAAGGATGGAGCATATATTCACGTTAGTGACTTGGAGAGGGGCTATTTTCTAATAAAATCTCAAAGAGGACAAGCATTATTTTCATGTTTTGGAGGGTTCCCACTTGACCTAGCACAGAACAGAGTCATATTAAACAGCTATCAGCTGGCACCCGAAATTCAGGCTGCCTCTACTATAGGTTCAGTCTACTGAGTTTGCAAATTGGGAAAAGGAATCAAAGATGAATACGTGCCAGTGATTATTGGTAGCCACACACTTCCAAGAGTCAAGAATAACTCGACTTCAGCTCAGTGTCCCTCTGGGTGTAGATAAGGTTCTTCAAGTTTCTTTTAAAAATGTTCTTCCAGTTATGTAATCATTAGTATTTTGTTACGAGGGCTCTGTTGAATAGCATAGAGTAAAGTGGGAGCAACAAGCAAACACCAATTCAAAGGGGAGAACATGCTTCATTCTAAACGGAAATTTATCCAAAGAAGAAAAGGAAGTGGCTATTTTTACCATCGAGGAGCTGAAAGATACAAAAATCTTCATGTTTGGCCTTAGTTCCATGTGAAGCGTATAAAAATCATCTTCTACATGTTTCAGCAGGTTGAGAGGGCTGAGCCATTGAAAGTAACTTGTATCGGTGTCCTAGATAGAATGCTGTCAGTATCCACATGAAGCAGACCTGAAAAAGTAGCCAAACTTAAGTTGAACATTCAACCTTAATTTCTTTGAGGCTTTTCAATCACTATACAGAAGTGTGCATTAGTGGATCCAATCATCTGGAATTGTATAAACGATGACAATAATTTCAAAACATTTGGAGTAGTGTTGTCAAGAGAAGGTTTTACATACAGGTAGGGCATATAGAGAAACAGCTGATGCCTTGCCATTGAGAGTGCTGAAGAGTAGCTTGTACATTCCAGCTGCTGTAGCATCTCCAAGTCTTTGAACAATCACATCTATGCATACCTGCATAGGCACGTTGGCCCCCGCAAAAAAAAAACAACAGAATCATTCTACTGCTAGGGATATTCAAGAGAACACTCACTGGCCACTGCCAACTATTGCAACCACGAAAATCCTTATGCGGGCCTAATAAAAAGGATGTTAACCTACCAGCTTTGCCATATCTTCTCGAAAAGATCTAAGAAATGAAGATCAAGAAATCCTACAGACAGGATATTCATAATACAGCCTGCTGCTAATATATAATATGGAATTATGATAATCTTTCAGGTCATTATTTTGTGACATACCTTTGCTTTATACTTCTCATCCTGTGAGACAACAGTAAAAAGAAGCTCCCTTCCAGGCCTGGTAACAACATACGTGACCACCTAACCATAAAAGACAACAACATATAGGGCTCAATTGCATAAGTGTACCCCTACTTATCTTTTTTTCATTGCGAAACCTGTTAGATCCCTGTTAAACTAAAATGGTAGAATACCTCATTACCTCCCTGTACTTGGCACGGTTTATTTAGCGCACACGGCACACCTAAACTTCGCATATTTCTGGTTACCCCCATATACTTGGCTATCTGATAGTCTCGACCCTCCTTGATGCTGATGTAGCAAGAAGTGTGGATACACTAAAATCGGAAAGTCAGCTTCCAGGTGGAGTATTTTCCGACCATTAATTTTCACACAGTCATCTACAATGGTTGTTTGTTCCAATTGTGTATTTCTCCTTACTTCTTTATATACAATGCATATTTTACACTAATTTTGTATTTCTTTTTATTTCTTCTTTAGAAGAAGGTTATTTGTTCCAACTATGTACTTTTTTGGACCAAATATGTAAAAACCATGGCTGAAACTCTAACTTTAACCAAATAGAAAAGGTTTTAGCCAAAATATATTCCATCTGTTCATCCCTTTTTATTTCTTCTTTAGATGCAATGAGTCAATGACTATTTCTTTCAGACTGTGTATTTCTTTTTCTCTGGCCAAATCCGTAAAAAGTTTGGCAGAAATTCCATTAGTTTTGCCAAATAATAACCAAAATAATGGAGTTGCAATTGTGTATTTCTTTTTATTTCTTCTTTGGATGCAATGAATTTTTGTTTCAACTGTGTATATCTTATTTTCCGGACCAAATCAGTAAAAAGTTTTGGCTGAAACTCCATTATTTGCAGTCAAATAAAGAAGTTTTAGCCAAAATAATGGAGGTCTAGCCAAGTTCTTAACAAATTTCGCCCGAGAAAAATGATCAAAAAATTAATCAGTTTTAAAAGGTAAAAATATTTTTTTTAATAAAGAATACAACATAGACAAAAAATCCGCATGGCTGCGGTGGCTCTTACCTCCATCAGGCGAGATTCAGGGAGGTCGAGGCTATCAACTAGCCAAATATATGGGGTAATAAGGACTACGAAAAGCTTAGATGTACGTTGAATGAGCTGTGCCAAGTTTAGGGGCTATTGACGTATTCCAACTAAAAATGGTACAAACCCCTGAAGGAGCGCTTCCTCCTTTACAACTTCTCTTGTCATCATTTTTTATTACTTCTCTTTAGAGGTTCGGAAAAAGGTGTGAAGAAAAAATACCTTCCTCAGGGTTTCTGAGACAGCCACTGTAATCCATGTAGGCCATACTGCTAAAGCAATTAAATTTGTGAATGCAACAAAAGGTGTGGAGCAAATGGCTAGAGTGACACCAGCAAAAGTAAGGATGCGCCCCTGCAACCACGCAGTGAATAAAGACTTTTAGAACTTGTGGCACTGGAGATACAATTAAATGAATCATGTAACATGTTGTAAACATAGAGAAAAACAAAAGAAGGGACCTGCAATTCAAGACACTAGGAAACTGATCAACTTATAAGACTGTCCATATGTTATCACTTTAAAGTTCTACTTAATCTGACTTTGCATACATGGGAACTCTTTGGGATCCTTCAAAATCCACCACTGATTCACCTGGAACTGATATTACCAACGTGATATTAAACACTCTTACACACCCCCAAGTGACAGATGTAGTTTATATTCTATGGTGGAACTCAGATGAGGAAAGTGGTGCAATATGACAAGAACATCTGGAGAGGAAGAAGCCTTCACCACAGGCTCCATTCAATCCCTCCATCAAATTTGAGAGCAGATAAGAGAAATTTTGAATTAGAGTTGTTCAAGTAGCATAGAGAGATTGAACACACTTTTAAAGAATATGCCCTCAATACCCCCTTCCCCTCTTCCCCGGGTAACATGGACACATGCACAAGGGGGAAAAAAGGATTAGCTTAGCAATTAAACTTTTGCATGTTATACATCTACGCCATACCGTCAAAGTAAGTTGTCCAGCAAGGATAAAAATAGCAATAAAGCTATTGATCTGTGCAAATAATCTCCTTCTACCAGTGGGATCTGTTACTGCAGCAGCAATAACAGTTACTTTCTGCAAAAGAATGAAAAGGTGGGGGGTGAGGCTGCAGTAACCGTAAGCTGGTCTTTCAAAAAGGCGGTCATCTATGTGAGATCAGTAAATCACATAAAGGCACCACATTACACATGCTTATCCATTCTGTCACTTAAATCAAAGGAAATTCTTATTGTACCTGAAAGTAAAAAAACGAGGAAACAACCGCACTCAGCCAAAGGAATAATGATACGTGCAACAAGTAAGTCGAAGATAGAATTAGCTTTAACCCGTCCAATATAGCCCAGAGCTGAGGCTTTGCTACAGAAGCTGGCGATTTTGGGGAAGTTGTTCTCTGTGCGAGCATTGATTCATTCTCGTCCTCTTTGGCTTGATCGATATCAGCTTCTCTAAAATCCAAAACGACAAAGGTCAGAGACTACTGGATTATAATTTCTCTTAATTATTTTTTTTTTTTTTTGGGGGGGGGGGGGGGGGGGGGGCAGTGCAAGGACATTCATATAAAGCACCTCTATTTCATTGCTAGTCTGTAAAATCTTCATGCTAGTCAAAAGGATTTATCTAATTTGTGTTCAACCGAAGTATAAACATTTTATCTAATTTGTGAGGGAGGTATTAATGTCTAGAGAGATGTATTCAATTGGTAAAGTGTAGAGGAAGCACATATCAAGACAGATTTACAATCATTGGTATGCCAGTACGGTGTGTTCTTTAAGGAGTTAAATGAATGTCATCCTCTTTATACTCCAGGACTATCAAACTCTATGTAGCACAGATAAAGATATTAGGTTCATGGTAACTTGTAGGTACAGCATCTATCTCTTTTTCCAGTTTTTCTTGTAAAAAGCATTTCCTGCCAGATCAAACACTTCCGTATCCCAAAAGAAAATAAATAAAGGGAGCTGTGAAAGATCTATATCGAACTTACACCATGACTCAACTAGACTAGGCAAAATGATGTCACCATAGAGAGAACTTTCACTAATAAAGAAGTGCATCACCCAGAGATGGATGAGACACCGATGCAACTGCAAAACAGGAATAACACCAGGGGCGGATGCACATGGATACAAGTGCTGTCACGTGACACCTCTTCGCCGAAAAATTCACTAAATATATTTATATATGACAAATTAGAAAAGAAATAACAGATAAATAAGACTAGAATAACATCAATTGACCAAGGGAGGTGCTCCATTCAAGCAATAACATTGGATTACTACACAAATGTGTTGACACGGTTTAGATTCTCCAGCTGTGCTTCATCCAGTTTTTCTTTTCTTTTCATAACTAAGAAGAGTCTTAAAATAACATGTGCTTCGTCAAGACATTTTTCCCTTTTTATAACTGAGAAAAGTCTTGAAATGACACTGAACATGGAAAGACAGTTCAGAAATCCAAGAAAGAAAGTTAAAACCAAAAAGACAATGAATCATTGCTCTAAAAAAACTTCATTATTAAGGATAAAGAATTTTAAAATCAAGAACTCTTTTTCAAATTTCTCAATAAATTATTAAAAAATCCCGTATTATTTATTCAAGAAAAAGAAAAGTTGTTGAAGACATATATTTTATTAATGTATTTGAATGTTTTTTATTAAGATAGTTTTTATAGTAATTTTTTTCCATTTGTTCACTTTATTAAATATGACACTGCTTACATAAATTCCTATGTGCACCACTGCATAGCACTATAACAGCAGGGTAAGAAACATGAGACAGCCATCCAAAGGCTGATAGAGGCTAGAGAAATAGCTCTAATTGCTTGAATCGAAGGAGCTATCGAGGGAGCTGATCATACAATTAGAGACCTCTTTCACTAATCTCATATGATGGAACAACTCTATTGCTAATAAACTCTAATAATACTCCCGATCAGGGAAGAACAAGAACAACAAGAAGAAGACAACCTGAAGGGAGATAGTTCTTCAGGTAGTTGTAAGACATCTTTCTTGATCCCTTTTGATGACTGTGCAGCAAGTTCCATGAGAATTGCTGAAACAAGAAGTAAATCTACAAGAACCAAAAAACAAACTACTAAGAAAATAGAAAGGAAAAGAGCCTCAAAAGAATAATAAGAATAAGGAAGCAAGAAAAAACATAAAGAGATACACACGCGGTCCTAACCAAGCCATTCCCGTTGCAAATAGTGAACCAAGCAGCTGGCCAAGTGTAGCACCAGCACCAATAAACCCAAACAATCTTGAACCTGACTGCATAAGGAAAAAGTTAAATCGTATCTCAAAATTTACAACCATTAAAGCAAGGTACTCAATTAAATCTATTTAACTTCCCTTCTGTAGGAGGTGATATCTGTTTAAACTTATTGAATCAATCGGAGGCATAATTACCTCACTATCCATCACATCAATAACTCTAGCCCAAGTTGAAGATATAGTAATAAGATTAAGCAAAGCAACCTGAGAAACAATGATGCAAGAACCTTATTCAGGAGACAAGCATCAAAGAATCGATAAAAAAAATACTACTAGAAGTTTTTGCAATAGTTGAGAATTAAAGCCAAAGCATTTACCCAGAGAAACAAGCCAATTCTCACTGACACGTAAAACCACCCATGGTTGCTCCAACTCGCTGAGTTTGGAGTATCCCTGTGACTGGCTTCCACTTTTAATTCCTGTTTTATGGTTGAGGACACAGAGAACAGTCCCTGCATTATTATCATTTTTCATCAAAACAGTTGACTGAATCATCAAAAAGTGGCGGCCAAATCGTGAAGTTGTACCTTGATATTAAATGGTGAACTTCCGGGAGTAGAAGAAAGCCACAAGACGTAGAATGCAACAAGAGTGACCCCAAAAAACCTGTGTATCAAGACCAAAGCCTGGAATTTAAAGAAGCGACCATTACAGATGACATATAAAAAGCCCAAAACAACCCTAAATCAGTTTCCAAAGTTCCAAGTTGGTTTCACCACACAAGAAGGCTAGTAAGTAACTGAAGCTAATTCACAGCATTAGACAACAAAACAGCGTGTATAATTTGATATCCTTATGTCGTAGAGTGTCAAGATTTGCAGTTTCTTGCTTATCATTTATAAAAATATAGCCAGATCATTTTGCTATCACAGATAAATTCAATATTATACCAACTAGGCACAATTATCATTTATCAAATACATATATGACCCAATAAGTCATACCATGAAAGTTACTAAGTCATACCATGAAAGTTTGGGAGAGGGTGGTGGAAAGGAGGATAAGGAGGGCGGTGTCTATATCGGAAAACCAGTTCAGGTTCATGCCGGGTCATTCTACTACGGAAGCTATCCACCTTATCAGGAGGTTGATGGAACAATACAGGGATAGGAAGAGGGATTTGCATATGGTGTTTATTGACCTAGAGAAGGCGTATGACAAGGTCCCCGGGGACGTCCTTTGGAGGTGTCTGGAGGTGAAAGGTGTGTCGGTGGATTACATTAGGGTGATAACGGATATGTATGATGGAGCTATGACTCGGGTTAGGATCGTGGGAGGTGACTCAGGGCCTTTTCCGGTGGTTATGGGGTTACACCAAGGATCTGCGCTCAGCCCGTTCTTATTTGCCCTGGAGATGGACGCACTGACACACCATATCCAAGGAGAGGTGCCATGGTGTATGTTGTTCGCTGATGATATAGTTCTGATTGATGAGACGCGAGGCGGCGTTAATGGGAGACTTATGGAGGCAGGCCCTGGAGTCTAAAAGTTTCAAGTTGAGTAGGACTAAGACAGAATATGTGGAATGTAAGATCAACGACGTGACGGGGGAAGCGGATGTGGAAGTCAGGCTTGACTCACAGGTAATCCTCAAGAGAGAAAGTTTTAAGTACTTAGGGTCAATTATCCATGGAGGTGGGGAGATCGACGGGATGTTACGCACCATATTGGGGTGGGGTGGATGAAATGGAGCTTAGCGTTTGGAGCCTTGTGTGACAAGAATGTGCCACCGAAACTCAAAGGTAAGTTCTATAGAGCGGTGGTTAGACCGGCCATGTTGTATGGGGCTGAGTGTTGGCCAGTCAAGAATTCACATGTCCAGAAGATGAAAGTAGCAGAAATGAGGATGTTGATATAGATGTGTGGGCACACTAGGCTAGATAAAATTAGGAATGAAGATATTCGGGAGAGGGTGGGCGTGGCTCCGGTGGACGACAAGATGCGGGAAGCGCGACTTAGATGGTTCGGACAAGTGCAGAGGAGAAGCCTAGATGCCCCGGTTAGGAGGTATGAGCGGTTGGCTTTGACAGGTACGAGAAGAGGTAGAGGGCGGCTCAAGAAGTATTGGGGCGAGGTGATCAGACAGGACATGGCGCGGCTCCAGATTTCCGAGGACATGGATCTTGATAGGAAGGTGTAGAGGTCGAGCATTAGGGTTGTAGGTTAAAGGGTAGGCGAGCGGTTTTCCTCTTTGTCCCGGTTTCCCTCTTTGTACCGATGAGTACGATAGTGTTTTGTCTAGCACTGCTAGCGATTTATGTTGTGTTTCACACCTTTGCATAATATTTGTGTTACTGCTTTTCCATTTATTTGTTGTCTCTCACGCTGCTGATTATATTTTGGGTTTTGTTGTCACAGATCTATTGTATCTGAGCTGAGGGTCTCCCGGAAACAACCTCTCTACCCCTCAAGGGTAGGGATAAGGTCTGCGTACATTCTACCCTCCCCAGAACCCACTGGTGGAATTTTACTGGATTGTTGTTGTTGTATATATGACCCAATAAATTTACCGGTACAATACATTAGTCTATTGTGGTCAAATGGAAACCACCAAAAGAATACTACTTCATGCTTAATACTGATGGTGCTGCAAACACTAATCTTAGGCATGGAGGCATAGGAGGAGTTATTCGAAATGCAAATGGGGAAGGGATTATAGGCTTTGCTAAAAGCCTAATAGAGACAACACACACTCGTGCAGAATTACTAGTACTCCAACAGGGCCTAAAACTAGCACCTTATGGTAATTAAATCCACTGGTCTTATCTGGAAAGCACAAATTTTCACATGTTATCTCTAATTGCAAGTGCCTGCTTGAGCAGCAGGGTGGTGGTGTTGTCAAAGGCGAAAAGCTCTAAAAAACGCTACATGTCTACTGGGGCTTTAAGCGCAAAGCCCGATTAAAGTTTTAGGATTAAAAAAAAAAGCGCAATGTAGGGAAAAAATAAAAACAAAATGTAATTCAAGAAAAAAGTAACAAATGCATTCATAACGTTTTTCTTAACAACTAATACACTAATTTGGCAATTATATGTGTCGTTTAGTACCGCTTGCTTCAAGATAGAACTCATGGGCAATGAGGCGCACAACCTAGTGTCTTGCCTACATCGAAGCGCAACTTAAGCCAGGCGAACCGCGCTGCCTGAGCTTTTCTGAGCTTTAGGGCTTACGCGCACCTTAAATGAGCTTCTGACAACTTGCTGCGTATAAAAAAAATTAAAACTTATAGCTTAGGTAAAGGAGTGTGAGGCTCGATGCATATGAAAAACTTATGATCTATGATTCTCTTCCCCTTTTGTTTTGAATATTTTTGTAAAAGACCTACAAGGTGGTAAGTATACTAGACTAGTCCCTTCATCTATGTATGACGCATATTAGATTAACAATATTCAGTGAAAAAGAAAAACATATATAAATGAAGGAATTAGTCAGTTATTTATTACCATGGACTTGGAAAGATTAGGCAATGCAAAGATTAAGGTGGAAACAGGGGCAGCGACCAGTGTGAGTAGCAAGGATCCAACAAACAAGCTCGGCAGATTCCCCAAGCCTAAAGATATAGCTCCTTCATCACGTAAAGGAAGCACCACGAAATATGCACTCAAAATCTGCATATATCAAAAATTAAAAATTAAAAATCTAATTTGATGATTTAAAATACTGATTTCATCTGCGCATATTATTAATCATTAAATGAAGCAAGTAAATCCGTTAAACCAAGAAGAAGGTTGACTCAAATGAGTCCAGAGAAAGATTGGTAAATTATGTTTCTGAGGAATTGATGAAGAAATTGAGATTCGAGAGAGAGAGGTCTTGCTTACAAAGAAAAAAGTGGAGGTGGAGTAAAGCAAAGCGGAGAGCTCGTGGGGAAGAAGAGTGACGAAAAATGAAACAAATGCCTCAATTCGATCTCTGGCCACCAAATTCATCGGCCTCATGCTCCTCTCCTTGTTTATCACACTCTTAACAATACTCAACTGATTGACTTGAAGATCAATGAGAGATCCGGCGAGCTGACAAAATCTCAGATTTATCTCACATTTCAGAATTAGGTAGTATAAAGGATCTGCAGTTTGCGACTCTTCTTACCAATGAAAAATGTTTAGATTTATGGAAAAGGTCCAAGCTAATATTCAAAAGGGTTATACACGTGTGGTATTTTAAAATAAAAAGCTTACACCTTCTATATTATGAAAATGAAAATCTTACACAATTATTAGTTTGAATAATATATTTACTTTAAGAGGATATTACGTCTTAGTTTTCATAAAGATGATATATATCTATTACTACTATATATTAAAATAGATCACTGCTAAGAGACACATTAAACATATAAGGCGAAATACATAAATAATCCGTTCAAATTGTCCTTAACGACCAGCTGAACATCCCAACTGATCCATTTACCATTTAGACACTTCAAGTGTTTATTAAGTGTATCAAGTAAACACCCGAGTGCTGAAGACTTTATGCGTGGGTTATACTTGCCAATGATGTGTCAAATGAGCCAATTAAAAAACGACACGTATCAATTGGAATAAAAAATTGACACATAGTTTAAAAAAAATATATATTAAAAATGAAATAGAAACATTCTTCCTTAACTTTTGTAAAGAGCAGCACTATCCCTATCCCCTCCCCCTTCCGCCCTCCCCCTTCCCCCTCCCTTTCATCTTCCATCTTCTTCTGCATCAGTCATATCCTCCATTGTCAAAGCTCATTATGCAACCTCCATTGTCAAAATGGAGAAATCTGTGCAATGGAGATCATTTTTTTTGTTTTCTTTCTACTGCAATGAGAATAGACAAGGGGGCAACAACTCTGCCTTTTTTGGTAAACTCAATCAAGATCAGATGTGAAAAAATTTCCTTCCCTCTATGGTAGTTTCATGGTGGGTTAAGGTGGTTTTGTTAAGAAGAAAGGAAGAAAAGAGGCTAAGTTTGTATTAACTTTCCCTACCCAAAGAGATATGCCAACCTCAATTATTTGGTTACCGGATTCATGGATCAGATTGTTTATTGTTGTAACTGATTAAAATTTAAAAATGTGGATTTTGTTTGATTTAGATGTGGTGAAGAAGAGGTTTGGTGAAGATGAAATATTTTGGGAAGAAAGAGAAATTAATGTGTGAAAAATAAAATATAATGGGACCCACATAAAATAAAGTTAAATTTAAAAGAAAGAAAAAAAAAACCTTAATTTTGAGGGTTTCACGCGCTTAGAATTGAGTATAAAGCACACACTTTGCCATGTCAACGTGAAGGGTTCACGAGGTCGTACTTTATTGGAGAAGAAGTGTCCAACTGAAAATAGGCTCAGTTGAGGTGTTCAGTTGGTCGTTGAGGACAACTTGAAGGGGCCGTTTATATATTTCGCCTAGATAAAAACCAACCATCTAGTCTGTGAAATCTTATTTGCAAAAGCCTAGTGACATTCTGATTATCAGTAATCTTATCACGTCCCTTCAGTGGCTTTCCAGAACCAATGTTTGTACAGAAGTCAGCATTATCCAGCAGTGGTGTCGAAACAAGGGAAAGCTAATAGATTGAAGGCTAATAAGGAGTGAATAGTTGGAATGTCTATAATTTGTCTACAGAAGTACTAAACTTTGTTCAATTAGGATAACCTTTAGTTTCTTTGCCAGATTATGTTCGTCCTTAATTTATTATCCCAAAGAGAGCTTTACAGGATTATTGGCTTAACTATTGTTGTGCAGGTAGCACTCAGGATACGAGATACACATGATCCAACCTCTGTAAGGATAAAGGATATGTGGTTATGTCCAGATCCAAGACTTTGAAATAACCTTTGGCATTTATGTTGTACCTAATGTGTAAGTTCCATTTTACCTTTTTCATCAATAAAGCTGCAATTTCTGATGATTTTTTTCTATTGTAAGCATGAAACCAAAAATAGGAAACATTCTTTACAATGTAGCTCAGCAAATGCACCTATAGTTGACCTTGTATCATAAGCAATTCTTTTAGCTGTCTCATTAATCGTGCTTCTTTTCAATCTTAAAAGTTTCTGTAATTGGTTTCACCACTATGGGGAATTTTCTACCCACTTATGTACTTCCAAGCTAGAGTTGCTATGCATCATGAACATGTTGACCTTCAAGCATGTATTGTTTCAAGAGTTTTGACTTCTTTATAGTAGCTGTATAAAAGATTTTTTACGCTATTAGGTAGTAATATCGAAGATAACTACAAGTAACTCTGAACTAAATGTAAGTAGTAACCTAAAAATAAGGCAGGTAACATGTTACTGTTAAATTACATTGATAGTTAAATGAAACTTACGGTGCTGGTGTATATAAGTTAAATCTTCTTGTTAAACGAATGTTTTGTTAATTCTTAATTGAATGTCATTTCTATTTTGACTTGCAAAAGAGGATTATGTCGTTAGTTTAGTTCACTATTTGTAGCCTCTTTATGGACTTTATTAAGATCATTACTATGTGGAATTTGGTTCAACACTAACCTACATTGGGCAGAATTTAGAGACGTTAACCTTTATGCAGCAATCCCCTGAGCTGGAGAGATCCATTTTATGACATTATTACTGTTCTTTCAGATGTATGGTCATTTGACATAAGATCGGTAAAAAATAATGCATGAGATTGGTAAGTAGCATAAGATTTTTGGAGGATCATTTCTTTTGATGTAATTAATCGTAGGAGATCATTTATTCTTGCATGAGAGTAACTGCTACGATTTTTTCGTTGAATTGGATTTGATGGCGACAGCTTGGTTTTCAAGTTGTTTTTTCACTCCTATGTTTCATTTTGTGTGAGAAGCTAGTTGAATACAATACTCATAACTGATTTAAAATATGTGTATGTGATTTTGTAAAATATTTTTGACGGACTCTGATTGGCCCGAAATTCCGTAGGTCCATGAGAAATGGCCTAGTGACCAATACTCATGGCTTTGCCATGGCTAACATCATCTTTTGGCTTTTCGGGTTCATTTTTTATTTTGGGGTCATACAACAGGAATTTGTGATTATATTAATATATGTTGATTCTATAGAATTTTTTTGATGGACTCTGATTGGCCTAATATTTCGTAGGTCCATAGGAAACTGTCTAGTGACCAATACTTATCGCTTTGCCAGGACTTTCGGGTTCATTTTTTGGTATTTTGAGTCATGCAATACGAATTTTTGATTATATCCACATATTCGTGTGTATTAGTATATATTGATTCTATATAATAAAAAATTGACGGACTTCGATTGGCTTAAAATTTTGTAGGTCCGTAGAAAAAACAGCGTAGTGACCAATTCTTATCGTTCGCCATGATTTTCGGGTTCATTTTTAGTATTTTGGGGTCATGCAATACGAATGTGATTATATCTAACTTTTTTTGTATTAATACACGGTAATTCTGTAAATAAAAATCTGACGGATTCAAATTGGCTTGGAATTTCGTAGATTTAGGAAACGGCCTAGTAACTAATGTTCATTGCTTCGCCATGACTTTCACGTTCATTTTATTGTGTTTCAGAGTCATGCAACACGAATTTATGATAATATTCACTTTTTCATGTGTATTAGTTCATATTGATTTTGTAAAAAAAATTTGACGGACTTCAATTGGCCTGAAATTTTATAGGTCCATATGATACGGCCTAGTGATCAATATTTATCACTTCGTCATAACTTTCGGGTTCATTTTTGAGTATTTTGGAGTCATGCAATATGAATTTGTGATTATATTGATTTTTTTCGTGTGTATTACTACATGCTGATTTTGTGAATTTTTTAGCGGATTACGATTGACCTAAAATTTTGTATGCCCATAAGAAACAGCCTAGTAACTAATACGTATCGTTTTACTATGACTTTCAGGTTCATCTTTTGGTATTTTGAGGTCATGCAATACGAATTTATCATTATATCCACATTTTCGCCTGTTAATGTACATATTGATACTGTAGAATTTCTTTTATGGACTTCGATTAGCCTAAAATTTATCAGGTTCATAGGAAACAATCTAGTGACAATCGTCCTAAATCCTATTTTATGGCCCTAAAAATGCTAGAAACGAGGAACAATCACGGCGAATCGATGACTATCGTTCATTAGGTCATTTTTTATGGGCCCACAAAATTTTAAAAAATTCGGGGTCAGTCGTCAAAATTCATGTAGATGGCGTGGTCTATAGCACGCAAAAATTCGGAAATCGTCCTGAATTCATGTTTTAT
Organism: Nicotiana attenuata; assembly: GCF_001879085.1. Lineage (NCBI taxonomy): Eukaryota > Viridiplantae > Streptophyta > Magnoliopsida > Solanales > Solanaceae > Nicotiana > Nicotiana attenuata. The sequence continues at coordinate 52,320,422 of NC_032000.1, forward strand.
GGTCCTAAAATGCCAAAAAACGAAGAACAGTCATGGCGAAGCAATGACAATTGTTCATTAGGTTATATTTTATGGGCCCACAAAATTTTAGGAGATTCGAGGTTGATCGCTCGAATTCATGCAGATGGCTTGGACGATAGCACACAGACATTTTGGAATCGTCCTGAATTCTTGTTTTATGGCCCTAAAATGACAAAAAATGAGGATCAATCATGGCGAAGCGATGACTACTGTTCATTAACTTGTTTTTAATGGGCCCGCAAAATTATACGAGATTCAGGGACGGTCGCTCGAATTCATGCATATGGCGTGGATATAGCACACGAAGATTCGTGAATCGTCCTGAATTACTGTTTTACGATCCTAAAACGCTAAAAAGTAGAAACGTTCATGTCGAAGCAATGATAATTTTTCATTAGGTCTTTTTTTTGGACCCGCAAAATTATAGGAGATTCAGGAACGATTGCTCGAATTCATGCATATGGCGTGGATTATAGCACAAAAATATCCATGAATCTTCCTGAATTCTTTTTTATGGCCCTAAAATGCCAAAAAAATGAGGAAGGTCATTGCGGATCAATGACTGTTGTTCATTAGGCAGTTTTTGATGAGCCTGAAAAATTATAGGAGATTCGGGACCGGTCACTACAATTCATGTACATGGCGTGAATTATATCACACAAAAATCCGCGAATCGTCATGAATTCCTGTTTTATGGCACTAAAGCGCCAAAAATGAGGAACAGTCATGGTGAAGTGATGGCTATTATTCATTATGTCGTTTTTTATGGGTCCGCAAAATTTTAGGAGATTCGGGGTCGGCCGCCTGAATTCATGCAGATAGTGTGGACTATAGCCTAAATTCATGCAGATGACGTGGACTGTAGAACGTGAGAATCTCATAATCATCCTGAATTCCTGTTTTATGGTCTAAAGCATCAAAAAATGTGAAACGGCCATGGCAAAGCGATGACTATTGTTCATTAGTTCGTTTGTTATGGGCCCGCACAATTTTATGAGATCGAGGTCGGTCGCTCAAATTCAAACAGATGGGGTGGACTATAGCATGCGAAAATTTGGGAATCGACATGAATTCCTTTTTCATGGCACTAAAACGCCAAAAAAATGAGGAAAGTTCATGGTGAAGTAAGGACTATTGTTCATTAGGTCGTATTTGATGGCCCACAAAAGTTTAGGAGATTCAGGGTCAGTCGCCCGAATTCATGCAGATGGCGTGGACTATAGCAAAGAAAAATCTGGGACTCGTCCTGAATTATAGTTTTATGGCTCTAAAACGCCAAAAAATGAGGAATTATGGGCCCACAAAAATATTAGGAGATTTAGTGTCAGTCGCCCGAGTTCATGCAGATGATGTGGATTATAGTACGCGAAAATTCGAGAATCGTCATCAATTCCTGTTTTATGGTCCTAAAAGGGCAAAAATATGGAACGGTCATGGCGAAGCAATGACTATTGTTCATTAGGTAGTTTTTTATGAGCCTACAAAATTTAGGAGATTCAAGGCCAGTTGGCGGAATTCATGCAGATATCGTAGTCCTAAAATGTCAAAAAATGAGGAACAGTCATGGCGAAGCAATGACAATTATTCATTACGTCATTTTTAATAGGCCCACATAATTTTAGTAGATTTAGGGTCGTTCACCTGAATTCATGCCGATGGCATAGATAATAACACACGAAAGTTCGTTCCTATTTTATGGCCCTAAAATACCAAAAATAAAAAAGAGGAACGGTCATGGCGAAGCGATGACTATTGTTGATTAGATCGTTTTTTATGTGCCAGCAATTTTTTTGGAGATTCCGAGCCGGTCACCCAAATTCATACAGATGACGTTGACCGTAGCACACGAAAATTTTAGAATCGTCCTGAATTCCTGTTTATGGCCCTTAAACGCCAAAAAATGAGGAGCACTCATGGCGAAACAGTGACTATTATTCATTAGGTGGTTTTTTATGGGCTCGCAAAATTTTAGGTGATTCAGGACTGATCACCCGAATTCATGTAGATGGCGTGGTAGCACACGAAAATTTTGGAATTGTCTTGAATTCCTGTTTTATGGCCCTGAAATGCAAAAAAAAAAAAAGAGAAACGATCATGGAGAAGCAATAACTATTGTTCATTACGTTACTTTTTATGCGCCCACAAAATATTAGGAGATTCAGTGTCAGTAGCTCGAATTCATGCAGATGATGTGGATTATAGCACGCGAAAATTCGAGAATCGTCATCAATTCCTGTTTTATGGTCCTAAAACGGCAAAAATATGGAACGGTCATGGCGAAGCAATGACTATTGTTCATTAGGTAGTTTTTTATGAGCCTGCAAAGTTTAAGAGATTCAAGGCCAGTCGGCGGAATTCATGCAGATATCGTAGTCCTAAAATGCCAAAAAATGAGAAACAGTCATGGCGAAGCGATAACAATTATTCATTATGTCATTTTTAATAGGCCCACATAATTTTAGTAGATTCAGGGTCATTCACCTGAATTCATGACGATGGCATGGATAATAGCACAAGAAAGTTCGTTCCTGTTTTATGGCCCTAAAATACCAAAAATAAAAAAGAGGAACGGTCATGGCGAAGCGATGACTATTGTTGATTAGGTCATTTTTTATGTGCCAACAAATTTTTTGGAGATTCCGAGTCGGTCGTCCAAATTCATGCAGATGACTTTGACTGTAGCACACGAAAATTTTAGAATCGTCCTGAATTCCTATTTATGGCCCTTAAACGCCAAAAAACGAGGAGCACTCATGGCGAAACAGTGACTATTGTTCATTAGGTGGTTTTTTATGGGCTCGCAAAATTTTAGGTGATTCAGGACTGATCACCCGAATTCATGCAGATGGCGTGGTAGCACACGAAAATTTTGGAATCATCGTGAATTCCTTTTTGATGGCCCCGAAATGCAAAAAAAAAAAAATGAGAAACAATCATGGAGAAGAAATAACTATTGTTCATTACGTTACTTTTTATGCGCCCACAAAATATTAGGAGATTCGGCGTCTGTCATCTGAATTCATGCAGATGGCGTGGATTATAGCACATAAAAATAGAATCATCTTAAATTCCTATTTTATGGCCCTAAAATTTCAAAAAATAAGGAATGGTCATGGAGAAACGATGACTATTGTTCATTAGGTCGTTTTTGATGGGCCGCAAAAGTTTAGGAAATTCGAGGTTGATCGCCAAATTCATGCAAATGGCGTGGACTATAACACGCGAAAATCTGGAAATCGTCTTGATTTGCTGTTTTGTGGCCGTAAAATATCAAAAAACAAGGAACGACCATGGCGAAACGATGATTATTGTTCATTAGTACGTTTTTTATGGGCCCACAAATTTTAGGATGTTCGGGGCCAATCGCCCGAATGTATATAGCTGACATGGACTATATCACACAAAAATCTGGAAATCGTCTTGAATTCCTATTTTATGGTCCTAAAATGTCAAAAAACGAGGAACGATCATGGATACGAGGAATGGTCATGGCGAAGAGATGACTGCTGTTTATTAGGACGTTTTTTATGGGTCTGCAAAATTTTTAGGAGATTCAGGGCCGGCCTCCTAAATTCATGCAGATGGTGTAAACTATAGCACATGAAAATCTCAGAATCATCATGAAGTCCTGTTTTATGTCCCTAAAACGCAATAAAAAAGACGAGGAACAATAAAAATAAAGCGATGACTATTGTTCATTAGGTCATTTTGTTGGGCTCGTAAAATATTAAGAGATTCGGCGTCGTCTCCCAGATTCATGCAGATTATGTGGATGATAGCGCACGAAAATATTAGAATCGCTCTGGATTCATATTTTATGGCCCTTAAACGCTAAAAAATGACGAACGGATATTGCGAAGCAATGGTAATTATTCATTAGGTCATTTTTTATGGACCTGCAAATTTTAGGAGATTCGAGGCTGATTGCCCGAATTCATGCAGATGACCTGGATTATAGCACAGGAACGTCGGGGAATCATCATGAATTCCTATTTTATGGCCCTAAAACGGCAAAGAAATGAGGAATGGCATGGCGAAGCTATGACTATTGTTCATTAGGTCGTTTTTGATGGGCCAGTAAAATTTTAGGAGATTTTGCGTCGTTCGCTCGAGTTCATGCAGATGGCCTGGATTATAGCATACGAAAATTTTGGAATCGTCCTGAATTTCAATTTATGGCCCTTAAACGCCAAAAAACGAGGAACGATAATGGCGTAGTGATGACAATTATTCATTATGTCATTTTCATGGGCCCGCAAAATTTTAGAAGATTAGGTCGGTCATCCGATTTCATGAAGAGGGCGTGGACTACAGCATACAAAAATCTGGGAATCATCCTGAATTCCTATTTTATGGCCCTTAAACACCCAAAAATGAGGAACGGTCATGGAGTAGGTTGACAATCGTTCATTAGATCATTTTTTATGGGCCTGCAAAATTTAGGAGATTCGGTCCCGATCACCTGAATTCACGTAGATGGTGTGGATTATAGCATATAAAAATCTGGGAATTATCCCGAATTCTAGTTTTGTGGCCATAAAACGCCAAAAAATAAGGAACAATCATGGAAAGACAATGACCATTGTTCATTAAGTCATTTTTTATGGGCCCGTAAAATTTTAGGAGATTCTGGGCCGGTTGCCTGAATTTATGCAGATGGCCTGGATTATATAACATACGAAAATCTTGAAATCATCCAAAATTCCTGTTTTATTGCCCTAAAATGCCAAAAACAAGAAAATGTCATGGCAATACCTTTGTTCCTTACGTCATTTTAATGAGCCCGCAAAATTTTCGGAGATTCGGAGCTGGTCTCCCGAATTCATGCAGATGGCGTGGACTATAGTACACAAAAATTGGAAATCGTCTTGAATTCCTGTTTGTATGGCCTTAAAATGCCAAAAATGAGAAACGGTCATGGAAAAACGATAATTATTATTCATTACTAGATATGGGCCCACAAAATTTTAGGAGATTCGAAGCTGGTTTTTCGAATTCATGCAGATCTCGTGGATTATAGCACATGAAAATGTGAGAATCATTCTGAATTGCTGTTTTATGGTCCTCAAACGCCAAAAAAGGAGGCGGTCACGGTAAAATAATCACTATTATTCATAATGTCGTTTTTTATGGGCTCGCAAATTTAAGGAGATTCGGGGTCGGTCGCCCGAATTCGTGCAGATGGCGTGGACTATAGCACACGAAATCGGGGAATCATCCTAAATTCATATTTTATGTCCCTAAACCTCCAAAAATCGAGGAACAGTCATGGCGAAGCGATTACTATTGTTCACTATATTATTTTTGATGGGCTTACAAAATTTTAGGAGATTCAATGCTGGTCGCCCGAATTCATCCAGATAGCATGGACTATATTACATTGTTTTATGGCCATACAACGCCAAATAACTAGGAACGGTCATGGAGAAGCCATGATAATTATTCATTAGTTCATTTTTTATGGCCCTGCAAAATTTAATAAGATTCTGGACCACTCGCCCGAATTCATGCAGATGGCGTGGATTATCACACGAAAATCCCAGAATCGTCATGAATTCTTCTTTTATGGCCCTAAAACGCAAAAAAAGGAATACTAATAACGAAGTGATAACTATTATTCACTAGGTCGTGTTTATGGGCCCGCAAAAAAATGGCATGGACTATATCACACGAAAATATGATAATTGTCTTGAATTCCTATTTTATGGTCCTAAAATATCAAAAACGAGGAATGGTCATGGCGAAACAATGACTATTGTTCATTAAGCCATTTTTATGGGCCCGTAAAATTTTTAGAGTTTCAGGGTTGGTCGTTCGAATTCATGTAGATGACATATATCACACGAAAACTTGGGAATCGTCCCTAATTTCTGCTTTATTACCCTAAAGCGCCAAAAAATGTGAAACAATCATTGCGAGGTGATGAGTATTATTCTTTAGGTTATTTTTACGGGCCTGCAAACTTTTAAGAGATTCAGGGCCGATCGCCCGAATTAGCGCAGATGACATGGACTATAGCACACGAAAATATGGGAATCGTCTTGAATTTCTATTTTATGACTGTAAAATGCCAAAAATGAGGATCGGTCATGGCGAAGCGATGACTATGTCATTTTTGTGGACCCACAAAATTTTAGGAGATTCGGGACGGTCGACTAAATTCATGTAGATGGTGTGGTGTGGGCTATAGCATGCGAAAACTTAGGAATCGTCCTAAATTTATGTTTTTTGACTAGTCGCCCTAATTCATGTAGATGGTGTGGAATATAGCACACGAAAATCTGGGAATCATGCTAATTCATGTTTTATATCGTTTTTGGTGGGCGCGCAAAATTTTAGGCGATTCGTGATCGGTCGCTCGAATTCATGTAGATGGTGTGTACTATAGAATACGAAAATTTGGGATGCGTCTTGAATTCCTGCTTTATGTTCGTACAACTCCAAAAAATAAGGAATGGTCCTGCGAAGCAATAACTATTATTCATTATGTCGTTTTTTATGGGCCCAGCAAAATTATATAAGTTTTAAGGCTGGCTCCCGAATTCACGCAGATGAGATGGTGTGATCTATAGCACACGAAAATCTGAATATCGTCTTGAATTCCTGTTTATGGTCCTAAAATGCCAAAAAATAATGAATGGTCATAGAGAAGCGATGACTATTGTTTATTAAGTTATTTTTATAGCCCCGCAAAATTTTAAGTTACTCGGGATCGGTCGTCTGAATTCATGCAAATGGTGTGCACTTTAGCACACAAAAATTTGAGAATCGTCTTGAATTCCTATTTTATGGCCCTTAAACGACAAAAATGAGGAACGATTTGGAGAAGTGATGACAATTGTTCATTAGATTATTTTTATGTGCCCATAAAATTTTAGGAGAGTCGGGGCTTGATTGCCCGAATTCATGCAGATTGCCTGGATTATAGCACACGAAAACGAGAAAATTTCATGGCCATGTGATGACTATTGTTCTTTAGGTGATTTTTTTTATGGGCCAGCAAAATTTTAGGCGATTCGGGTCCGGTCGCCCGGACCCATGCTGATGGTGTGGGCTATAGCACACGAAAATTTGAGAATCAGGCGGAATTCTAATTTTATGACCCTAAAACGCCAAAAACGAGGAATGGTCATGGCGAGGCGTTGAATATTGTTCCTTAGGTCACTTCAGATGGTCCGACACAATTTTAAGTGATCCGGGTTCGGTCGCCCAAACCCATGCAGATGGCGCGGGCTATAGCATATGAATAACTGAGAGTCGGGCAGAGTTCCAGTTTTATGGCGCTAAAATGCTAAAAACGAGGAACGGTCATAGCGAGGCATTGAATATTGTTCCTTAAGGTAGTTTTTTATGGTCCGGTAAATTTTTAAGTGATTCGGGTCCCGTTACCCGGACCCATGCTGATGTCGTGTGCTATAGGAAACGAAAATCTGGGAATCGGGCAGAATTTAAGATTTATGACTGTAAACCTCTAAAAAATGAGGAAGGGTCAAGGCGAGGCATTGACTATTGTTCCTTAGGTCATTTCTGGTGGTCATGGAAAATTTTAGCAATTCGGGTCCGAGTGGCGTGGGCTATAGCACACAAAAATCTGGGAATGGGCCGAAATATTGATTTTACGCCCCTAAAACGCTAAAAAACGAGGAATGGTTATGGCCAGGCGACGACTATTGTTCCTTAAGTGATTTTTTATGGCCGACAAAATTTTTGGTGATTCGTGTCCGGTCACCTGAACCCCGGCCGATGACGTGGGCTATAACTCATGAAATCTAGGAATCAAGCGAAATTTTAATTTGATGGCCCTAAAATACCAAAAAAAATGAGGAACGGACATGACTAACCGATGACTATTGTTTCTTAGGTGGTTTTTTATGTGCCGGCAAAATTTTGGACGATGCGGGTCCGGTGGCTCAGGTCCATGTAGAGGCATAAGCTATAACACACAAAAATCTGAGAATAGGGCGTAAATCCAGTTTTATGGTTCTAAATCCAAAAAAAGAGGAACGGTCATGGTGAGGCGGTGACTATTGTTCCTTACGTTATTTTTGACGGGCCGGAAAAATTTTAGGCGATGGGGGGTCCGGTGGCCTGGGCCTATGCATAATGCGTAGGCTATAGTATACAAAAATCTGGCAATCGGGTGAAATTTTAGTTTTATGGCCCTAAAATACCTAAAATGAGGAACGGTCATGGCGAGGTTCCTTAGGTCATATTTTATGTGTCCGGAGAAGGCGTGGGCTATAGCTCACGAAAAATTGGGAATCAGAAAAAATTCCGGTTATATGGTTCTAAAATATCAAAAAAAACAAGGAACGATCATGACGAGGTGGTGATTATTGTTCCTTAGATCTCTTTGTGTGGGCCGACAACATTTTAGGTGACCCGGCTCCGATGCCCCTGATCCATGCAGAAGGCGTTGGCTATAGCACATGAAAATCTGGGATCGGGCGAAATTTCAGTTTTACGGCCCTAAAATGCCAAAAAATGAGGAACGGTTATGGAGAGGCGGTGACTATTATTTCTTAGGTCTTTTTATCGCTTCGACATCAGTTTCGGGTTCATTGTTTGGTGCGTTGGGGTCATGCAACATGCATTTTTTTTAATCATATATCCACTTTTTCATGTATATTAGTACATATTGATTCTATAGAATTTTTTTGACGGACTTCGATATACCTAAAATTTCGTAGATCCATTGAAAACGGCCTAATGATCAATACTTATCATTTCGTCATGACTTTCGGATTTATTTTTTAATGTTTTGAGGTCATGAAACACAAATTTGTGGGTAGGGGTAAGGTATGCATACACTCTACCCTCCTCAAACCCCACTTGTGGGATTTTTACTGGATTGTTATTGTTATTTTTGAAATACAAATTTGTAATTATATCTTTTTTTTTCATGTGTATTAGTACATGCTAATTTTTGTAGAAGTTTTTTTTATGGACTCCGATTTGCCTTAAATTTTGTAGGTCCATAGAAAACGGTCTACAGATCAATACTCATAGGTTCGTCATGACTTTCATGTTCATTTTATCGTGTTTCGGGTCATGCAACACGAATTTAGATTTACATCCAATATTTCGTGTATATTAGTACAGCTAATTCTATAGAATTTTTTTGACGAATTTCAATTTGCCTTAAATTTTGTAGGTCCATAGAAAATGGTATAATGACAATTACTCAAAGCTTTGCCATGACTTTTGGGTTCATTTTATTGTATTCCAGGGTTATTCAATACGAATTTATAATATATTCATTTTTTCGTATATATTAATACATGTTGATTCTATATAATTTTTTTAACGAACTTTGGATGGTCTGAAATTTCGTAGGTCATGAGAAAACGGCTTAGTGACCAATACTTATCGCTTTGCCATAATTTTCGGGTTCAGTGTTTGGTGTTTGATGCAATTCGAATTGGTGATTATATTCACTTTTTTGTATATTAGTACATGCTGATTCAGTAATTTTTTGGCGTACTATGATTGGTCTGAAATTTCGTGGGTCCATAGGAAACGGCCTATTAACCAATACTTATCGCTTTACCATGACTTCCGAATTTATTTTTGATGTTTTGGGGTCATGCAATACGAATTTGTGATCATATCTAATTTTTCTTGTGTATTAGTATATGTTGATTTTGTAAAATTTTTTTGACGGACTACGGCCAGACTGAAATTTCGTCGTCTATAGGAAACAACCTAGTAACTAATACAGATTGATTCTCCATGGCTTTGTCGCTTTTTTGCATTTTCGAATACATTTTATGACATTTCTGGGTCATGCAATATAAATTTGTGATTATATCTACTTTTTCGTGTATTACTACATGCTGATTTTATAGAAGTTTTTTTACGGACTCCAATTGATCTTAAATTTTGTAGGTTCCTAAAAAATGATCTAGTGACCACTATTCAGAGGTTCATCATGACTTTCAGATTTATTTTATCGCATTTCGGGGTCTTGCAAGACACTTTTATGATTATATCCATTTTTTCGTGTATATAGCATATGCTAATTTTGTAAGAAAAATTGACGAACTCCGCTTGGCCTTAAATTTCGTAGATCCATAAGAAACTGTCTAATAACCAATATTCACAACTTCGCCATGACTTTTGGATTTGCTTTTTGCCGTTTTGGAATCATACAACACAAATTTATGATATCCACTTTTTTTTGTATATATTTGTACATATTGATTTTGCAGAATTTTTTTAACACACTTTGATTGGCCTGAAATTTTGTAGGTCCATTGGAAACGACCTAGTGACCAATACTCATTGCTTCGCCATGACTTTTGAGTTTATTTTCTAGTGTTTCGAGGTCATACAACACGAATTTATGATTATATTCACTTTTTCGTGTACATGCTGAAGTTTTTGACGGATTTGATTGGCCAGAAATTTTTTAGGTCCATTGAAAACGACCTTGCGACGAATACTCATTGCTTCACCGTTATTTTCGAGTTCATTTTCTAGTGTTTTAAAGTCATGCAATACGAATTTATAAATACATCCGCTAATTTTATATTAAAAAAATAACGGACTCCGATTGGCATAAAATTTCGTGAGTCCATATGAAATGGCCTAGTGACCAATAACTCATTAGTTCGACATGACTTTTGGGTTTATTTTATGGCGTTTCAAGTTCATGCAATACGAGTTTATGATTATATCCACTTATTGCTTTGTCATGATTTTTGTGTTTATTTTTTCGTATTTTGGGGTCATGTAACACAAATTTATAATTATATCCACTTTTTCGTATGTATTAACAATGCTGATTTTATAAAATCTTTTTAACGGACTCCATTTGGCTTGAAATTTTGCAGGTCCGTAGGAAACGGTTTAGTGATCAATACTTATCGCTTTGCCATGATTTTCGGGTTCACTTCTTTGTGTTTTGGGTTATGCAATACAAATTTATGATTATTCCATTTATTTATGTGTATTTGTACATGCTGAGTTTCGCGAATTATAATTAAAGGAGAAAGGGTGCGATGTGATTGACTTATACGTAATACAAAAGATTTATAGTACATAGATTTAGTTGATTGATTGAATCATAATTGTATCACAACAGTGGAATGATTTCAAAATCCATATAGATCCTTTGCTTACAAATTGACCACCCATACTGCAATAATTCAAAATAACCAACTATAGAAAATCATAAATAAGAGTCTCAAATAATAATTGAATAATTCAACTGTTGCGTATTGGAACTGTCACTTTTTTCCCCAATGAAAAACACACAAAAATCACCATTTATTGTGTCATAAACAAATATATCAATACTGACATATTGTATCAATCCCACTTGACTCATTCAAACACCTAAAAGCTTCTTTCTTTCTTTTTCTTTTTCTTTTTTAAATGATAATGTCCTGATCAGTTTGCCTGTACTATAGTTATTTTATTAAGTATTTATTTTCGGAAACTTACAAAAATGTCCCAAATAAATCTCAACTTACCAACCTCTAGCCATTAGTCATAGACTTACCAAAACTAGCCAACAAAAATTGAAACACCAAATAATAGGATTCTTTCTATCAAAGAATCACATGCAAAAATCACCTTCCATATTTTAAGTGTGATTAGCAACATTAGATACAAGATGGAAAGAAAATTTCATGGACGGGTAGCAAATAAGGTGATGAAATACAAAAATCTATACAATATTCCAAAAATCTAAACAAAAAGGAACTTTTTCAATGGGTATAGTTGAAATTCATTGAAATTATATAGATAAGTAACAACAACAACAACAACAACAACCCAGTGTATTCCCACAAGTGTGGTCTGGGGAGGGTAATATGTACGCAGACCTTACCCCTACCCCGAGGGGCAGAGAGGCTGTTTCCAGGAGACCCTCGGCTCAAGAAGGAAACAAGTGACGATATATTAGTACTAGCAATAGACTCATAGTAAATAACATAAAATACACAACATAACATAAAATAACATAAATAATAAAATAACAACAGTATAAGGAATATAGGAAATACGAGAAAGAGGAAAGTATACTAATATCTAGAATATAAAGCCCTGCATCAGTAGCTGATCCGTAGCATCCTAAGCCTAACTACTAACTGTCTAGTCTGACTCTAGCGCGCTGTAGAAATATTCCCAACTTCTCCCCTAACCTACAACCTTAATGCTCGACCTCCACAATCCCCTGTCAAGGGCCATGTCCTCAGTAATCCTAAGTCACGTCATGTCCTTCCTGATCACCTCTCTCCAATACTTCTTAGGTCTCCCTCTACCTCTCTCGTGCCCACCACCGCCAGTCGCTCACAACTTCTCACCGGTGCATCAGTGCTCCTCCTCTGAATGTGCCCGAACCATCCGAGTCTTGCTTTCCGCATCTTGTCCTCCATGGGCGCCACGTCCACCCTCTCTCGAATAACTTCANTTTCTGTATAGAGCAAAAATTCGGTTTACTATTTAAACCGGAAAACGGTTCCAAATAACCCCCCCCCCCTCCCCTACCCCCCCCCCCCCCCGAATTTACCGATAAGGTCTATAAATAACCCTCGTTAAAAATTTGGCCCATCACCCACCTTGTTGTTACACACTTACACTATTAGCCTGGATACCCCTTTGTTTTAAACGTCTGTCACAGTGGATAAGCTATCCATTCAAAATATGACATGTGGAATATAATATACACATAAATATTTTATTTTAATGCCCAACCCTACCCATTAGCTCTACTCGTTACCCGACCCGTAAACATAACCCTTCTCTTAATACCCTCCCGAATTTCACTACACTTATCAATTGCGAACCGTCTCCTCGTCGGAAAATTCTCCGGCTAAATTCAGTTTATGAGCAATTTTCTTCAATGAATTAGAGCTGTATAACAACCATAAGGTACTTTTGTTTAGTCCAACATGAATTAGGACGATGTAGACCCAATTTTAGAAATTGGGTGACCATTTGAATTACTACACTCATTCGAAGATCTTGGATTTCATACCATCTGAAACTTGGTTCCCTTTTTTTTTTTAAAAAAAAATACATAAAACAAGTTAAATTATCTTTCTAGCAGATTGGAACAAAATTCCACAGAAACTCAAAAACAGTTTTAACACTGTCCTCTGCCTTCCAAATAAAATTTAAATGCCAACTATTTTGTATGTTTTAAGCCTCCGTGATGGGGTACTCGAACACAACATCCACATGTCATATTTTGAGTGGATAATTTATCCACTGTGGCAGCCGTTTAAAATAAAGGGGGTATCCAGGTATCCAGGCCAATAGTGTAACAGCAGTGGGTGATGTGCCAAACTTTTAACGAAGGTTATTTATAGACCTTATCGTAAAGTTTAGGAGAGTATTTGGACCTTTTCCGTATATTAAATGACCATATGGTAGCATGACACGTGGAACCGAAGGGAGTATAATCAACAGGAGAATGTTTGTGTCACCAGATGACTTTTAGTGAAGAATATTCCCTAGCATTAAATAGGTAGTCGTTGCAAAGGATTTTGGCATTTATGACATGCCGTTACACATTAATCAATGACAGCTTTTACTGTCATTTAAGAGGAGCTTGATCCTCGGATCTTGTTTCGTAGGTGTAGCTATAAATAATGGCTTCAACAATCATTATAGATATACGAAATTGTTGGGAAAACTTATGCCACATTCTATTCTCAAGCTAAATAATATAACTTTACTTTCCGCTTTGTATTGCTGCTATTTCTGCCCTCGGAGGCATCGCTCCTGGAGCCAGATTTGTCATTTCTTTTTATTTTTGCGCTAAGTCTTATGTTTAATCTAATTTATTTATTATTTTTGGATTAAATCGATTCGCTTATTTATAAACTACGGAACAAGGTCAACTGTATTATTTTACAGATAAACAACTTTATTGATCACTGCGTTACATTTGTGCTAGAAAAAATTTCCACTTTCTTGCACACATGTGCACCACCTGATACACATTTGAAACAAACCAAAAGGCCAAAGTAATTATGTCAATTATGATTCCATTATAGATATGGTTGATTGTGATCCTTCACACATCTTTGACTGTTGTTTCACTAGATATGTCAATTATGATTCTATTATTTAATTATTCTTTATTGTTATGGCCTGCTTAAAAACATCTATCACGTAAATCAAGGAGACCGGCAGTAAAGATTTATTTGGTCGAAAGTTTGTACACATTCATGTTTATTTATTACTTCTTCGTTTTAATTTATGTGAACTTATTTGATTGGGCATGGAAGTTAAGAAAAAATAAAGACTTTTGAAATTTGTGATTCTAAATAAGTCAAAAAAGAGCTAAAATATTTGTGCGGTTATAAAAGTTTCTCATTAAGGGTAAAATTATAAGTTTAAGCTAAATTATTTCTAAATTTAGAAAGGACTCATTCTTGTTGGAACGGACCAAAAATAAAATAGGTTCACGTAAACTGGAACGAGAGAGTATTAAAAAACAATAAATATCTATTATATTTAATTCCTTATTATATAAATTGTGATTAAATTAACAATAATCCTTTAAAACACTTGAAAAATTGAAGTAGAAAGATTAAAAGATAGTAATTCATATATTAATGAATTTATTAAAATATTATTTCATATTTATTTACATTTAGTTAATATATAACTTTAATATTTTTGTTTGTATGTGCATAATATTGGATATGATAATTTAAATAAAGTAAGGGATAATAATAAAACTAGTGAGGATTCATACAGGGCGTTTTAATTTATTTGAGACTAAGAGATAATTATTATTGTTATTATTTTATTTCATGTCACAGTAAACATAACTTATGAAAAATTATAATAGAATTAACTAATTTAGATGTAAAGGGCTGTGTTTTTCCTCTATCCTAAATTTTCTTTTTTGTGTTTTGTCTTGATTCTTGATGAATTTAATAACGACCCAATTATTGACTGCTTTGAAATGGGTTGATTAATCCAAGTTTTTTTTTTTTTTGCTACAAAATCTCATCTGGGTCTTCCTTTTCTTGGTCATTTTTGCTCTCTTTTCTTTAGCTTTTGACCTTTTTGAATTCCTCATTAAAAGCTCAAATTTTTAACGTAGCTGAATGGTGCTATCAAAATGCGTTGATTATTCAAGCTTTTTATCTCATCTGGGTCTTGCTTTTCTTGGTTAGTGTTGCTCTCTTTCATTATCTTTTTTTTTTTTGTTAACATTTTGGCTTTGATTTGTTCCTCTATAGAAGCTCAAATTTTGTTGGTTGTTGATGGTATTGATTTTATGTAGCCATTTGATTTTGAATTTTGATCTTTTTGATGAACTATCAATTTCATTTTGCTTTTCTGGGAAGTTTTTGCTGTTATGGAATTGTTTGAAAATATGAGAATTTGAGGAAAAAGTGAGGAAAAGGGAAATATTTTGGGCAAAGATTCAATCTTTTCTCCTTCAGACAACTAATAAAGTAAAAAGGTTTGGGTCTTGGAATGTTTGTCTTGGTCTGTGTCTACAAAGTTCGATTTCAGAAAAGAAAAAAAAATTTTTTTTTTTTTTTTCTGTTTCTCATGTTTGTGGGATTTGGCCTAAATTCTATGTTTTTTCATTTCTGTCCCATCAAAAGTTTGTGAACAATGTGTTGTCCAGGAGAACTTCTTGTGTAGGAAATTGTTTTTGAGATTCATGGGTTGAGCCGTGGAATCAGCTACTAATGCTTGCATCAGAGTGGTTTGCCTATGTCAGGGGTGCAGCCCTTCCCCAAACGCTGCGTGAATGTTGGATGCTTTATGCACCTGGCTGCGCTTTTTAACATTCTTGTACCACCTTTTTCAGTGTGATGTTGAAAAGGAAAGAGATTTCATATTTCTCTCCTTATATACAATACTAAGTTATGTTCCCACTTGCTTTGGCAGGACTAGGATATATATTTGTTCGCAAGCTTTGCAGTTTAATACATGGCTCCCGGAGGCAGCAGTTACCAGGATATTGGTGATTCCCATAACGCGTATGCTGATTATGGTATTGCACCCGAAAATGCTGAACCCAAAAGCTCCCCTTTTAGAAAATCCACAGCTGTTAATATTATTGGTGGGAATCATGGAACAAGATCTAATACAGCTGTCCATGAACTACTCGAATGTCCTATTTGTATGAATCTAATGTACCCTCCAATTCATCAGGTTGGTTCTCATGTAGCTTATTTTGGAATGCCACATTTGCAAATAAAGTGATTCGAGATTCTTAATATGCACCCCGGAGGGGGGGCAGGGCATTGATTAGTAAAATTGAGCTTGAAATTGGACAAGAATCCAAATTCAAATGTGATGGATTTAGAAACCCCGTGACCTAATAGAAATTTAAGCCTGAATAGATTTTATTTTCTGCTTACTTTGGCACTGAGATTTCTGAGGTGTAAGCTAAAAGAAATAGGCTTCTGTGTCATGTAATGATGCTACTGCTAGGTGGCCCTAACGAAAACACTACTACACTAGCTTAATATATTAGTACAGTAACACTCGTTTTGATTGATGTCCAAAAAATACATAGAAAACTGCTGCTGGAGCATTTACGTGATAATGCAATTTTTCCAGAAATGTCTCTGCCTCCTCTAGTTTAACAAACGGAACATGTGAAGTGTTATGTTTCTTCCCAATGAGCATTGGCTGTTTTTGAATAGCTTTCAAGTCATTAGGACACAAAATTCAAGTTCTGCAGTGCTATTCCATGGTGATTGAGCTTTTCTTTCAATAGGTATTATTGGTGAAAGTTTTCTGCTTCTAAATGCATGTTCTATCTTCTAACCGTCAAAATCCAAGAGGGATTCTAGTTTGCATCAGCATAAACATATCAAGTTATAGACTATAAACAATACATACCTGATGCACGCTTTAGAGTTTAGACTTGCTCGATATGTGTCAAAGAAATTATGTGATGAGAGCTGATATTGTGCTTCATTTTATATCGCATAGAAGATGCCAAAATAAAATATTTTTGTGTTTATTCAGGAAAGAGAAGTAGAAAAGTTGGCCTTCAGAAATGTAGAAGTGCGAGCTCGTATAGTTTTTACATTACGTTTATTAGATAACAGAAAAAATAGAAGTGTATAAGGGAGCTAATATAGTTGAAAGTTGTCTTTGATACAATGCCAAAGTGTGAGCTAACTTAGTTTTTACATTACGTTTATTCAAACGACTCCATGTATTTAAGAAATAGTCTCTCATTCCTAGTTATTTTTGGTGCACCCATGAAGTTACAGTTTGTATAGAAGATCGGTGTCTTTTGTAGAAACTTATATTTTGTAGCAGATTCTCTATTTTTTAATACACTGCTTGTATACGGGAGAATTTCCATCATTAATCAAAAGAAAAGGGTTCACTTTCTGTAAATTGGGTAATATTTCGAGTATAACCAAAACTGGAATGTAGGACTTGCACGTTTTGGACATAAAGAGCATTTGTTGTTAAAGTAAAAAGAGCTCTATCCAGTAATCTTATAGCATTTCTTTCACTTTATTTGAGTTGTCATAATCTTTTTGGCCTTTGATTAATTACACTTTCTACTGAATTTGTTACATCTTCCGTGTGCGAAGTGTCCAAACGGTCATACGTTATGCCTGAAGTGCAAGACAAAAGTCCATGTATGCCCAATTTGCCGCCATGAGCTTGGAAACATAAGATGTCTAGCATTGGAGAAAATTGCAGAGTCACTGGAATTGCCATGCCGATACCAAATCTTTGGCTGTCAAGATATATTCGCTTATCATAGTAGGCTTCGGCATGAGCAGAACTGCAGGTTTCGTCCATACAACTGCCCTTATGCGGGATCTGAATGCACTGTTACTGGTGATATTCAATCCCTTGTTGCACACCTCAAAAATGATCACAAGGTTGATATGCACGACGGCTGTACCTTCAACCATCGTTATGTCAAAGCTAATCCTCAAGATGTTGAGAATGCTACGTGGATGTTGACTGTGAGTTCTCTCTCTCTCTCTCTCTCTCTCTCTCTCTCTCTCTCTCTCTTCGTTAGTTTAGAGAGGCCAAGAGGATAAGTTTACTCATAATTCATTGCACAACTTGATGGTGCTCTATATGTTTGCTAGTTTTTTCAGGCTTTCTTCAAGATAGAACTGCAGAACTTCATGAATCACATACCATATTAACAATTCAAGGCTCAAAGCAAACATCAAACTAAGTAATAAGGATTTTTTTTTTTAACTCCAGGAAATGACATGGACTTGGATAAAATGCATTACATGAGGGTTGAGAGAGTTAAGTTGTTAAAGCTCTTTTTCTAGTGCAGATGTGCGACTTTGTCATGTCTCAAGTAGTCAATAAGAACCATATTCGGTGCATCTTTGCAGTCTGATGATAATGTCCGTGAAATGTATTTATCAGAATGTGTTAAGCATGAACACTTTGCCTCCCTACCTGCATTAGGTAGGGGTATGGTGCGTACAGACTACCCTCCCCAGACCAGACCCCACCTGTTGGGATCAAACTGGGTTTGTTGTTGTTGTTGTTAAGCATGAACACTCACTCAAACTCTTGTTGGCATCCTTATCTCCTTGATCGGAAGCTCCTATCGCACAGAGGATTGTCCTACCATTTTCATGGCTAGTACCAAAGCTTTTCGTAAGGTTGGCTAACCAATAGATTGGTATTGTGATCTGAACACCTCAGTCTCCACCATACTGTTTACTTAACTGTGGTGTTATCAAGAATTGACCAGAAGCGTGAGTATATTACGTATGTCAATGATAAATTCAACTTTGATTGTAGTCAAAAAAGCCAAAAAATAGACACAATCAAGGTAGGAGACCTGCCTTGGAAAGAAAGGAAGTACAAACTTGCAGTTCATTCCTTCACCTATTTCGGCAACTCAAAGTTAATAGGATTTCTAGAAAGAGGAACCTTGAACTGAAAATACGAGTATGATTGGCAGACCCTTTGAAGTCAACATTGAAATACAATTTTAGGGATCCTGTGAAGGATCCAGGAAAATCTAGACTGAACAAAACGACCAACTCAAATCTCCTTCGAGTTGAAGTAAGTAGTAGGTTGAAATACTGAAGCAGGTTTTTCCTGGAAGTACACAGAATTGTGGCTCACCTCTGCCAGCTAGGTTTCTTTAAAATGTCGCCACTGCTCTTCCACTAACTCTCTTGATGTCAGATTGCATTTAAAAAGAGAACAAACAGCAAAGGAAGTCCTAGCATAACTTGATATAGACTGACTGGAGTGGATCATAAAAACTAGAAAGTCAAGAATAGTATCACAGATTTGAATTACATGCTTAGCATGGTAAAAACTCAGTATTTGTCCATTTATTATTAAATAGAAGAAAACGACTGTTGATTAGTGGCATCCTATTAAATACATGAGGGGAAATTGTGCCGTGAACTATTTTTCTGCCCCTTAAATTGAAGAAGTAATTTTGCAATTTGGTTCTCATTTGGTATAATCATTCCTTATCAAATTCTGATTATAGTTGCTCTAAGCGGCTTAAATTAATTCTACTGTTACAACCAGCCTGTCTTCTTTCATTTCTGGTTGAAAAGGAAGTCTGTTCTTTCAGTATTTCGTAATAATCTGAATTAGCACTTTGCTCTAAGGCAGGAAAATCTTTAACTTGTTCTTTACTTTGGAGAAAACCACTGTCTGATAACATGGATAAGTAATATTTCTTTTGCTATATTATGTGGAGTAGGTATTCAACTGTTTTGGTCACCAGTTCTGCTTGCACTTTGAGGCTTTCAATGTCGGAGTGGCACCAGTATACATGGCATTCCTTCGTTTTATGGGTGATGATGACGATGCAAAAAAATTTAGTTATAGTCTTGAAGTAGGTGGATTTGGCAGAAAGTTAATATGGCAAGGAGTTCCTAGGAGCATCCGTGATAGTCATAAAACTGTCCGAGACAGTTTAGACGGGCTGCTCATTCAAAGGAGCATGGCACTCTTCTTCTCTGGTGGTGACAGAAAGGAGCTAAAGCTTAAGGTGGCCGGGCGCATTTGGAGAGAACCATTGTAAAGTAGAAATACGGTCTTCTTCCTCAGAGTTAGCATCAATTTCACGCCGTGTCATCAAATAGCTCAGTAGATTTCGTCTCAGAGGCCACGAGTATTGTTAGTTATCCCTGATTAGCTGGTGGTTTATTTTTTGTATTTCTTGTAAAAATATAAAGGTTGTAGATGGTTATATATAGGTTCAGGTTTTTAGCTCAATCAATTTCTGTTGAATGTAGTCAGCTTCAACTGTTGGGCATGCATTCTGTCAATGCTGGTTGTATATCATATATTATGAGGCATTTAGGTTTTTTGACAATCAATGTAATCAGAATCAAGTGACTTATATAGAACATTGTTTATCTATATATAATCTTTTATTTCTTTGTCAACTATTAGTCTAGTCTTTAAGGCATGATTCTGGCTGGTTGAATCAATCACTTCAGTCCTTTACTTAGACAGAAATTAACTAGGCTCTAATAATAATAACAACAACAAAAACAACATAAAATCCAACAAGTGGGGTCTAGGGAGGGTAGTGTGTACACGCAGGGCGATTAGGGGGATGGAAGGAGGGTCACCCGAACCCCCTTCGCCGAAAAAGTTACACTGTATATAAGATGCAAAATCTATTTTTTACCTCTATATGTTTTGAATCTCATTGCCATAGTCAAGGGGTGTCAAAACCTTTGTGAGGTCATTGGTTCAATTCCAATTAGATATATTGAAGTCAACAAGAAAGAGAATAATTTTAATTAGTATAATTGTTGGCTTATTCCATGCCTCAACTTTATATATTGTCTATGTATGTACCTCTGGTCTCATAAGACGACGACGACGACGACAACAACAACAACCCAGTATAATCCCACTAAGTGGGGTCTGGGGAGGATAGTGTGTACGCAGACCTTACCCCTACCCTGGGGTAGAGAGGTTGTTTCCAAATAGACTCCCGGCATCCTTCCCTCCAAGAACTTCCCACCTTACTCTTGGGGAGACTCGAACTCACGGCCTATTAGTTGGAAGTGGAGGTTGCTTACCATCAGAGCAACCCCTCTTGTCTCTGGTCTCATAAGAGGGTATTTAATTCGCAACAGTATTCTGTTCTTACTAATTTTAAATCTTCTATTGACTCTTTCGAAGCAAAATAATATTTTGGAATGTTAGAAAGAATTTATTATAATAAATTAGAAAAAAGACAAAGTTAGCAACTTAAAACAGAAAATATGAAACCCAACCGCAAAAACAGTTTTTTCACAGAAATAACCTTTATCTAATGGTTTTGTAGTAGGTACTACGTTTTAATCATCTTTATATTTTAAGTACAACATCTGACTTTGTCTTTTTCCTAATTAAAATAAAAGTTAGATCATACCTGAAGTGTTATATATATATATATATCCAATGAATGCCAATAGTAGTGAAGCTTAATTACATGATTTGGAGGTAGCAGTGAAAATATATACAGAAGTCGTGATATTAATGGAGGGGGAAGAGGCTAACAATATTAATGGAACTAAAACGCCATTGCTGGAGGGGTGGAAGCTTAGTGGAAGTGGACGGCGGAGCAGCCGGCGTTTCAGCCGTCATAACTCTTTCACGTCGCTCCGCCGTGATTTCTTGTCTAGGCTTCCAGATAAGGTGATCAACTCTTGTGTTATTGATTCTGAAGCTTCATCCATTGTTAATAACCTCTCCATATCCTCTGACTTAACCAAAGGTTCCTCTCTCTCTCTCAGGCTGTTTGGTTCCGGACTAAATAAGTCGTGTTTTTCTTGGAACCGATTTTTATATTATGTATAATATATGTTTTCTATATCAGCCGTTCACTATAGCAGCCAAAAGATATCGGAACGGAACAAACGAGGCTGTTATAGAGAGGTTTGTCAGTATATGTTGTATAAAACTATAGGGCTCGATAATTAATGGATACTGAAAAGTCAAGGATTAGTTTTATCTTGCTATTGTTAATCATATTCCCATGAACATGTTCTTGGCTTGAGAAAAAGTGGAACTGTTTCTTTTCTATGCTAAATTTGGTGTATAGACTAAGTTCTGTAATTTGATCTTAATTCTTAAAGGGCTCAAACAAAAGCTGTTATACAATCGTTTGATTATGTTAATCCAATCACACTTCATATTAAACTCCTTAACATCCTTTAAAGATTGGATAAGGATATCAACTTTTTCTTTTCTTTTCTTTTTTTTATTTTGTAAATAAAGTTAATTTTGCAGGAAACTACACTAGAGCAGTTCAAATATCTACAGCTAGAAAAGGATATCATTAACAACCCCAGTCAGTGGCAAAGCCACATGGTCAATTGACCACCCTTCGTTGAAAAATTACACTGTATATATAAGTAAAATATTACGTTTTAGAGGTATATAACACATATTGAATACCCTTTGTCGGGATTTTTTTTTACTTCATTCAAATTTAAACACCCTTGGAACAAATTTTAGCTTCGCCACTGCCCTCAATTGTCCGTTGACTAAGTTTTATGATGATAGGAGAAAAGGAATACTATGAAAAACAGTTTGAAACCTTGAAGTCATTCGAGGAAGTTGATATTGCAGTCGCTGCTGATTGCATTGATGAAGAAGATCTTGAAGAGCAAGCCCAACATGAGAGAGCAATGAGAATCTCCAATTATGCAAACATTATACTGCTTGCTCTCAAGGTGACCAGAATTTACTTAATTTAACTCTTGATTAACATTAGAATGAGAAACCATCTATTAATGTGTATGCATTTCTTTGTCCTGTAATATATTTATGCGATGAAAGTGAAATTCTGGTTTATGTTTGAGTGACCTGGAAAAATGATAAAGATGGCGGTATTATATGGCTTTTTGTTACAATAGCAGTATTGACACATATCGCGCCTTGCAGATCTATGCCACAGTAAAGAGTGGTTCTTTAGCTATTGCTGCATCTACATTGGATTCATTACTTGACCTCATGGCTGGTGGAATACTATGGTTCACTCATCTTTCAATGAAGAACATTAATGTCTATAAATATCCTATTGGAAAATTGAGAGTGCAGCCTGTTGGAATCATCGTCTTTGCTGCTATTATGGCTACACTTGGTATGTTATCTGCTTTGACTTTGCGTTTGAAATTCCATTATCGGGTTAGTGAATACATGGTGCGACTTTAGCTAACCGAGGACATGGCCCTTGACAGGAGGATATGGAGGTCGAAGATTATGGTAGAAGGGTAATAGGTCATAGTGTGTTTTTCTAATGTGTTCCAGGTTTATTAGGGCTAGCTGACTAGTACATTTTCTTTGATTCTTAGAGTGCTAGTGTTAGGGTTATTTTTAGTACTATCTTCCGCTTCAGTTTTCTAGTACTGTGTCGTGTTACTGCTTGTTGCTATTGCTATTGCTTTCTTCCATTTGTTTTTTTTTTTCCGTTCATACATTGATGGTATCATTTTCCTGGCCTTGTTGTTGTTATTACCTTGTTTCTATTCTTCCTCTCGAGCCGAGGGCCTTTCGGAAACAGCCTCTCTACGACTCTACCCCCAAGATAGGAGTAAGTTGGGATTTCACCGGGTTGGTGTTGGGTTAGTGAATACGTGATCAGTTTGGAAAGGTGAGAGACAGGCATCGGAAACAAAAAACAGGATGACGGCTTTCAAAAGACGAGTAAGAGACGGGGAGATGGAGGCTCTCGAAACCAAAGGAGATTAGAGAGAACATGAGAATTAGCACCATTCATATGAGAGCTAACCTCTTTGTATATGAAATTCTTCAATTTGCATAATCATGTGCATTTCTTTGTAGGCTTTCAGGTGCTGATCCAGGCTGTAGAACAACTAGTTGAAAATAAACCTACTGAAAAGATGACTTTGAATCAGCTCGCATGGTTATATTCCATCATGTTAACTGCCACAGTAGTAAAACTTGCCCTATGGCTTTACTGTAGAAGCTCAGGAAACAACATTGTTCGTGCGTATGCAAAGGTGTGTGTACAGGGGCGGACCTAGAGTATAGAATATGGGTTCCCGGGAACCCAGTAACTTTTGCATAGATCCTGTATTTATATTAAGAAATCACTTAATATTTGTAAATATCTAACTGTGAACCCAGTTATTATTGCATATTAATCTAAAATTACGGTAGGAACCCATAAGCCTCAAATCCTGGATCCGCCTCTGTAGTGTGTAGTGTCCTTACCTTCTGGTTTTCCACATCTTCGCCTGATAATCTGTTTGCCTAATTTGTTGATTTATTCGTCAGGATCACTACTTCGACGTGGTTACTAACGTAGTCGGGTTAATAGCAGCTGTACTTGGTGATAAGTTCTACTGGTGGATTGATCCTGTTGGTGCTCTTATCCTTGCTATTTATACAATCTCAAATTGGTCAGGCACTGTGATAGAGAATGCAGGTATATACTTACATGTTCCTGTTGAATTTATAGTTCTTCAATAACTCATGGAAGTTAACAGCAACGTTCAAAAAACACAGACTAGACTCTAACCTTGTAAGAAAAATTATCCTTTTAGGATGTATGTAAGAATTAGGCTTGTTGGAAACCTCAGTCCAGGGCATAATATATGTTGTCTATCGTTGTATGCTGAAGCAAACTCCAATATTTTCTTTTGTTATGACAATGGTGTTCAAGCCAACTTGCATGTAGCTCGACTATTCCACCGGGTACCTGCTACCTCTCACCAGTGCAGGTATCTGAAAACTCTGCCGACCAACGCTTAGGCAGATGGAAAGAAATATGACTAGTGGCTTTTTCCCTCTGCTAGGATTTGAATTGGAGACCTCATGGTTCTCCTCCCACTTCATTGACCACTATGTCACATACTTAGATGCAAAACTCCGATATTTTCTTGGTGTTATCTCATATCAATACATCAAATAAATCCTGAATGAGGTTCTTGATGCAGTGTCACTGGTGGGACAATCAGCTCCGCCTGAAGTTATGCAGAAGTTAACATATCTTGTTATAAGACATCCTCAAGTGAAACGTGTTGATACAGTTCGAGCATACACCTTTGGTGTCTTGTACTTTGTTGAGGTCAGTCTCCAATATCATGAGATCATTTTCCTAAACATCTTTGATATGAACTAAGTGAACTATTAAGGCATAGTCTTTTCCAGAACTCGGCTGATTTCAAAATGTTGCTTCCTTTCTTTTAACATAGGTTGATATTGAACTCCCAGAAGATTTGCCATTGAAAGAAGCACATATTATCGGAGAGACTCTACAAATAAAGCTCGAGAAACTCCCTGAAGTCGAACGTGCATTTGTTCATCTTGATTTTGAATGTGAACACAAACCAGAACACTCTGTCCCCAGCAAGCTGCCCAACAATGAAACTTAAGTGCACATAAACTAGGAGAAAATTCAATATAAAGAATTGGTGTTGCTGGAATGGCTTTGGTTGGGAGCTCAGCTGCTCCTGAACCTCTACAAATATACTCTTGGTCATGTTTGAGAAATTTGCATGATAATTTTTGTATATTGATTTAAAACATTTCTCCTAACTTCATATTATCCAACATACTGGATTTATTGAAGATCCCAAGACCTTTCCTAGCTATTGGAGCTTTTATCATTTTCAGGATAATTTCCTGTCAAGGGTCATGAGAATATCAATACTCCTGTGTAGTTTGTGTTATGTCATTCTTGAACTGCAATTTACATTGTAAATCCAATTTAAATAAATTTGTAATAGAAAGCTCCTTCCTTTTTCTAATAATGAAGAAAAATTAAGCTCATTTTGGATTTACATATTGGAATGAAATGACTTGAACTAAGCATAAAGGATACAAAGGATCCATAAATTTGGAAATTTGTGCAGTTAATTGTATATACATCACATAAGAAAGTTCACCAAAAACTGCGCTGTTCGGACGAGCTAAATGAAACAAGTGCCACTATAACTAAAATTTCCTATGCCATAACAATCGTTTAACCTACCAACCACTTTTTACAATTGCCCATGATAGAAAAAGAGAATAGAACAATAAGAAAAGGGAAGGGGGGGGGGGGGGGGGGGGGTACCCAACGTCAGATGTTGCAACTTCTCACGATACAGTTCGGCCAAAGCATAGACAAGAAAGATAGAGATTTTTTGCCCACTTTTCCTGCAAAAAGAAGAAAAAAAGAGAAGCATTAAAAAGCAAAGTACTCATTTTCATCTAATAACCTACTTTTTTTACATAGGTCACATCTATAAACGTTTAAACTAAAGGTTTTCCAACATAGGGACTACAAATATTAGTGACAATGGAACCATGAAAAGATTTAGCTTTTTGAAGATATCAAACACAAGCATGAATTTTCTTTCTGTATATGCATCGAAGCTCTTCTAGACGTACTCAGCAAAATCAGATGCTAACACATTCCACATCACAAATTACCATACCTTAACATGTGTGCTTGGAAACTGAGATGTTCTCAATGTTTCCTGAGTCTCATTGCCAGGTTTTCGTCGAGGCACGCTCAAGATAAGAGCAGCTTGATCTGACGTAGCAGCTGTTGCTGTAATACGATAACCACTATTCCACCGTTCATGAATGCCTTCACTTGGATAAAGAAAATCGAGTTCCACTACCTATCCAGAGGGGAAAAAAGAGCAATTTTACCATAAGTAGTATAAGATAAAACCAAAGGGGAATGTACTGGGTGGAAGTAGATGATACAAAATTTAGAAACAAGTAACACCATAGAGGCACATCCATTTTTTTGCTAGGTGGGATGTAGGGAGTGTTTGTTGTTTTGGAATGTTCTCTGTATCTCTAAGTACCGTCTTGATACTGTTATAATAAATCTTTACCTTCTCAAAAAACAAAACAAAAAAAATCACGAAGGTAAGTTTGTTTAGAAGAACACATTTAAGCTGGACATAATTCTGTTAGTTCTGATAGGCTTCTCTTTCTTTCTCTTCTACTCAATTAGTAGAGTTACTAAAGGGATTATTATTATCAAAATAAATGTTGAAAAACTTCCAAACATACTTTTTCAACTTCAACCCAATATTGTCCAAAGACATACTAATTCTTTTTTTTTCCTTTTCTTGGATGAAGTAATAATAGATTTCATTCCTGGCATTAAGAAGATGCACAAACTTACAAACCTAGGTAAAGGTTAACCCATGCTACGCACGGGCCCAAACTCAAATGAAGATATTAACACAAACCAATATCATTAACGACTAATTTTATTTTCTGTTGATAACCAATAAATTTGATCTCAATTTTATTTTACGATCATCAGGAAGCTCAAATTAATATCATCGCAACATATTCTTTTACAGTGAAAAACAGTTAAATTTAAAATATTTGTTTTGAAACTCAAGTGTGGCAACTTTGTTTTAATTTTTGGAACTATGCGGTTAATAATCATTGACAAGCTAATTGCCATACTATAATACCAGTTCGGACATATTGGGATTGAGAAATGAACAATCTTTGTCAAACTTTAACGGAGCAAAAAATGTAAAGTCATTAAACGGATCGTGAAACAACTGTTAGCAACAAACACTCTTCAGGATAATTTACAAGGATAAATGAATCCACATTTGACAAAAATTAGCACTACATTGACGTAAGATGTCATGAATTTTCAGTTCCCTTTTGGAAGAGTTAAGTAATAATTCAAAGGAACAGCTAGGGCCGAGATGTAGCCAAACAATGCTCAAAGGGAACTTTTTTGGCAATATAGTCCGTTAATGGTTACTGAATATTTTAACCAGGTGTTTTTTCCCGAAACTAAGTATATGGTTGATCAAATTGGAAAACATGGTTCAACATTTTCTATCTTATTTGTTTTATTTTATATGACACTCTTTTTCTTAGTCTTGAAAACGCACCTGCTTTCCGGATCCTCACTTACAATCCTACAATCCTCCACCACCACCACCGGCGCCGGCACTGCAACAGCCTCATCCGTCATCTCCATTTCCCTCAGTTGAATCTCAAGCTCATTCTTGTATTTGTTATATACGTTCTGTTGATTTATTTTTCTGACTCTATTGTGTTTTGTTTAGGGTTCTTCTTTTGACAGTTTTATTTATTTATTTATTATCTAATTTATTAAAAAAAAATCAAAATCAATTTAAGGTTTTATTACAACCTTCTTGCGCTCCTTTGCTACGGGTGGGGCCTCACCAGTGGTAGCGGTGACAACCCCTCCTTTGTTTCTCTTCGTGGTGTTTTGTGCGTATTTCAGGTTAGGGACTTTGGCTATTAGCGGTGAGCGGGACGTGCGTGTGCAAACATAAGGAACAACCCCGGCAAGGGTCAACGAGGGGCGGCGGAAGTTGGACGCGAACGTGCTAGGTGGACGCAACATCGTCGTATATACCAAGACAATTCCCAGTTTCCACTTGCGGGAGTTGGTATCTCCTGTTTTTCTTTTCCCCGTTATTGTGTTAGTTAAATTGTTGCAATCTTAGTTCCTATTAGTTTTTTCACACTATTAGTGCGCTTATAGTCGCAGCCTGTCTTTGTCTAGCGCGGTATGTTGCCTTGTGCGTGTTAGTGGTTTTCCCGTAGTTTGCCGTAGGTGTAGTGGCTGTGGTCTGGGATGGTGAGGTCATGTCCTCGGGGAGAGCGGGGGGTGGGGCGGGAGGCGGGGCAGGGGTTACGAGGTGGGTCGGGAGGCAAGGGAGGTAAAAGAAACAGGGGTGTCTATAGGTTAAGAATCGGGTCATGCAACGTAGGTTCATTGACGGGTAAGTCTATAGAGTTGGCAAAGATTCTCCAGAAGAGGAGGGTCAACATAGCGTGTGTCCAAGAGACTAGGTGGGTAGGGTCGAGGGCGAAGGATGCGGACGGGTATAAACTTTGGTACTCAGGAGCCCAGAGAGGTAAGAATGGAGTGGGTATCTTGGTGGATAGGGAACTTAGAGCGTTTGTGGTTGAGGTTAGACGAGTGAATGATAGATTGATGGTTATTAAGTTGGTGGTTGGAGAGTACACCCTAAACGTCGTTAGCGCCTATGCGCCGCATGCGGGCCTAGATGAGGAGGTTAAACGACGTTTCTGGGAGGGGTTAGATGAGATTGTGCGCCAGGTTCCGCCCGCTGAGAAGCTATTCATAGGAGGGGATTTCAATGGTCATATTGGGGCGTCCGCAGGTGGCTATGGCGAGGTGCATGGAGGCTTTGGTTTTGGGGAGAGGAACGGAGGAGGTACCTCGCTGTTGGACTTCGCTAACGCTTTTGGGTTGGTGATTGCGAACTCTTGCTTTCCGAAGAGGAAAGAGCATTTGGTTACTTTTCAAAATGCGGTAGCAAAGACCCAGATTGACTATCTCCTCCTCAGGAAGTGTGACAGCGAGTTGTGCAAGGACTGCAAGGTGATTCCGAGTGAGACACTCGCGACGCAGCATAGACTCTTGGTGTTAGACGTTGGTATTGGGATAGAGAGAAGGAAAAGGATAGCTCGGAGAAAACCAAGAATTAGGTGGGGAGCCTTGACTAAGGATAAAGCCCAAGAGTTGGAGTGCCGGTTGTCGGCTATGGGAGCTTGGAGGAGCAGTGGGGACACGAACACTATGTGCTCAGCGACAGCAGACTGTATAAGGGAGTCTGCGAGAGAGGTGTTAGGGGTCTCGACCGGTGCCTCCGGTGGGCACAAAGGAGACTGGTGATGGAATGAAGTGGTCCAAGGTAAAGTGGAAGCGAAGAAGGCAGCATACCTGAAGTTAGTGGGGAGCATAGATGAGGAGGAGAGGCGAGCGTGCATGGAGAGATATAAGATAGCTAGGAAGGAAGCTAAATTGTCGGTCACGGAGGCTAAGAATGCGGCTTATGGTCGTATGTACGAGGAACTGGGGGAAAAAGGCGGGGAGAAGAAGTTATTCCGGCTGGCCAAGTTGAGAGAGAGTAAGGCTCGAGATTTGGACAAAGTGAGATGCATTAAGGATGAAGATGGTAGAGTACTGGTGGAGGATGCCCAGATTAAGAGGAGATGGAAGACTTACTTTCATAAACTTCTAAATGAAAAAGGGGATCGTGATATTGTGCCAGGCGAATTGGAGCATTCCGAGAGTCATCGTGACTTCGGGCCCTGCAGGCGTATTGAGGTCGAGGAGGTCGTGGGAGCTATGCGTAAGATGAGTAGGGGCAGAGCGACCGGGCCAGACGAGATTCCGATGGAATTTTGGAACTGTGTAGGGAGAGCAGGTGTGGAGTGGTTGACTGGGTTGTTTAATGCTATTTTTAAGGCGAAGAGTATGCCGGATGAGTGGAGGTGGAGTACGGTGGTTCCATTGTATAAGAACA
Source organism: Nicotiana attenuata (assembly GCF_001879085.1). Lineage (NCBI taxonomy): Eukaryota > Viridiplantae > Streptophyta > Magnoliopsida > Solanales > Solanaceae > Nicotiana > Nicotiana attenuata. Next base: position 52,350,670 of record NC_032000.1, read on the forward strand.
AAGGTGATATCCAGAGTTGTAACAACTATAGGGGTATCAGATTATTGAGTCATACCATGAAAGTATGGGAGAGGGTGGTTGAAGCGAAGGTGAGGATGACAGTGTCTGTATCCGACAACCAGTTCGGGTTCATGCCGGGTCGCTCCACCACAGAAGCTATACACCTTGTTAGGAGGTTGGTGGAACTGTACAGAGAGAGAAAGAAGGATCTGCACATGGTGTTTATTGACCTAGAGAAAGCGTATGACAAGGTTCCTAGAGAAGTTCTCTGGAGATGCTTGGAGGCAAAAGGTGTGTCGGTTCCTTATATTATGGCAATTAAGGACATGTACGATGGGGCTAAGACTCGGGTTAGGACAGTAGGAGGCGACTCTGAGCATTTTCCGGTTGAAATGGGGTTACACCAAGGCTCTGCGCTCAGTCTGTTCTTATTCTCCCTGGTGATGGATGCGATAACAAACCATATACAAGGGGAGGTGCCATGGTGCATGTTATTCGCCAATGACATAGTTCTGATTGATGAGTCACGAGCCGGTGTTAACGAGAGATTGGAAGTCTGGAGACAGACTCAAGTCAAAGGGTTTCAAGCTAAGCAGAACGAAGACGGAATACCTCGACTGTAAGTTCAGCGTTGAGCCGGGGGAAGTGGACGTGGATGTGAGGCTTGAGTCACAAGTTATCCCAAGTAGAGGCAGCTTCAATTACCTTGGTTCGATTATCCACGGGGGAGGGGAGATCGACGAGGATGTCACACACCGTATTGGGGTAGGATGGATGAAGTGGAGGTTAGCATCTGGAGTCTTGTGTGACAAGAGAGTGCCACCGCTACTTAAAGGTAAGTTCTATAAAGCGGTGGTTAGACCGGCCATGTTGTATGGGGCTGAGTGTTCGACCTGTTAAGAACTCACATATCCAAAAGATGAAAGTAGCAGAAATGAGGATGTTGAGGTGGATATGCGGGCACACTAGGATGGAGAAGATTAGGAATGATGATATTCGAGAGAAGGTGTACGTGGCCCCCATTGATGACAAGATGCGGGAAGCGAGGCTCAGATGGTTCGGGCATGTACAGAGGAGAAATCCAGATGCTCCAGTAAGGAGGTGCGAGCGGCTGGTTGTGGAAGGCACGAGAAGAGGTAGAGGGCGGCCTAAGAAGTATTGGGGAGAGGTGATCAAGCAGGATATGGCGAGGCTTCAGATTTCCGAGGACATGACACTTGATAGGAAGTTGTGGAGGTCGAGTATTACGGTTGTAGGCTAGGAGGTAGTTGAGTCTTGCGTTACTTTGTACCTTTATGAGCCTAGTACGGTAGGGTTTTGTCTAAGATAGCTAGGGCCAATGTCGTGTCTTACTATTTTCTATTTTTCGACGCATGATCCATTTACTAGCCATCGTTTTTGCTTTGCACTTTTCTGCATTTTATGTTCCTATGTTTCCTATGATCTCCGTGGTGAATCTAATATTCTCTCCTTTTGTCTTTTTATTATCTTGAGCCGGGGGTCTTTCGGAAATAGCCTTTCTACCCCTTCGGGGTAGGGGTAAGGTCTGCGTACACACTACCCTCTCCAGACCCCATTTATGGGATTTTACTGGGTTGTTGTTGTTGTTTTTCTTTTTCTTAGTCTTTCCCACAAAGAATGATACATTTTTACTACTCTTTGATCGTGTTTATAATGGAAAAGATGGTTGGATCTTTCTAATATCTCTGTGTTATTATATTTGACACTCTTTCACTTTTACTCTTCTTTTTCTCTTCTAAGAAAAGAATATTATTTTTTATATGTAGGAACTCTTTAATTTAATTTTTTTTTAATTTTCTCTTAATGACGTTAATTGACTATAGAAATATATTACGGCATGTTTATGACCCAAGTTCTAAAGGTAATGTTAGTATATACAAAAAGTCTTTCTTCTTGCTTAAACTCTACGTTCATTCAAATATCATTATGTAAATCCTCTTAGTAATTAATTATACTAAAATATTCCCAAAGTGAAGAAAATCAATTTTTTTAACTTTATTTTCTATTCAAACGAATGAATGAAGAGAACATTTATCTCTCTTCTTTAACTGGAGTTTCTGTAACGTACATTATTCATAGAGAAGAAAGATTTCGTAGTACTAATCACACAAAATTATTCAGAAGTTGGAGAAGATCAAATTTTAAACCTTTAAATTTCGTTCAAATAATATTTATCCCTCTTATAGCTGGAGCTTTTGTTATCTATATTAATTATTCAAAAAGATTCCTGAAATTCAAGCTAAGTTTATTATATTAGCGATTGATTTAACAACCTTTTTTGACGCAACTCAAATGTTGCTTAAACCTTCTTTTTTCATCAAGCAATTAGTTTAACAGACCTAAGCTACAGATAAAGTTAACACTGAAATGGCTTTGGAAAAATGCACACGATGAAATGAAAGTTCATTTCCTTTCTCTTATTTAACTTTTAACCGACACTTGTTTGCAGGCTTGAGTTTAAAATAAATTAGTATAGCTATTTTAATAAGGGAGAGATGCGTGAGGATAAAATCTAGTGGGGCCTACATGGTCATTGGTAGCTTAAATATGTGCAGTAAACGTGTAAATTGTAAATTGTAAATTGTGATGGTGTGAACTGACAAATTTAAGTGGAGCCCATCTGATATGCAGTGGAAATGGAGCTGACAATTTGGCCTTGAAAGTGCCTCAACAACTTCCTTTAATTCACTAAAATCATGTGATGGCATTAACGTAATAATATGCTAAACCAGGGGAGAATATATTTGTTTGGGTCAAGCAGGCATGTCAACGAAGAAGTGCCTGCTTCACCTGTTTTACTAGCACCTCTTGTATAGTAAAAATAAAAAGTAGGTTAGTTAAAAAAAACTCTATTAGCTGCATTAGAACTTTCAAATATCCTTTTTTTCAACTAATTCTTTTCTTATTGTTTAATAATTGAAATTCAATTATAAATTTTGCGATTGAAATTATCTTTCCCCTGCATTTGCTCAAATTATATGTAATGATGTTTAACTTGAGTTACTAGAAATTGTCTTTATTGTATACTGGATATTAAGAATAGTAATATTAATTCACTTATACAACAACAACATACCCAGTATAATGACACATAATGGGGTCTAGGGAGGGTAGTGTGTACGCAGACCTTACCCCTACCTTGTGAAGATAATGTTATAAGTAATTAAGTGCTAATATGTATGATGACTTTTGTGTATGGAAAAATTAGGCGCTTCGCTTCTTGCTTTATGCTTAAAGCCCCATAGGCTATTACTCATTTGTGCTTTTGTTCTTAAACATTGAGTAAATGCAATTATTCCTTCATTTCCTTGTACTAAATACAAGTTCCTTGATGTTACTATTTTTTCCTCTAGCAAAATCGGGTAAAAGATCTGTTATAATTCTGACGATCATTCAATAGCTGTCAGGGAAAAAAAGGAAGTAAATTAAGATATCGAGAGTCTCCTCCTCTCGAGCCTAGGCTTCTATCATTACTAATTAAAATAAGATGAAGTGTGCGAAAGAGGTAATGAGCACACAAACATGCAGACAGAGAGAGAGGAACAACCTGGTTACTGAATCCTGAATTGCGAGACATAACGACTGCCCACCTACTGCCAGCAGTTGCCATGGAGGTTACATGGAACCCTTCTTTCCACTTCTTGCTTATCCACTTGAACGGAAATGACTCACTCACTTTGTAGGACTGCTGAGTGAACTGTGTGCCTGCACATATATAATAATGATTGTAACATCAAGATTATGAAAGTTGAGGAGCTTAGAACTGAAAGCTATAACGCTTAACCTTCAAACCATTCAGGTTACTATGTCACTCATTGTGTGAACATTGAACATATACACATATATAAATATACATGTGCTGTGTGTGCTCGGGTGCGTCTCAGATGTTGCATGTGTGTGTGTGTGTGTATCAATAGCAATCAATTATCTCTCAAGGCCAAACTGGTGGTACCAAACTGGCACATTCATACAATAAACTACAAACCGGATGGCAAAAAAAAAACTGAGAATCTGCTGTTTCCAACTGAAAACCAGCGAAGAGCATGTCCACCCTCTGCCCTGCTGCACTTAAACAACAAATTGGTTCACAACCAGGATTCAAACCTGTGATGTGCGCCTAACATATCCCCTTCCCTCCCCTTAATGGAATCAAACATAGCATAAACTTGACCCAGGGACATCAAATCTTGAGACAAAGGAGCACAATGCTGATGCTTCCTGTCATAAATGCCTTGTCCAAACCACCTTGTCGACGTATTAGGAAACTCTTAAATCTCTACATTAAATTACAAGCACTACTGATATCTTAAAGGGAAAAGCAGGAAAAGATATCCATTAATATCACTAAAGGCAGGTAAAGTGTAAAACTAATCAAAATTTAGCAATTAGAACCCACCTTTTGACATTACAACAAGAGAGCTTCCATTGGTGGCACCAGCAAGAGAACTAATATAATAGTTCTTCTCCCACTGTTCCATTATCCACTCCTGTAACAATGTACAACAAGACCTAACATAGATTAACTATCAGGTTGAAGAGCAGTGAATTGTATTAAGAGCTACGTTACATGGACTCAGCTCCAATACACACAGGATACGGGTGTGTGGAAGTATTTGGTAGGGATACGTGCCTTTTTGGCTAAGTTCTAGCGTATTTTAAAGAATATACACAAGTATGATATACTAATGTCACGCCATTCGACACGTGTACATCATGGCAAATGATGATTCATGTAACATAGTGGAATAAATAGAATTCACAATTTACCTTGTGCAAGAATAATGGTGATAGCTCATAAACTTGGCTCGTGAATTTATTTCCAGCATCCAGGATAATAGCCCACAAGTCGGAACAAGATGCCACACAACTTATATATAAACCTTCTGCATTCCCTTTCTCCACATGCTGTGCCAGCTTTGTATCTGCTACATTATAATGGTACCTATAACAAGCTACATCGCATTAACTAGGGGACTCGTGTACAGAAAATATCTTATCCATAATTACCACTACATACTGAACCAAAAAGGGCTCTCTCCAGAAATCAAGGAGCATAACCACAAGATATCATCCTTGAAAAAAAGTGTAATTTGACAGCTCCTGCCAGTCACAAGATAAAGGACAAAGCCATGCATTATTACCGAACAAACATGTTATGTGAACTCACCAAGTTATAAAGCCTTTAAGGAAGCTACAATATTTTCTACTAACCATATCTAGGCTCTTAGAACTGTATAGTGGCAGCTAGTTCACTCCTTACTCTCTTATCATATAATTTAAAAGTTTCATGTGGTCTAGAAAGCCCAAGAAGTCATATATTTCTTCTTAATCATGTCGCTTCACGCTTCTAGGGCAAATCGTAGTTAAAAGTAGCAAAATTAGCTATATTACTCCAGTTTATGTACCAACAAATGCAGTAAAAAAATCATCAAGCTTCTCCACAACGACCATAGAAAGACATTCCTAAACAAATCAAAAAGTCTCCCCTATCTTTTTCCAAAAGCTATGTAAACAAAAAATATCACAGATACTTTCTGCAAAGTAGATCTTAAGATGAGAAGGCGTAGTACTCCACATAAAAGCTGAATGAAAGACATCACAAAAAGTCAAGAATGGATAGAGGAAGAAGACATTCTCAAAATATTACACTCGATCACAGGTGGAAAAAGATTGAGCCCCGAAACACCAACTATTATCTAGGTTTATACAAGTTCTTGCAGTCAATAACAGAACTCCTGGATAATTGACACCAAAAGCAATAGTGGTTCCATGATTGTGGAGAATCTACCAAATTTCCTAATAAAACTAACTTTATTTCTGAAATAGAAAACCACCCTACGACTTTACACAGCACAGACCACCCAAGAATCCAGTGACAGAGAAAATATAAACTATGAACTAATAGAAATCTGCCTCAATTACTTAACATATATGGCCAGAGACAAGAGCAGGATGTAAAAAAAAAGTTAAGACAAAATGCATTCCCAGTCGCATCTCCGCTGAATAACTACATTTAAACCGGAGAACCTGAAGAATGCAAAATTTCAGTTCCAAGTACAGGAAAATTCATGTATCAAAGTCTCAATGATTTTTCCAAATAACAAAACAGTCCAAACGACTTGTTGAAACAATATGCAATGTCATCCACATTTATTTACTAAATGTAAGTATGCAAGAAGATTATGAGACTAATGCATTGGCTTCAGCGGGATCATAACCAATCCTATACACAACGCTTGCACTGGATACTGATCAAAGCCAAAGGGAGGACCAAACAAGCACACCTGCTTAGGATGATATATGCTGAAAGCGGGCATTCCATTTGGTGTGAAAGAAATGCTATAGTTTTTGAGAATGAGGAGAGGACTGTTGAAAGCCTAGCAAGGGAGTTAGCTGGTATAAGTAATGTTAGAGCTAATGCTGTAATTAGAGGATTGTTGCAGAAGTTACACTTATAGATTAACTGATGATAGAGTTTCTGTTGACATAGGGTTTCCAATTGTATATAGATATTGGGATTAGGAAGAAACTCTCCCTAGGAGGTGGGCTTCTTAAATTAATATCATAAAGGAAGATAGTAGTAGAGTTAGTGTAAGGTTCTGTGATTGTTTACAGGTAGCAGCAGACTGAGATGTGTCCAGCTACAGTTTTGTAATTCTCTCTTGGTGATTAATAAAATAATTTAGTTACCAAAAAAATGCATTATCATCTAATCTGCTAATCCAAAAGCAATGCCCTAATTGAAGTCTTAATTCAGAACACGAAGTGTCTCCTTCATGGCTTCATCACAGCATCATTAGCCTAAATAAAACTAGCAAAACATTTTTATTCTACACCACTCATGAGGCTTGACAACCCAACCCTACCCACAATTTGCGGGAAAAGGGAAATCAAGAAAATTTCCCAAAGAAGCACCTTGACATTTTACCACCAATGGAACATACAATTTATTTTTAATAGTAAAGGTACTAACCACTAACAGAACAAAACTATAGTATCCACCGAATAATCGTGTGAGTGCAGCACATAAACCACAATTCAATCGCTTTGCATGGGAAAATACATAATACAACAACTACGCCTCAATCCTAAACAAGCAGGGGTCGGCTAGATGAATCCTAGTTGACCATGATACTCATTTAATATATTGTGAGAAAGCACAGGAGAAATTATATTATTGATGTATTAACATATGTTACAATGAGCCCTATATATATACACACATAACATGTCCTACTCCTAATATATATTGGATTAGGGTTATTTATTTACTCCTATTTACATGACTATTCTAACACTCCCCCTCAAGCTGGTGCATATAAATCATATGTACCGAGCTTGTTACATATGTAGTTAATACGAGGACCAGTGAGGGACTTGGTGAAAATATCTGCAAGCTGATCATTCGACTTCACAAACTTTGTAGCAATATCTCCCGAGAGTATCTTTTCTCTAACAAAGTGACAGTCAATCTCAATGTGTTTAGTTCTCTCATGGAACACTGGATTTGACGCAATATGAAGAGCAGCTTGATTATCACACACAAGTCCCATCTGACTAATCTCACCAAATTTCAACTCCTTGAGCAACTGTTTGATCCAAATTAGCTCACATGTCGCCATAGCCATCGCTAGATATTCTGCTTCTGCACTAGACCGAGCAACCACATTCTGTTTCTTGCTCTTCCAGGACACCAAATTTCCTCCTACCAAGACACAATATCCAGACGTAGAACGTCTATCAGAAGGTGATCCTGCCCAATCAGCATCTGAGTATCCAACGATCTGCTCATGGCCTCGACCCTCAAACAATAAACCTTTGCCTGGAGCTGATTTTATATACCGAAGAATGCGAACAACTGCATCCCAATGACTATCACACGGAGAATCCATAAACTGACTCACAACACTCACAGAAAAGGAATGTCAAGGTCTTGTCACTGTAAGGTAATTTAATTTACCAACCAACCGTCTATATCTTGCAGGATCGCTAAGAGGCTCCCCCTGTCCTGGCATAAGTTTAGAATTCGGATCCATCGGAGTGTCAACCGGTCTACAACCTGTCATTCCTGTCTCTTCAAGAATATCTAAGGCATACTTTCGTTGTGAGATCACAACACCTGAGCTAGACTGAGCGACCTCAATACCCAGAAAATACTTTAGTTTGCCCAGATCCTTAGTCTGAAAGTGTTGCAAGAGATGTTGCTTCAATTTAGTAATACCATCCTGGTCATTGCCGGTAATAACAATGTCGTCAACATAGACCACCAGATAAATACAGAGACTCGAGGCAGAATGCCGATAGAATACAGAGTGATCAGCTTCACTCTGAATCATGCCAAATTCTCGAATAACTGTGCTGAACTTACCAAACCAGGCTCGAGGAGACTGCTTTAGACCATAAAGTGACCGACGCAAGCGACATACAAGGCCACGAGACTCCCCCTGAGCAACAAACCCAGGTGGTTGCTCCATATAAACTTCATCCTCAAGGTCACCGTGTAAAAAAGCATTCTTAATGTCCAGCTGATAGAGGGGCCAATGGCGAACAGCAGCCATGGATAGAAAAAGGCGGACTGATGCTATCTTAGCCACAGGAGAGAAGGTATCACTGTAATCGAGCCCAAATATCTGAGTATATCCTTTGGCAACAAGACGAGCCTTAAGACGATCAACCTTACCATCCGGACCAACCTTGACTGCATACACCCAACGACAACCAACAGTAGATTTACCTGAAGGAAGAGGGACGAGCTCCCAAGTACCACTCGTATGTAAAGCAGACATCTCGTCAATCATAGCCTGTCGCCATCCTGGATGAGACAATGCTTCACCTGTAGACTTAGGGATGGAAACAGAGGACAAAGAAGATAGAAAAGCATAATAGGGTGATGACAAACGATGATAACTCAAACCGACATAATGGGGATTAGGATTAAGGGTGGCCCGTATACCTTTCCGAAGTGCAATCGGTTGATTAAGAGGAGACAAGTCCGCAGTATTAGCAGGGTCAGGTGCAGGACGTGAATCAGCTGGACCTGATGCTGGGCGCGGACGACGATGATATGTCAAAAGTGGTGTTCCTGTGGCAGGGAGTCTAGGAGGAGCCACACTAGACTCCTCAACGGCTGGAATGGATAAGACTTCTATAGCGGAAGGTGAAGGAGGAGCTATAGGAGACTCGGGTAAGACTTCTGTGGCGGAAGGTGAAGGAGGAGCTATAGTAGACTCCTTAAAGGTCGGTATAGGTAAGACCTCAGATATATCAAGGGGGTCAGAAAGGTCAGAAGAGGTAAAGAAAGGTTTAGACTCAAAAAATGTGACGTCAGAGGACATAAAGTACCTACGAAGATCAAGTGAGTAACAACGATAGCCCTTCTGAACACGAGAATAACCAAGGAAGACACACTTGAGAGCACGAGGAGCTAACTTATCTTTCCCAGGGGCTAGGTTATGAACGAAACAAGTGCTCCCAAAAACACGAGGGGGAACAGAGTATACGGGTGATTGGGGACACAATACTGCATACGGTATCTGATTCTGGATGGGAGAGGAAGGCATCCGATTAACTAAATAACAAGCTGTGAGAACTGCATCGCCCCAAAAACGCAGCGGAACATGAGATTCAATGAGAAGTGTGCGAGCAGTCTCAATGATGTGCCTATTCTTTCTCTCTGCAACCCCATTTTGCTGAGGGGTATAAGGACAAGAGGTCTGATGAATAATTCCTTGAGAAGTCATAAACTGCTGAAATTGAGAGGATAAATATTCTAAGGCATTATCACTGCGAAAAGTGCGAATGGAAACACCAAATTGATTTTTAATTTCAGCACAAAAATTCTGGAATATAGAAAACAACTCAGAACGATCTTTCATTAAGAAAATCCAAGTACATCTTGAATGATCATCAATAAAACTAACAAAATAACGAAATCCCAAGGTTGAACTGACTCTACTAGGACCCCATATATCAGAGTGAACTAAAGAAAAAATAGACTCTACGTGACTCTCAATACTACGAGGATAGGAGGCTCGGGTATGTTTCCCGAGCTGACATGACTCACACTCTAATGTGGATAAACTAGACAAACCAGGCACCATCTTCTGAAGCTTGGATAAGCTTGGATGTCCTAAACGTTTGTGAATTAGGTCCGGAGGATCTGTAACTAGACATGCCTTGGAGGATTTTAGGGAGTTAAGGTAGTAAAGCCCTTCTGATTCAAGTCCTGTTCCAATCGTCTGCCCTGTACTGCGGTCCTGCATAATAAAAGAATCATCAATAAAATATATACCACAATGGAGGGCACGAGTCAAACGACTAACAGATGCAAGATTAAAAGGACAGCCAGGGACATAGAGAACGGAATCTAGAGTGACAGAGGGTAGGGGATTCGCTTGTCCAACTCCTTTTGCTTTGGTTTGAGACCCATTGGCTAAAGTAACAGTGGGAAGAGACTGTGAATACGCAATATTTGACAAAAGTGATTTATTACCAGAGATATGATCAGAAGCGGCTGAGTCCACAACCCATTGTCCAGGAGGACTAGACTGGGAAACACAAGCAAAAGAATTACCAGCAACAGAAGTATTAGTCTGAGCAACAGAAGCTACTTGTGGAGATGTCTGCTTACTTGCTCGATACTGAAGGAACTCATTATACTCCCCTTCAGATAAAGAAAATCCCTGGTTACCTGTAGTCTCAGTCTGAGCAACATAAGCATTTTTGGTTGGGCGGCCATGTAAAGAATAGCATACATCACGAGTGTGTCCAAGTTTATGACAATAGGAGCACTTGGGTCTAGATCTTCCAAAACGACCTCCTCCTCGTCTATTTTCCATAGTATGAGATGCCCGATTGTCCACTGATTGGGATACGAGGACAGATGAGTCAAGTGTCTGTGATGAGCTCACTGGGTGACTAGGTGCTGCAGCAAGGCGAAGTAATCGAGAGAATAATTCATCAACTGTGGGGACGGTTGGACTAGCCAAAATCTGGTCACGTACTGAATCAAGGTCATTAGGGAGTCCAGCGAGTGTAAGAACTAGAAACATCTTCTGTCGTTGCTCTTGTTGTTTTTCAATACTGGCAGAAACTGGCATCAACGTCTCAAATTCTTCCATGACTGCCTGAACTTGTCCCAAGTAAGTAGACATATCTAATTCCTGTTTCTTCAAGCTTGTCATTCGCGATATTACATCATAGAAACGAGATATGTCATTAGTGTATAGATTACGAGCCTTTTCCCAAACTAAATAACATGTCTGGAATGGACGGAACAAGGGCATCAACTTGGAATCAATAGATCGCCACAGGATACTACATAACTGAGCATTGACCTTCTCCCACTGTGTTTTGGCCTTTTCATCACCTTCGCTAGCCTTTTTTGTTAAATGATCTTGAACTCCTTGACCTTTACACCACAACTCGACAGATGAAGCCCAATCTAAGTAGTTTGAACCTCCCATTAAAGTTCTGAGGTAATCATAACACCGGAACTGCCAGAACCCAGGTTTCTAGACCCGAAAGCATCGACTCCCAAAGACATGGTTGGATTATCACCAAATAAGAAAAAGAATCAACTGAAAATTCTCTGAAACAGATGAAGAAAACAGGAAAAGTACTGTAGCTGCCGGAAAAATCAGTGTAGTCGCCGGAAAAACTCAAAGTGGTCGGAATCAAACGAAAACAGGATGGGTAGGGTCGGAATTGCTGTGCGACCAGGCTGTCCTGAAGAAGCTCGGCCAAAAAATGGCCGGAAGAGGCCTCACGCGCCGGCGCGTGACGACGGAGACTCGCCGGAAAATATTTTCCGGCGGCGCGTGAGGGCGCGTGGGAGAGGTTCTGCCGGAGAAAGTTTTGTGGTTTGGTCGCCGGAAGCTGATCTATCTCGTGGTAGTGTTGGTTTTTGCACAACACCAACGGATATTGATTTTTTCTTGCGGACAGTGCTGTTTTGCCGGAAAAAAAGGTTTTTTTTTTCTTCCCGGAGTCGCTGGAATTTATGCACAGCGATAAATATCTCATGATAGCTCTGATACCATGTGAGAAAGCACAGGAGAAATTATATTATTGATGTATTAACATATGTTACAATGAGCCCTATATATATACACACATAACATGTCCTACTCCTAATATATATTGGATTAGGGTTATTTATTTACTCCTATTTACATGACTATTCTAACATATATGAAATGACATTTCCACCTCTGTTTCATGGGCTTTCTGGCATTGTAAATCGAAATCCACTGTGTTGCAGGAACTCCCATGCGAACCTTCTTTCTAGGCTGCTCTTCTTCCTCCTCTAGATTTAATCTCCCTCGCTTTTGGCCAACTTGAATAATCTACAGCGATAACATGATAAGGTCATATATTTTTACAATAATGTAAGCAAAAATAAATAAGCAAAGTTGGTCACATGTAAAATACCACTTTTTGGGCACCATCAGTGTTAATTGGTCTTATAGCAGGATCAGGTCCAAGTAAGCTCCCAAATAAAGAGATTAACTTCGAATAATTAGGTTCTTCATCAAATTTCATATTTATTACTATATCGAGAAACTCTCTCAGAGGCGCTGGACAGAAGCAGCAAAGCGTATCCGGAGATGTTTCCATCTTCTTTTTGCAGACCAAAAACGATTTGTTATCGCCCTAAGATGGTCAGAAGATAAACTTGTGAAAATAGGATGAGCTGGAAGTTGACTGGAACAACTTGCTTGCAGTTCATACGACTCGAGAAAAGCTAGTGCAGATACCTGAAACCCTTGCCATGGCAACCTGCCTTGGTGAAGAAAAATGAGTGTATATGCAAGTGATTCCAGATCATCTCTTCTACTGGCAGTCCTTCCCAAGTGCGCATGCGCACTTGCATACCGAACAGTCCCCCTAGAAATTCATTCACAGAAGGTTGATAAACAGAACGAGAGGTAGGGATCACAATTATGCCCAAGGATAAGACCACATATAACTTACCTAAACATGTCAGGTCTCTGATCATATACCACATGCAGACCTTTCGTATTTTCTCTCCACTTTGTTGCTGTAATTTGGTTGTTCAAAAAGTATTACATGGAATACTGAATCTACAGTTGTTAAGATATTACAGTAAATTAAATTCTCTTACCTAGTCCCAAGTCAACAAGGAACAACTTCTTCTCATGCGGTGTTGATGGCTGACCAAGCAAAAAGTTCTCTGGCTTTACATCTCCATGAATGTAGCTGAGGTCAAGAACAACAATCACTAGAAAGAATTCAAGAAAAAATACTTGGATCCAGCAGTAAAGTTCAAAAGTCAGTAACATAAAATATGAAACCAACAGCTGGACAACTAAATGGACATAAATAAAGGAGGGGCATATTATACCCTTTAGCATGCAGTTTTTCCAAAATTGACAAAGACTCAACTGCAATACATGCCACCATTTCTGAAGACATCCTGCAATTGCAAAAAAGCTAAGCGGAGCTCTTATATTCTACTGCTTGAAGTCCAAATTTACATCTGAATATTCGCTATACAAAGAAAAGCTAATGACATGCATGATAATGGAGGAAAATATAGGCTACTGAGCAAATAAGCATTAGCTACTTACGCCTGCCCAGAGGAATCCCACATGTCCCATAAGCTAGGCCCTAAAATGTCCATAACCTGCATATAACTAATGAGGTCAATAGCATCCTCACATGAACCCAAAACAAATAATACATAAACCAGTATCCACTTTATTCATAATAATCTCAGTAGCAGCACTCACTGCAGGCAAACCGAAGGCTCAATCCACATCGAATATCTAAGTCAAAAAATTTACTAAAAGAGAAAGAAAAAAAAACGAACCAGTCTATTCCAAGAGACTATGCCTTCTCATAGCAAAGCAACCACCCAATCACAGTTTAAGAAACCAGTCTTTACTAGTCACTAGTGAAAAGAACCCTCAGTAAAAACAAGCACCTGAAGGCCTCCAATGAAATAAAAATAATATGGGCCAATTACATCAACCTCCCATACAGAAGGTCATAATTCAAAAGAACTCCCCTCTTGTTCAACATTTCACCACAGAAACCTTCCTTGACTTCTAACTGTCAACAGTTAGTCTGTTTGACTTTCTGACTCAAGCCAACTAAACCTTTTAAAGTTGTAGTTTGCCAATCTTAATGGTTATGTCAATTAATATAAATGGAAAAAGCATACTCTACTACACATATAGTGGAAAAATGCATAACTTACTACACGTACCATTACATAATAGTCTCCTTTTATCCCTTTATAGTGCACCCTAGGCACCCCATGGCTGCCTCCAAGAGTACTGCTCACAAAACAAGTTTAGTCCAGTCAAAATCATATTCCAACATGAGCACCCATTACTTCAAAAGAGATCCATATCCGTACTTGTAAACTTGCCACTCATATGGAGGACCATTGTTACAACCTTTGCTACTTGTATGCTCAAATTTCAGTGCGACCTGAAAAAAAGGATAAATCAGTGAGTGTTAAACCCGTCTATTACTTGAGGAGAACAAATTATCTAGCATGAAAACTGGGAGGGAAAAGGAGAAAACAAGTGCATACCTCCACAGCCCCTTGACCAATTGAACGTTCATTTCCACTAGAAAGACGACGACCCAAAAATACATGACCAAAACCACCTTTACCTAACTTCCTTTCAACCTTATAAACTGGTGACCCTCCTACTTGCACCTAAGAGTCAAATCCAACCAGAAACACAAAGTAAGTGCAAGCAATTCAATTCATAAGTGACTTTCATAAAAATATGACGCTTGTATCTTCGACCCCTTTAGTTTATCATAATAGAAAAGTACGATTCCACGGGAGGGGGTTGGAGGACCAAGGCAATCACAACATCTTTCGGGTGTGGCATATGGAGGAGCATCATGAAGAATTGGGAATCCTTCGGTGGCAACATCTCTTACAGGGTGGGAGATGGAAGGAGAATCAGCTATTGGAATCATAGGTGGTGTGGAGAGGATACTCTGAGGGTCTCCTTCCCCACGTCTTCAGAGTTTCAAACCAAAAGGAATTGATGGTCCATCAAATTCGTAAGGAACATGCAGGGGGGTAGTATGGGACCTCTCATTTAGAAGGAACATGCAAGATTGGGAGATTGCGGAGCTCCAAGATTTACTGACAAAGCTATATGGGCAAGACATGCCTCAGCCATCTTGTGATTCTTGGAGATGGGGTTTGCAAGGCGATGGTTTGTTCACCGTAAAGTCCTTTTACCAGAGTATGTTGGTGAGAGAAGAGGCCACTTTTCCATACTCCTCGATCTGGATTCCTAAGGCGCCCACGAAGGTGTGCTTTTTTGCATGGCTAGCGGCGAGGGGAGTGATTTTGACTGCTGAGAATCTGCGAAAGAGGGGAATTACACTTGTTAGTTGGTGCTATATGGGTAAAAGCTCAGGGGAAGAAGTTGATCATCTTTTGTTGCATTGCCCTGTGTCCTCGGCTTTGTGGAGGGCGATCCTGAACCTTTTTGGTGTTCAATGGGTGATGCCAAGCACTGTAAAGGAAATGCTACATAGCTGGGCCGGTTTTCGTAGAAGAAGAAAGCAAAAGGCGTGGAAGTTCGCCCCGCTAGCTCTCATGTGGATAGTTTGGGAGGAGAGAAATAGGAGAGCTTTTGAGGGGATAGAGTTCCCTTTTTCACATCTTAAGAATAGTCTTTTATCTTTGATCGCTTTTTAGTGCACTCATATAGCCCCCATTTGTATAGAAGATTGGGCGTCTTTTGTAGAGAATCATGTTCTGATGTAAATTCTCTACTTTTTGGTATACTTCTTGTATACGGGAGTTCTCTCCCTTTAGATTAATACAATTTACCTTATCAAAAAGAAGTTTATCATAATCACAAAACTAACTGGAATCACCGCCCCAAATAATGAGCTACCAATACAGGTATCCACTTAATACAGGCCTGGAATCACAGGCTTGCAACTAATCTAAAGTGACTAATATAATCAAAACAAGCCATAGGGGGGTGACATAAAACATTTAATCATCTATTTGAGATTCACATATAGGAGGGTTACAATAGGTTGACAGCTATCATGAAAAAGTCAAGCTTAAATGAACCCTCTAAAGCGGATATAAATGATTCATATCCGCTCCTTATGGAATGAGGAAGAATTAATTAATTTATATTGATAAGATTATTAAAAATTTGACAGGCTATATCACAAGCCACAACATCAAGAATAACTTGCACTGAAGTGTGTAGCAAAGCGGTCAATGAAGTGAGTGAAAACTTTGGAGATCAAGGTCTAAATCCCAGCAACAACAACAATGTCTCAAGCCCAAACAAGTCGGGCCAGCTATATGATCCTCACTTCTCCATTTAAGCTCCACTCATGTCATCATCAATATCAAATAAAACAGAAGTAAAAATAAGTTAAATACATATAAGCAATAGTAAAAATAACAATAATTTTATTTTGGGATTTCTCCAAGACTAAAACATATTCTCCACTACTAGTAGATATCACATATATGGAAGGTTCAAATCCTAGCATATACAAAAAGTGCTAGGCGATTTCTTCTCATGGCTAAGCCTTGGCGGGCAAAGTTATACATACCATTGATGGTGGGAGATAGCAGGTACTAATGAAATAGTTTAATAATAATAATACCTTAATACGAGCATGTGTACGCTTTCATAAATCAGTGTCTCAACAATCAGTATTTCTTATGAATAGTAGGGCACTGAGGGAGAACTTATCCACGACAAAAAGGATGAGGTTTCTGTTGGAGGGTCCCTGACGCCCCGAGTCAAATGGAATTGAAAAGACTTTTTTTATATTTATAAACAAGGTGGCATCTCGAAAGTGCCGCTAGTCGGTTTAATCATGGAATGTCTAAAACACTTGGTCAAATTTATAATAATATGCCCTAGAACATGTTATTGAATTGAGTGAGAGGTCCCTTTCTTTCCTATGATGTGTATGAAAAAAGCAAAAGAATTTTACAGTGTACCTATGGTTGTTAGTTTAGTAAGCAAGTTGGCTCAAACACTATCGTTAATGCAAGCATGTATACAATGAAGGGGGGAGGGGGGCAATGAAATTGAAAATAAGTAAAAAAAATCCACCTTGTCAGGGAAAGGGGAGGAGTTACTCTCATCTTCATGTCCAGTTCCTTTGTTATTATTAGCACTCAACCCACCACTCTCATCCCCCATTTCCTTCTATTCTTCCCTCTTCAGACTCTGGTTTTCGTTGCTGGTTTTTGAGCAGCTACTACTGGCAATTCATTACTACCCATGCAAATAGAGATAGTAAATAAACTGAGTTCGAAACAATTCAGCAAAAATGGAAAAAAGAAACAAAATTGAGTTTGAGTGAAGTGTAGGGGAATTTTATGCTAGGGTTTGATGAAGAAATTATACCCAAAGAAATATCAAAAGTGTAGGGGGAGTTTTGGGTGAAAATTGAAATGAAACGTACTTTGTGCTTAGAGAGAGGCGCGTATTCATTCTTTTTTTCGCTTACTTGTTTTCTCTTTTTTAATTTTGAAATTGGAGGAAATAAGAGTAATTAGTTTCTTAAATGAGTACTCCATTTCTTTGTGAATTTCGAGTTAAACTTTTTTTTCTCATCCGGGGTGGGCCCAAGGAAAATGACTTTGTCAAGGGTGTATAATGCATTTTTTTGATTGAATTATTTTAGGGATTTTTACGTACCTATACACTATTGGAAACTTTATTACTCTCCCTACTCAAGTTTCGCTTTAATTACCTTCTATATACAAAATTACCAATTATGTACATTTTCATGATTTAAGGATAATTAATCAATTCCTACAATCATTGTAACGTACAAATCCAACTCCCCGCGTTTCTCTTTCCGTATCCCTCCCCCCCCCCCCCACACACACACACACACACGTTTATATCTCCACATCCCACCCCTTCTCCCCCACATATCTTGCACAAGAGAGTAGCAATTCCACCACTGACAGCCATTAAAAAGCTTTGAAGCTTTGAATTCGAATTTGGGTTTTCAAAAAAAAAATTATTTGAATTGGGTGTTGTTGCAAAGAATTGGAATTTTCTCTACGTCTCTCTATCTCTCATTCCCTAATTTCAATAATGTAAAGCTAAGGAAAAGAGAGCAACAATTCCACCATTGACAGTCATTAAAAAGCTTTGAAGCTTTGAATTCGAATTTGGGTTTTTTAAAACCATTGTTTGTTTTGATTGGGTGTTGTTGCAAACAATTAGGAATATGGTTTAGAGTTTATATCTCAATTTTGAGGGTGTTTTGGTGAAGATTAGACTTGATTTTGGCTGAATTTCAGATTGAAACTCGAAGAAGAAGAAGAAGAAGACATGACATACATTATGCTGCAGAAATTATAGTAAAGTTGTAATAAAATTGTAGAAAAATTATATTATGTTGTTTATATTTTTTTTATTTATTTAAATATTATATGAAAGTTGAACAATATTGTATAAAAATTCTATTTAAGTTGTATGATATTGTAGTTATATATAACTGGGTAGAAATAATGTGTGAAAGTTGTGGATAAGTTGTATAATATATAATTAGTTGTATGAAATTTATTTTTACTATATATATAAATCGGATACAAAATATACAAAAAGACATATTGTATAAAATTTATATAAAAATTATTTTTAAGTGGTATGATATTGTAGTTGTATATAACTTGATGTAAATAATGTATGAAAATTGTAGATAAACTGTAGATAAGTTTCGCTGCCGCATTCTCTAAATAGAACTTTTCTTAGCTCCTCACGGAAAAAGAAAGAATATAAATAAAGTAGTACATATTATTACTAGGATCTTGTAGTCATAATGTTAAGTAAAAATATTTTTAATTTTATCCAAAAAAAATTCTTTTTCGGCTCACATAGAAAATTTGATTACTGTCTTTTTGCAAAATATAATAAGTGAAACAATAGATACAACTATACAGCTAGTTGTGCGCTCCAGTAGGACCTAATTCAAGCTCAAAAAATTATGAATTGCCTTATTGCAAGTCACAGTATTGAGATGCTACAACTGGAAATTTAAAAATAACTTGATGTAGTTTCTTTTTCTTTTTCCCTTTGACCTTTAACATTAAACAGAATCTGGTCAAACCAGGTAAATTTTCCAACAAGGTCTGTCCATCAATGCAGAAAGCCCAGCTTTGTCTCGGCAAGAAGCAACTTTAGCCATGGAGTGAGTGTATTGGGAAAAATTAAGCTCATGTATAGAATTAATTATGAGGTGACATGTCATGACACGTGGACTGGTAAAAGAACGACAGTTGACAAAGAATAGTTGAAGAGGCACGAGCTTCAGCAGGTACGGGCAGAGATTCAAGGAATTCAGAAAGGAAAGGCGCTCGAACCTATTGATATTCAGAAGTCACATCAAAAGAACCTTAATAGCAAAAGGGGTATTGTTAGAGACTGCGCGTCCACCGGATTGTATAGAGAACCGGGTTCTCTATATGTTTCCTCTGAGAATACTGATGAACCAAACTGTATAGCTATCTGGTCCTATATTAGTTTGGTACTGGGCTAAGTTTGTGTGAATCCACCAAATAGTAGAGTACCTGGTCCTTTATCGGGTTCCGTAGTGAATGCTAGTAAAGATGAATGTAAATAAGGCCGAGGATTTTTACGTGGAAAATTCCCACACAAGGGGATCAAAAAAATCACGACTTACACCTATAGGCTTTTAGCTTCACTAACTTGCAATCTCTCTATTACAAGTCACTTTACAGTAACCTTATTGCAAAGAATTCAACTAACTTGTGATGCTCTCATCACAAGCCACTCTATAACTATCCTAGCTACAAAGAATTTGACTAACTTGTGGTATTTCCACCACAAGCCACTCTGTCACACTATGGTTACAAAGCTTTGACTAACTTGTGATGTTTCCACCACAAGCCACTTTGTCACACTACAGTTATAAAGGCTTTTTCTTGTGACTCAACCTAATCAATGCTTCTAAGAAAGCCGGATAGGAATTACAATGAAGAACACATAACAAAGACTCAACAACCTAAGGACTTAAGATATCTTCGATCTTGGATCAGGTCCTTGAGATTGAAGCAGCTTTGTTCTTGAGAGAGGTTCTTGAGCACTTGAGAGAATTTTCGTTTTTTGTATTTGCAAGTGATGAACCTGAAACTTATGCCTTGCATAAGGTTTATACTACACAAGACATCCTTAGTGATGTCCAATCTCAATGGTAAGTGACTGTTGCACTGTTTGCTGCACTGTTGCAGGCAGTCACTTTATACTTCTGTCGGAGAACCCTAAGGGACCAGGTCCCTGTTGTGTTCCTCTTTGTACAGTTGCGGACAGTAACTTTCTGCAGTTGTGTTCCAGTTGTATAGTTAACTTGTACTTTTGTTAGGGGAGTACCAAGGGATCAGGTTCCTGATCTGGTACTTGTGCACACTGCCCAGATTGTCTTGAGTTGAGTAACTTGAATTATTGTACTTTAGTTGATCAGAGAATGAGTGGGCGCTGGAAACAGTGCAGTGCGGCATAATCTTTGTTTCCAGCTGTGTCCAATTGACTTTGTACTGCCGTAAGGAACACACAAGAGTATCAGGTCCTTGTCTAGGTTCCTACCTCCTGAAGCTGTAGCAAGTTCACATTTGGCTGGAATCCGTTAGATACAGTATGATCCAAGTGAGTCAGGTTCCCTATTTGGTTCTTGACATTAAGTTTGTTAGATCATCAAAACACAAGACAAAGATATTGAAAACCTATCAGTTTCCCCCTTTTTGATGATGACGAACTTAGCATTGAATACGAGAAGTTAGAGTTTAGAACCGGATTGAATAACAGGATACCACGGGTTCCCCTTGACTTTATGCCCTTACTTACACATGTTTCCCCATATGTTCCCTCTGACCTTTTACTATCATTCTTGGTCTTTTATCTGGTTTCATACATAAAGTTTGTTAGATCATCAAAACATAGATTAAAAGACCTTAAGCCCATCAATTTTCCCCTTTTTGATAATGACAAACTTTTAACATTGATGACTATTTGACTTAACCAGATAAGGTACCAGCAACTGCATATGTTCCCCCTGACTCTATTCTTAACCCTGCCATATGTTCCCCCTGACACTAACATATGTTCCCTCTGACTCGATTCACTCGATTCTTCCCCCTTTTAGCATCAACAAAAAGACACAGTCAGACAAAAAGGCATAAAGAAGTCCAACAAAGCTAACTCATGTCACATATGTGCACACATTCATGATAGAAAAGAGAAGCAAAAAGGAAAACAAGCATTGTACAGGCAAAAAAAGAGTTGTTTTACTGATAAAAAAATATGATTGTTTCAACAGGAGCAGCAACGGTGAAATCCAACATGCCATCACAAGAAGACAAACAAAAAGAGAAACAACAGCCACAAAATCATCAGAGCAAAAGATAACTGGCCACTAAGAGGACCCTAGGGGGCACTAGAAGAGGGAGGCTTGGTAGAGGAGGCAGCAATGGTTTTGAGAGCTATGTCCATGCGGGTAGTTGCAGACAACTGTTAGTCAAACAGTTTCTCCCGCAGGTTCTCCACTAGTTGCCTAAGTCCAGAACCTGTCTCATACCTGCCATCTCCTAGATTGTCCGGCAAGCGTGCGACCCCACAAGACTTTTTCTAAGTTAACTCTTCTGCCCAAGGCCACTGTCACTTAGAATGGTCTTCATTGAACCAGGTCCTCCCACACTTTACCACTTTTGTTTCTAGGTGTTTCAATAAACTTCTCATTCTTGCTTGCAACAGCCACAATGTCACCCTCAAACAAATCTTTCTCTGCCACACCCTTTTGCAGATATTTTCACTGAGGAACTAGGTTCCTCCACAATATCTTTATCAACCTCAACCACTGAAATGTGTTTATCAGCCACTTCTTTCCCTTTTTTTTAATACTCTGCTTACTCTTCTGCAAGGCACACTCAAAAGCCTCTTTCTTCTATAATCACCTGCTTTGTTTCAGCTAAAAGAAAATCGGGTTCTTCAACAGATTCTTCTATGACGGTGTCATGAACCGGAGACACAAAAAGCACCAGAGTTCTTTCATCCCCTAAGAATGGAGTTTCTTCCCCCTGAGATTCAGGAACATAGGAGAAGTAGGGTTTGCAACTCATGGAAGTGAGACTGGAGATGAGGTGACTGGAGAAGAGTAGAGGTGACTGGAGATGAGGAGTATCAGGGATAGTGAAGAAGTGGGTTTCTGGTGATGGTGTTTAGGGAGAAGGAGATGTGGGAGTGATGTCGATGGCAAGAGAAAAAGACGATTATTCGTTGGCCATGGTGAGAGAAGTGGTAGAGAGTTCTGAAGGAAAAATTAAAAAGATGCAAAGGGAGACAATGGTTTAGAACTGCTGGTCTAAAAAGTCAGATGATGTGGCAGTTTAATTAATTTTGCTATCCTTTTTTTTTTAACAAGCATGTGAAAAACACATTACTACTAACCTGTGGTGCAGAACCAGGTTCCCGATCTGTTTTTGTAAAAGGGTTTTTGTAGCTCTCCTCTGAAGTTCAACACGGTACCTTTATCTTCTATGATCATCATGTGTGTTTACCTACAACGATATAGATGTGAGTTAGGCCTAGTTAGAAAACACTTTAGCCAATTTTACCTTAGTGTGACTATCATAATCATGTCAGCAGAACCAGGTTCTCAATTAGGTTCAAGTGATCCCAATGCCATCTTGTTTCTCAAAGTGTTCCCTGCTCAGAGCGTTGGTGAAGATATCTACAATTTGATCTTCCGTGGAATAAAATCTTATACAAATAAGACCTGTTTCCACATAGAAGCGGTACACAATCAACGTATGCACCAAAATCTTCCAATTATTGCTTGATCCACAGTGAATGAGTACATTACGAGGTAGCTGCAACAGATTCTGCTTCAGCTGTTGAGGGAACTACTGAGTTTTGTTTCCTTGTACCCCATGATATAAAGCATGATCTAAGGGGATGAGCCATTCCAAATGTGCTTTTCCTGTCCTCCAGATAACTTGCATAATTAGCGTTAGCATAACTAATAAGGTTGAAATTGTCCCCTGAAGGATAGTACGGAACCAGGTTTTGTATGCCCAAATATCTCAGAATTTTCTTAGCAACCTTCAGATGAGATTCCTCAGGATTTGATTGGAACCTTGCACGTAATCCCACACTGAATACAATGTCTGGCCTGTTGGCAGTAAGGTAGAGTAGAGATCCAATGATTCCCATGCTTCCATGGCAAACTTTTTCAAGAGTTCTTTGATGCATTTCTAACTGATACACGTTCCCTTTATGGACTGCTTCTCTTGAAGACCCAAGAAGACATTCAGTTCCCCCATCGTACTCATTTCAAACTTACTTCCCATGAGGTTAGCAAATTTTTCACATAATGAGTTAGTTGTAGCTCCAAATATGATGTCATCCACATAAATCTGATCAATGTGCAGGTTCCTTCCCCGTTTCTTCAAAGACAATGTATTGTCAATCTTTCCTCTTGTGAAGCAAAGGCAATGTGGATCCTAATAGCTTCCATGCGAGCTACTAGGCCAAAAGTCTCATCATAATATCTCTTCCTCTTGATTGAATCCTTGGACAACAAGCCTTTTCCATGTTCATCAAGCTCATTCCTGAATACCTACATGGTCCCCATGATGGTTCTGTCTGAGGGTCTAGGTACCAGGTGTCATACCTTGTTTCTTTCAAGTTGATGCAGTTCCTCTTGCATTTCAGTAATCCAGTCTGCATCCTACAAGGCTTTCTTGATATTTTTGGGATAGAAATGCTGAGAAGGACAGGGAATTTCTAGTTTTCGATCTTGTTTGAACTCCAGAATCAAGGGGGTGATTGTATTATCAAGTGGATGGGAGATTTTTTGTTTCCAATTTGGGACTGAAGTTTGATTGGTAGAGAGACTGGGTAAGTTAAATGGGTTTCCCTGCACTCCTTGTTACTTGGGGAGTGCCTTACACTGCATCTCCAGCTCTTTCTTCTGCATCAGGGGTAGTAATGGAAGTACCAGGTTCCTCTTGAGAAGTAGAAGAGGATGTTGCATTGTCTCTCACCTGTCTCCTTCATCTTACTCATCAAATCAGCCTTCCCATTTGAAACTCCAGATATTTCCCATGGACCAAAAGTGGTTCATTATCTTAATCATCACTATTTCTTCCCTTTTTAGAGGAGGATGTCTCGTTGAATAGCACATGAACACTTCCTTCCATACAGTGTGCCATTTTGTTGTAGACTTTGTGGGCTTTGCTTTGAGAGGAGTATCCCAGAAGGATTCCTTCATCGCTTTTTGCATCAAACTTCCCAAGTTGGTCCTTCCCATTGTTGAGAACATAGCATTTTCATCAAAAGGTTCTCAGATGAGCCAGCTTAGGTTTCCTTCCAGTCAGCAACTCATAGGGGGCTTTGTTCAGGAGAGGTCTGATCATGCGCCTCTTTTCACTTCTGCTCAGTATTCCCATAGGAATTGCATGCTCCGTGTTCTTTGAGCTTTGAATTTGACAGACCATGGACCAGGTCCTTCTTCATCAATATGTCCAGAAGTGAGAAACTTGTATCCCCCTAATCCTTTATGCCAAGTCTTCGAATCATTATCAACTGCATTCAATGAGCTCATATCACCAGATTAGACACGAACTTCTACCTTGTTTTTCTTCCCCATACCTAGAATGTACCCATTCTTTCCATTTTCCAAATGGTACATCCCTTCCTTACAGGGCTTTCAGTGAGAGAAAATCCACGGTATTTCCAGTCATGTGCTTTGAGCATCTACTTTCCATGATCCATTGCAGTCCCTCCCACTGCTCCCTCCACATCTAAATTATGGGTTTGATTTAGGAACCCAAACTAGTTTGGGTCCCTTGTTATGATAGAAGGGATGGATAAGGGCTTTTCTAGTCCATGCAGGCAACATTGGTTTCTTGCGAGCGGTACATGGTCCCCTATTAGTAGTCACTTTATCAGTAAACACCTTATTTTTCTTAACGGATTGAGCCCTGGCCTGGCATTTTCTTTGAAGTGCCCATTGTTCCCACAGTGGGTACAAGCTAGGAACTGTGACGTACTTGTTGTGAGGGTTGTAAGGAGTTTTCTCTTTTTGGAACCCAATTTCCTACCTGTTTCCACTATTGTTAAAACACATGGCAATGACAACATCTGAGGACCAGGTCCACTTGAGATATTTCTCAAGGTCACTTTTTACTCTCTTCAATTCAGCTTGAAGCTGCTTATTTTTCTCGAGTTCACCACATATCATAGTTCTAGCAGCTTTCAATTAATTTTCAAGCCTAATGTGTTCCTCACTGGCTATGTCCTTTCCTTTTCCAGATTTTCAGGTTTTAACTTAGTCCAAGGTTTCACAATTGTTTCCCTTAGGTCTGTAATTTCTGCTAAAAGACATTCTTTTCTTTTTCTGAAAATTTCAATGGTTTTCTTATGGTCAGTAACTACAACCACTGAGTCGACTCTAGTTTGTTCAGATTCTGCTAACTCTAAGGTCAAATAATCCCTATCCTCCACAAAACTATGAAAAGAATTGATTAATACATTAGCTAAAGACATGAGTTTTCTTGGAGAATAGGATTTCAGATTTCTCTGAACATCCCTGAAATTTACCTCTTTGTTGTCATCGTCTTCATCTTCATCTGGTTGTGCCATCAACGCAAAGGTTGAGTCATATTCAGCTGATCTTTTTCTTTTGAAGTTCTTGGAGAATTCTTGCTTCAAGATATGACAATTTTTCATGAAGTGTCCAGCCTTTCCGCACTTGTAACAAAGATCATTGTTCTTTGATCTTTTAGAGTTGTCCCTTTCTAGCACTTCTCCATTTCTTCTGACCATCTTCTGAAACCTTTTGGTTAAGTAAGCCATGTAACTGTCTTCCTCACTCGAATCATTGTTTGCAGCTTTAAGTACCCGGTACTTTTTCTTCTTTGGTTTTCTCCTTTCAAGAGTTGGTGGAGCAGCCATGAGGATCCTTCCTAGGTGTTAGCCTGATAGGAAGAACCTACTCTGATATCACTTGTTAGAGACTGTGCGTCGGGTTCTCTATCTGTTTCCTCTGAGAATACTGATGAACCAAACTATATAGCGATCTGGTCCTATATCAGTTTGGTACAGTGCTAAGTTTGTGTGAATCTACCAAATAGTAGAGTACCTAGTCCTTTATCGGGTTCTGCAGTGAATGCTAATAAAGCTGAATGTAAATAAGGCCGAGGATTTTTACGTGGAAAAATGCCACACAAGGGGATATAAAAAACCACGACCTACACTCGTAGGCTTTTAGCTTCACTAACTTGCAATCTCCCTATTACAAAGCCACTTTACAATAACCCTATTGCAAAGACTTCAACTAACTTGTGATGCTCTCATCACAAGCCACTCTATAACTATCCTAGTTACAAAGAATTTGACTAACTTGTGGTATTTCCACCACAAGCCACTTTGTCACACTATGCTTACAAAGGCTTTGACTAACTTGTGATGTTTCCACCACAAGCCACTTTGTCACACTACAGTTACAAAGGCTTTTTCTTATGACTCAACCTAATCAATGCTTCAAAGAAAGCCGGATAGGAATTACAATGAAGAATACATAACAAAGACCCGACAACCTAAGGACTTAAGATATCTTCGATCTTGGATCAGGTCCTTGAGGTTGAAGCAGCTTTGTTCTTGAGAGAGGTTCTTGAGCACTTGAGAGAATTTTCCTTTTTTTGTGTTTGCAAGTGTTGAACTTGAAACTTATGCCTTGCATAAGGTTTATACTACACAAGACATCCTTAGCGATGTCCAATCTTAATGGGAAGTGACTGTTGCACTGTCTGCTGCACTGTTGCAGGCAGTCACTTTCTGCAATTGCTTTTCAGTTGTAGTTGACTTGTACTTCTGTTGGAGAACCCTAAGGGACCAGGTCCGTGTTGTGTTCCTCTTTGTACAGTTGCGGACAATCACTCAGTTGCATTCCAGATGTATAGTTGACTTGTACTTCTGTCAGATAAGGGACCAGGTCCCTATTGTGTTCCTCATTGTACAGTTGCGGACAGTCACTTTCTGCAGTTGTGTTCCAGTTGTATAGTTAACTTGTACTTCTGTCAAGGGAGTATCAAGGGATCAATGTAACGACCCGGCCGGTCGTTTTTAGAATTTATGCCCTGATCCCCTATTAACTGCTTTCCCCAAGTTTATTTCTGCTAATTTGATTTGCCGGGACATTCGATTTTGAATTTTGGAGAGTTTTGGGACACTTAGTCCCTAAATGAGAGCTTTAGTGTTGGAAAGTTGACCGTAGTCAGAACATTGTGAAGACGGTCTCGGAATGGAAATCCGATGGTTCCGTTAGCTCCGTAAGGTGATTTTGGGATTAAGAGCGTATTCGGATAGTGTTTTGGAGGTTCGTAGCTAATTTAGGCTTGAAATGCTGAAAGGTGAATTTTGGAAGTTTCGGGTCCGATAGTGAGATTTTGATCCGAGGGTCAGAATGGAATTCCGAGAGTTAAAGTAGCTCCGTCATGTAATTTGGGATGTGTGTGCAAAATTCCAGGTCATTCGGAGGTGGTTTGGTTGGGTTTTTGATCAAAACCGAAATTCGGAAGATTTTAGAAACTTAAGCTTGAATCCGATGTGTTTTGGGGAATTTGATGTTGTTTGTAGCGCTTTGAAGATTGGTACAAGTTTGAATGAGATTTTAGGATGTGTTGGTTCCTTTGGTTGAGGTCCCGGGGGCCTCGGGTGTGTTTCGGATGCTCAACGGGTCATTTTGAGTTGTTAAAAAGTTATAGAATTTCAGGTTTAGTTGTTGCAGACCTTTCCTCATCACGATCACGTGGAGAGTATCGCGATCGCGAATGCTTAGGCGAGGCTGAGGGGATTTTTCTCTTCGCATTCGCGTGAAGAGGGATGCGAACGCGTAGCTTTGGGGCAGTGTTGAATCACGAACGCGTGGGCTAGGCCGCGTTCGTGTAGAAGGAATAAGGGGGCAATGGTTGTTGAGTGTTTCTCTACCCGCTCGCGTGAAGCCAACCGCGATCGCGTAAGTCTGAGGGAGCTAGCATCGCGTTCGCGGACGGGTTCCGCATTCGCATAGAGTAATCTGAGGCGCGTGAATTTTTGTTCTTCGCGATCGTGACTGGCCTTACGCGATTGCTATTAAGGAACCCAAAATCGAGGGTTTAGACCATAATTCATATTTTGGACTTGGGAGCTCGGGAGATCACAATTTTTGAAGGAATTTTCACCCGGGCGACTTGGGTAAGTGATTCTTACTCGGTTTAGACTAATTTCCATGAATCTTCACTTAAATTCATCATTTAATTTTGGAATTTTGGTAGAAATTGGGGGAAAAGTTCTTAGACCAAGAGATCAGGTTTTGATTGGGCATTTGACAACAGATTAGGATAATTTTGATATGGTTAGACTCGTGAGAGTGTGAGAGTTCTGAAAATGTAAATTTTACCCGATTCCGAGACGTGGGCCTGAGGGTCATTTTGGTCATTTTTTACATGATTTCGCGTATTAGCTTAGAATTTAATTGTAGAATCAGTTACTTGAAGTGTTATTTACATTATGAAATTGAATTGAATAGATCTGGGCCATTTGGAGTCGAGTACTCGCGGCAAGAACGTGGTCTCGGGTTGATTTTTGAGCCGGTTCGAGGTAAGTGGCTTGTCTAACCTTGTGTGGGGGACCTTCCCCTTAGGATATGATATGTTTGATATTTGAAATGCCTTGTACGTGAGGTGACGAGTGCGTACGTGAGCTAATTGTTGAAAATCCGATTTTTCCTTAAGGTAATTCACTTAAATTCTTTTCCTGCTTTATTATACTTGCAAATTTAGCATGTTGTATATTAGAAAAAAACATGTTTAGTTGACTTAAATTGCCTATTTGCTTAAATTGCCTTAATTGCATTACGTGAAGCATTTTAGGCTAGAATCACCTGTTTACTTAGCATGAAATTTAGCTTAATTGAGTATTCTCGTGTTGCTGCTGTGTGCTTTACTTTGGGACTACGAGACGGCATCCCGGGAGATCCCCTATACGTATTTATGATCAGAACTGAGGTTCGGGATACCAAGAGATCCCTAGCACGTATATTGAGGATACCAAGAGATCCCTGGCACGTTTATTGAGGATACCAAGAGATCCTCGGGATACCGAGAGATCCCTAGCATATATTGAGGATACCAAGAGATACTCGGGATACCAAGAGATCCCCGACATATATATATATATATATATATATATATATATATATATATATATATATATATATATATATATATATATATATATATATATATATATATTGAGGATACTGAGAGATACCCGGTCTTAATCCTTGTTACGAGTAGTATTTTTCCTTGTGATTCCTTTATCTCTGTTTCAATTATTGTATTCCTTATTATCCTGTATTAAATCCTTACTGTTGGTTTACAATATTACTGTTTACCTTATCCTGTCATTTTTATTATTATTTATTAATCTCAGTAGGGCCCTGACCTTCCTCATCACTACCCGACCGAGGTTAGGCTTGGCACTTACTGAGTACCGCTGTGGTGTACTCATGCCCTTTCTACGCATGTTTTTCATGTGCAGATCCAGGTACCTCTACCCAGGCTTACCACCCTTGAGGCAGGGAGATCTTTCGGAGACTTCGAGGTACATCTGCAGCGTCCGCAGACCAAGGAGTCTCTATCTTTATTCTATCATGTAGTGTTAGCCTTTCTATCTTACTGTTGATGTCGACACTCTGGAGTTAGAGCACTTTACTCTATTTCTTTCAGCCTGTGTTCCCGTGAGTTTCCGGGTTTTGGGAGAATGTTGTAGGATTTTGAGATGTTGAGGTGTATATGCCGAGCATCATTTTATATATCGTTTTCCTTTGGTTATTCTTGGATTTTAATTTACATTTCCGCAAGTTTTCTATTTATTTTCCGCACTTGTTAGGCTTACCTAGTCGTAGAGACTAGGTGCCGTCACGACGGTTCACGGAGGGCGAACTGGGGTAGTGACAATCAGGTTCCTGATCTGGTACTTGTGCACACTGCCCAGATTGTCTTGAGTTGAGTAACTTGAATTATTGTACTTTAGTTGATCAGAGAATGAGCGGGCGCTGGAAATAGTGCAGTGCAGCAGAATCTTCGTTTCCAGCTGTGTCCAATTGACTTTGTACTTCCGTAAGGAACCCACAAGAGTATCAGGTCCTTGTCTAGGTTCCTACCTCCTGAAGTTGTAGCAAGTTCACATTTGGCTGGAATCCGTTAGATACAGTGTAATCCAAGTGAGTCAGGTTCCTTATCTGGTTCTTGACATTAAGTTTGTTAGATCATCAAAACACAAGACAAAGATATTGAAAAAATATCAGTTTCCCCCTTTTTGATGATGACAAACTTAGCATTGAATACGAGAAGTTAGAGTTTAGAGAACCAGATTGAATAACAGGATACCACAGGTTCCCCTTTACTTTATGCCCTTACTTACACATGTTTCGCCATATGTTCCCTCTAACTTTTTACTATCATTCTTGGTCTTTTATCTGGTTCCATACAGAAAGTTTGTTAGATCATCAAAATATAGATTAAAAGACCTTAAGCCCATCATGTATAGATACGTATTATCGGTCATTAATAGGCATTAATCACGGAAGACATTATGGAATCCGTATTGAATCAGTTATGATTACCAATAATAATGTTACATTAAATGCCATTAATTGTCCATAATGACTCTATTATGAGAGAAACAAAATGTATTACTTAGAGATAGCTATAAAAGGTGAGGACTGAACATTTGTAAGGACACGAAATACTATTGAAATATGCTGATTTACTTTGCTTTCTATTCTATTATTATTTACATCAATTATTTCCATTTATATTTGATTATCAGTAACCCAAGCTCTTCTAAAATTAAGCTTTGACTAAAATCCCTATTTTTGGTTAAACAGTGAGGTTCTCTGTGCAAACAGCCTCACTGGGGCAATGTGGGGAGGAGGGGAGAGAGAAGAGGAAGAGAGAGAGGATAGAAAGAAGGAGAGGGTATAACTAAATCCCTTGATTGAAGCCACAAATAATGGATTGGGAGCCTTTTAAGGTGGATTGTATATATTTGGTAAACAAAACTTGTTTATGCCAGGTAATTAGCTAAACATGGACATTAAGGGTAATAAAGTTTCAAATAGTATATATGTATGAAAAGATCTCATTATTTTAATTTGATTTTTATATTCAATTAAGGCATAATACATAGATATCCTCTTAAACTAGTCCGTATTTACATAGACAGCCCTTATGAACCTGGGCTAAGTGTTTGGCCGATTTGTGTTGTTTATCATGTTTCTTTTTTTTGTTTTGTTTTGAATTTCTCTGTTTGCATTGATTGCGTAATAGATTGAGTTCCGGCCAAAAATCTTTTCTCATTTATCATCTATTTTACCACTTCGCTTTCCTTTAGTTTTTCAGATTTTAGCAGTCACAAATACTTGATTTGTTTGGGAACGTTAAATTTTTCATCCATTCACGCACCTAACTTTGGGTGTGAAACACGTGTTATGACATGTAAGCAATGAGTGTCTAATAGATACACTTCCACCTGAGTTTAGGTGTTCAATTGGTCGTTGTCTCAGCTGAAGAGCCAAGATGAAAAATACGGACTAGTTTAGGATCACAAAACTACAAACTTTGTATCCCTCTATATATGTGGAAGGAGAAGAGATTTATATTAAGACTATCACATTTAGCTATCAAAATATTTTATTTTAAGCCGACATCAACAAAAAATGTATTGTCATATCAACTAAATAAAGCTTCTACTAAAAGTTAGAACTTAGTATTCAGATAAACTAGATAGCTATATAAGTTACTGAATGTGAGTTACAAATCGCGACTGCTAAATGTGACTTATAAATCGCCTAACTGAATGCGTCTTATAAATTACGATTGCCAAATAAGACTTACAAATCTCAATAACAAAATGCGACTTGTAATCACAATCATTAAATGTGACTTATAAATTGCAATCAGACTGCGACTTATAAATCGCCACTTCTGCATGCTATAAATCGTGACGCTAACAGCTTGTTTGGATGGATGTTACGCATCGTTTCATAATGTATCGTATCATATTGTATTATATTGTATTATATCGTTGGATAAATACAATGTTTGAATAGCTTGTGTCGTTTGGATCGTTTCATGATATCACACACCAGCAATATGAAAAATAAACTTGCAATATTATAAAGAAAAATTATGATTCAAGGTAAAATTACTGTATAAAAAGGCAGGGTAAATGATAATTAAAATAATTTAATAATAATAAAGGGTGAGATTGAGAGATTAAGACAAGGTAACGACACGACCATACCAAATCGGTCGTTACATAAAGTGGCACATTTCGTCGTTATGTAACGACTGATTTAACGACATGATACAATAAAATTTAAGTGACAATCAAAACAAGTATTGTATTTAAAGTAACAATACAATACGATACAATAAACAACGACCATCCAAACAAGCTAAATGTGATACGAGTGCGACTTATACATAGCGATTACAGACTGCAGACTTATACATAGCCATTATATAAGCAATTGCAAAACATCACAATTACGGATCTTATAAATATCATAATATATATGCGATTTGTCTTTTCCCAGTAAGTAAATGGCATCCGTGTGTTCACATCAAAGCAACATACGAAGCAGCACATTCATATTCCAGAACCCCCTCGCACACATCTAATTGCGGTTTGGAAGCTGATAAACCAGAAATGGGGGAGATGAAGATGCAAGAGATATCCTTGCCAGCTTTATTCGAGCAGTCTCGAAAAATTCATTCAATTGCATCTGAATCCACCGTTGATCAGGTAAAATTTTGTATTTTTGTTCTTTCATAGCGGAATACTACTTAAAAATGTTTTTTTTCCCGCATGATTTTATAGTAGTTGTAATATTTGAGGCGGATTCAGCATACAAACAGTAATGGCATTATGGCACTTGCACGCACGGTCTCGAGCTTGAATTATATATTTCTATACAAATATTGTGTGTGTGTGGGTGTCTAAAGAATGAATTTTGTGTCTGATTTAATGTATTTGTGTCAAAGGTGAATCCAGCTCGCAGGCGCGAGCTCGAGCTGTATATGCATCGATATAAAAGTTATCAGATTCTTTTGAGATATATATATATATATATATATATATATATATATATTAGACTGTGCGCATGCTTTCAAATTTTGTGACTCAAAAATAATGTATTTTGTGCATTATTTAATGTATTTGTATCAGAGGTGCATTCAGCTTACAGGTGCGAGCGCGGGCTATATTGGCAGATTCGTTTGGGATATATGCATATATATTAGGCAGTGCACTTGCTCTCAGATTTTGTGTCTCGAAATAATGTATTATGTGTATGATTTATTGTATTTATATCAGCGTAGAGGAAACGCACTTACTCTCTCGAGCTTGGACTATTTAAATTTATAAAATTTTAGAGATTTGTATATATACTATCTAGTCGGTTGTGTACGTACTTGTTTCAAATTACGAGTCCACCTCTAATTTGTTTTTGCCGGTTGTGGATTGTTAGGACATTGTCAAAAAAGGTTGCGAGCTTTTGAGACAATGCGAGGAGATGGTCACTAAATTAGGATTGTTCTCGCTCAATGAGACAAAAGATGATATTAGCACTGCTAATCTGAAATATATCCTGGTAAGTAGTTTTCATAAGTAAATTTTTCTCTTGTAATGATAATTTATCCTATTAGTTTTGTTTGGTTCCTAAGAGTTTGGATGGGAAAGTTGGGATTCACCTTCCCTAATTTCTTTTATTCTAATTCAAAGAAGAAGCTACTACTCTCCTTTCTTGCAATTGTATCTATTTATTATAAAACTTGATGAACTGGTGTGCATGTGTTCATTTTTGGGTGGAGTTATGAAAGCTAAATTGTTATCCAATTATTGCTATTGTCATCATTTAGTGCATGAATTAGTTCTATTCTATTTTGTTTCATTCTTTGGTAGTATAGGTATTGTAGGTATAAGTGTGAGATTTGGAAAACCTTCAGCTTCAAAAAGGCCCTAATTTGTAATCATTTTTTTTTGGTAAGTAAATCCTAGAAGTCAAATAATTGAGTATTGGAATGAAATGAGTCCCGACGATATCATGGCTCATGTCACTGATCGAGGCATAGTTATTGTTGTTGTTCTCTCTAATAGCTTAAGCTTTTAGATGAGATGGTCACATACTTCATCTGTTAGGTTTGGTTATGTGAACCCTAAATCTCCAATCCACTCTATTTGGACTCGTTTCATCCAAATATTCTTATTAAGACAAACTACAGGTTTTTTTTTGCACTAGAGGGTCTCTACATTTTATCATTTTTGCAAGACCAAACCTGGAACAAAATTATTCTCCAATCTAAATGCAACCTTATAAAAGGCCTAACAGTAATTGGTTTTATGATCATGAGCAACCATTTGAATGTCTTAGTGTCAAGCATCATATTTGTGGTTTCTTTATTTTGTTCTGCTATATTTGTGCTACTGCAGATCTTTCCCCTCATCTCGTCTTATCAGATTTTTGTCATTGCAAACAAAGAAAGAATTTGATATTTGAGCATGCTAGAGATGTTTATATGAAATTGAATCTCATTTCAGGTAGTTTTATGGTGTTCAAACATGGAAGAAAATGTAACGAGCACGCTAGATATGTGTAGTAACTAGCTTTAAGTAGTGTCAAGCACATCTGTGATTTTGGGGAATAACTAGAAAAATTGACTTTGTCAATAAGGAGGAGTGAACCTTGAAAACTCATGACGCATGGATTATCTATCAATTGAAGAGAAACTTGATATATAGAAGCTAATGTTCCATCGTTTCAGGTGCCATACTATCTTGCAGAGCTAACAGAAAAAATTGCAGAAGATAATAGGATAAAAGTACTCAAGGTTTCACAAGCCAAGTTAAAGGTAAATTGTTGTGAGCTGATAACATGCCATACATTTATGCTATGCCAAAAGGTTAGCGTTGATGTTGAATTGACATCTCAGCACTATATTTTGGCAATATCTCTAGGAATTCATTTCATTTTGTGAGACAATGGAGCTTGTTCCAGAAGAGGAGATAGAGACATCTACACAAGGTGGAGCTAATTCTTTTGCAGATCGTAGAGCTAAGAAGGTAGATGGGAGTTAACGTTCAGTTAGAATTGCTGTCTGTGAAGATTACTATTAGGTTTCTTTGTTTTAAAAGAAGGGTTTCTTTCTTTTCATTCTCATGTTTAGATAGATTATTTGAGTTACTAAGCGCATCATGTTTATGAAAGATTGCTCGATTCAAACGCCAAAGAGCTGCTGAGTCAAAGCTGCTTGAATTGAAGGAGCGGAAGGAGCGTCGTGGGCGATCAACTAAAGCAGCTGCGTTGTCTACTCCTGTCGAGACTGGAGAAGATGATGTGTCGGATGATGATGGCGAAGAAGAACGAGAGGTTAGTAAACATCCCTATTTATGTCCTGTGCATGAGCATGATCAATGTTGCGAGCTTCTTCTTCCTTATATTTTTTGTTTTATTCTATGTTGCAACTTCTATCACATCGACTGCACTTTTAGGCCAAGTCATCCATATTGTTCATGCTCATGCACATGACATATACGGGTGTTTGCTGATTCAGCATTCATGGATCTGCATTTGCATTGGCATTTGTCA
This sequence comes from Nicotiana attenuata, assembly GCF_001879085.1. NCBI lineage: Eukaryota > Viridiplantae > Streptophyta > Magnoliopsida > Solanales > Solanaceae > Nicotiana > Nicotiana attenuata. The sequence continues at coordinate 52,386,412 of NC_032000.1, forward strand.
CTGCTTTTTGAGTTTGTCTATGAGAACAATCTAAGATCAACCTTTGATTCTAATATCCTCAATAGGATGTGCTGAAGAAATCCATGATGTAACCTTCCACATTTTGTATTTGATATCTCTGAGGAATCATGATTTGCCCTTTAGATATCATTTAATATGTTAAATTCACCCCTAAAATACATATTTCCAGTTTGTGATGCAAATTTTGCTGTTGCCTCTTTTGATTGTTTTTATACTCAAATTTTGATCGCCACTTCCATAAAGTGTCTGATTAATGGGAACTACTTCCATTCACAGGCATGGCTTACAACCATCTCCTTGGCCCTCAGTAAGGTTAGCCCACATATTCTGTGTTTCTGGCAGTGCATTTACTTTTTATTTCCGTGTATGCCTGTTACCTTATCTTTATCATCCTTCAATTACTGCCCTACAGGCTTTTGATCTGCTTGAAATGCTGAACAAAGAGGAAGAAATGTTATCTGCTATTAATGAAAGGCAGCTTCAGGTATTATTGAACTTAGGTTGATTGCATTCTTCTTGGCGCCTGTTTGTAATTGTGTTGTGTAGCCTCTGTTCTGTAATTACAATTTGAATGTATGTGTTCAATCCGCATTTTCAGCTTGAAATAGCATTTACTGCAACACTGTTCTTTTCCAACTCTGAACTTTCTGGCTTTTATAGTGCCATTTTAGGACAGAACTCTAGTATTGTTGTCTCTCTTATATTTTTGCATCATGGCCTACTATTTATGCAGGATGGGGAGAACGAATTTTCTCAGATAGTACTTGATGAACGCACCAAAAAAGCAGAAACTTGGCATCGTGATGCTGCTGCTCGAGCTCACTACACAAAACCTGCAGCACCTATCACCTGTGCTACTTTCGCTCAAGATGTCATAGAGGGAAGGGCCACAGTTTCACAGGCACACGAACATAAACACCAACCGTTAATTTTTGGACCAGCAAGTCTTGTTGGTAGAAATCCAACAACCGAACGAGAAAAAATAGCAGCACAGGTTTTTCAGCCTCATTATAGGTACTTTCTTTTAACCAATAACTAAGATGCCCCATTATCTTAAGTAGCAAGATAAAGAAATAAGCTTCGAGGAACTTAACCATAACATCTTCATTTCAAACACTAGATTACCAACCATGAGCATAGAGGAAGCTGGGCTAACGGAGATGAATATGATGAACGAATGGCAAGAGAGGAACATGAAACTCATGGAAGAAGCAAATTCTTCATGGTACAAGGATGGCCCAAAGTTAAGGCCAGGTGAAGATGACGAAGAAGATGATGACGCTGCTCAAGACAAGGCAAGAGCATGGGATGACTGGAAAGATGATAACCCCCGTGGTGCTGGCAACAAGAAACTCACTCCTTGTGGTTAAGGAAGCAGCTGCCGGTGAGCTGGAGTATCCAAAACATAAACTGCTGCAGCATTTGAAGAAGCCGTTCTGAATTAGACTGCCCTGTTAGTTGTACGCCAAACTTATCCATAAGTTTGAAACCATTTTATTTCCAGTTTACATGTACTAAATTATACGCTGACTTTGCTTATATGTACTAAATTAGATCGCTGATGTATTGTACAGTAGTTCTAATGGAAAGGTATTGATGTCAATATCTCCAGTGAGGACAGAATGATGAACAAACTGTAGGTGCGAGAATATTACTTCTAAAACACAGTTTCCCGTTGCAACGTGGTGAAAAAAGCCATATCAAATTGTACTGGTGCTCTGTTAGGCTGCTCAGGAGAAGTGAAAGGTCAAATCATGTATATGAACTGTGCATATCCCATTTTTGCATAGCAGTGTTATGCAATTCCAGGAGAAGCAAGACAATACATAGATGTTATGAAGTTCATGACCAAAGCATCTGTTATTTCTTGCTTGTTTGTAAGATTCAGCTATTGTAGCTACAAGGAACCTACAACCGATTCTGGGTGGTTAGAACGACAAAATACGAGCAATATGCAAATGGAACATGGAAATGCTCATAAAGTAGGTACAAATTACTCTTGTGATGGAGTAGAAAAAGGGGGGAAATTCTTAACTTGGAGAAGGATAGGTGTGACAACCTTAATGCTAAATGCTTCCCTCATGTGGCAATACCAAAGGGAAAATTTCACATCAGAACAACTGGGCTCCCTACTTTTCAATTTTATAGCCCATATTTCAATTTACAATCAACTAGCACAAAAATAATAGGCTAATACTCAACATTCAACTCCAATAGATTCTCGAAACTACTATTTAATTTTTAGAAAAAATTGCTCAAGCTTTTAAGTTAATTTTTGAATAAGTAACTGTGACACAAATATTAGTTCAAAAAACCAGTTCCATTTGGGTGGTGAATTAGATTTTTAACAAGCTTAAATATGTGGGTTTAAATTTCGAATTTGATTTTATGAGAACTTTAGAGTGGGTGTTATTTAGAATTGTTAGAAATAGTATAAGGAGGTTGTATATAAAATTCGAAGTCATTTAATGGAGATTTGGACTGGTTTTGAACAAGAATTGTAACTGAAAATCGTAGAAGAAGTTCGTCTACAGATGCTTGTATAAATGTGTATAAAAGTGTATAATAGTGTATAAGATGTGTTTATACACTCATATACACTATTATACAAGATTATACATAATTATACAAAAAACTGACTTCGTCTTCAACCTTGCGTTTTTTCTGAAATTTAACTCAAATCTTGATCAAATCTACTCCAAATCACTTCAAATTTAAATTTTGAACTCCTTTTGATATTTTCAATCAATTGGAACAACACCCAATCGAAACAACTAACAAACTCAAAAAATCCTATTTTCGAAAGCAAAGCTTTGAATGGCCTTCAATGGTGGATTTCTACTCTTCAATTTTCTGACATTGCAAACAGGGGGAGAATCAGAAAATACACGGCCCCTTGAAGCATATGTAGAAAATGTGAGAAGAAGAGAGAGTGAAAGCAATGGTTGTGAGAACACAGATTTAACTCCATAGCTTTTAGAAGCAATGATTGTAAGAACACAGATTTAACTCCATAGCTTTTAGAAGCAATGGTTGTAAGAACACAGATTTTAAATTTGCTAATGCTTTCAAAATATGTACAATATGGGCTAGGTAAGGTAAAACTTAAAAACATAGGCCATTTTTTGTTATGGTGTGAAGTCATGTGTATTTTCTTGTAATTCTTTCATACCAAATGCGTGGTGCAGTTCTTAAGGATTTAATATGACTTATGGTCTCTATGTTCTAGCCCATTCTTGGTCTGAAAACTAGCTCCTTCACTTATATTCCCAGAGTTCATTCCATTTGATGCTGAAAGTAGATCCAAAACATTTTCCTTGATTTAAACTTGTCGATCTGTTGTCACTTCACTACACGATAAACATATTAACATAGTTCGCGTATTTAATTAGTTGGTTGTTAGAAAATAGACATCATGATCCAACAAGATCGAATCAAACTCTTAATGTGTTGTAAATCTGAGCCATGGAGTTAACAAGCCACGCATGTTACTTGGTCAAAGGCACAAATTCACTACATTGGTGAGCAGTATATCCTTAAGACTGCAGCACATTAGAAGAACAAGAAGCAATAGAAAAGATTTCTAAAGTATGGTATCAAGAACATACCCATCTCATAAAACTTCAGTTACTAATCAAACTACTCAATGTACTACTTTTGAAAATTAGTTCTCAAATATTCACTAATTTCTGTGCCATCTGAACCTAATATATCACTCCCCTTGCAATAAGTCACTTCAAGTTGAGCCTTCAACTCAAGCCAAGGCCTCTCTAACCTCCAAAGATCAGCTATCTGACACTTCTCCCCTAAGTTCACCCAAGAAATTAGCCTGGATACCTCTTTTTTGTTCGCCTTGGGACTCAAACCTTTCACTGCAATCCTTGCATCACGAAATGCTGGGAAGCACTTCTGTTTTGCAAATTCATGGCATTTCCCCTTTGCTGCTTCTAGGCAAGCCTCCATTTCGCGTTCTTCGCATCTTGCTCTCTCTGCAAAGTCTTGATTGGAAGCACTACCAGTGATCGATTTCCACCAAGGGGTTTTACATTTGTCTGAGGCTGCAATTGAGCAACCAATCCTGGCTCCGGATTCACATTGTTGAGTGACTTGAGATTCACAAGCCTTGTATGCAGAGACCCAGGAGAAAGGGTCTTTAAATGCAAGGATGAATCTGCCAGCTGTTTCTTCTTGTGAACCAGGCCTGATGGGACCTCGAAGTAGAGGGACTGGTTGGTCAAACGGAATCAGAGTCTTTGATGCTGAGTATTCCTCGAGGTCGGCTGATGGCACCTCTGAGGGCAGTCGTTCTGGTGCTTTCATAGAGGAATTTTTTTATTGTACTCCACGTTGGGTCCTGAAGAGAAGAAACTAACACCAGGATTATCATGATGCCAAAGATAACCACCTAAGGTTGTATTTATATCATCGCCAAAAAATACATCTGCAACATGGACATTTGGATAGTATCATGCAAGATGACATGAACTACTGGAAATTGAATAAACTGATAATTGTATAAAAAAGCTTTAAGTCTAGTGGCTTGTGCTAAGATGAAAATGTTTTGATATGGAAAGCTGATAGAATTAGATTGTTAGTTTATCGAGAACAATAGAGCATTGTTCATACATGACCATGTATAATATGTCAGCTGCTAAATGTTAATCAAGTTCGGCCACCCTACCTTGTCTCTTATATTGTTTCAGTTGCTCTCTGTTTCAACATATCTGATTCTGTCCATCCCATGCAAATGTCAAGTATTGCTTCCTTCCAACCTTTGGTACTTGAATTACGAAGCGATATCTGCCTGACACTGTCAATTCAAGGAATTAAATAATGTATTGATAGAACATATCGAGATACTTATTAAACTGGTCTGGAGGCAACAATGAGGTGAGAATTCGGAAGCTGAGGTTTATTATATTTCTCTCATTCAAATCTTGGAACGATGTTCCATCAAATTAGTAGGATATGACAACACTTAAACTGAACCTGCCCAATGCTTTAAAGTACCCTGTTGAATCGTACATCTTCTACTCCTTGAGCTTAACAATATGGCTGAAAAGATTCACCAGCTATAGAGGATCAAATTACAGAATTGCTACAAAGAAACCATTAAGGCCTTGGTAGTTTCGCAAATCTAGCTGTCCATAATCAGTGGCAGATGCAGCATACAACTACCAGGTTCAACTGAACCCTAGTTGAACCCAGTACTTTCAACGCTGAACATAAATTTACGTATAAAAAATCACTAAAATTGCAATAAATAGTAGATATGAACCCATAATTTTAAATACTGAACCCATAGAACTAAAATCCTAGATCCTCCTCTGTCCATAATATGTAATATGATTCATTACTCTATTCAAAAGTCCCTTGATAAGTTGATATTACTCTGTTGAAAACCACCTTGTTAGATGCAAAACAGTATCTGCACTTAGTAGCAACGCATATTCTAATCTCCCATGAATTTTAACAGCAATTTGTACTATGGAACAAGAAGGTTTATATCCCACTTCCACGCGTTGACTTCTCTAGACTTGTCGTTCTCACTTACACTTGTAAAGGCTGAGGGACGTTCAAGAAGCCACCTTGCTTCATCCCGCAGCCATCACAGAGTGCTTTAAATTAAAGAATATAAAGTTATCTATCCGCCATGGTTGATAATCAACTCCAAAAGTAATGTACCCGCATTACTTAATAGCAGAAGTTATATATCTAGCGTGGTGGTTAGTGATCAACTCCCTAAAAGAAGCTAAATAATTTGATGATACTTGTAGAATGAAAGCAAAATAATTCAAGTATTCTTTTTTCGCAATGTATTTCTCAACAATGATCAACCAAAAAATCCTCATTCCTAAACTAGTCAGGGGTCAACCATGCAAAATCCTTATATCTAGTAGTGGCGAAGCTAGGAATTTTCCTAAGGGTGGTCAATATGCGTTATATACCTCTAAAACGTAATATTTTACCTATGTACACAGTGCAACTTTTCGACGAAGGGTGGTCAACTGACCACCCTTGTGACCATGTGGCTTCACCACTGATATCTAGTCGCTATTCCGTTTCACTTGGACCTATTTCATCCCAATATTAGTAAATAATCCGTCCTTTGAGGAAACAAGGGGTTATCTAACACTAGCGAGTTCCATTTATTGACATACAATTCTTTTTTGCCAGATTAAAGACGCTCCTAGCAAAAACCGGACCCAATGTAAGTAGATTTCTCAATACTAATATGCGAAGAAAATTACTCTTCAATTCTTCTAATATGGGAAACAGAAACAGATTCAACATTTAACTTCATATACACATCCAGAGGAAAACCCATGTTAGACTCTTACCGCCACCACTGCATGCCTCATGAAAGGTCTTTTCTGTAATTAGCACTTAGATCTCAAGAAAAAATAGTAATTCTCATTACTCGAGGTACAATATCACAAATTTGAGCTGTTATCACATATGAAGCAAATAAAGAACATATATTAACTTGTAAAAGTCACAAAGAAAAAGGATATATCTAAGATTTTAAGTCAGTGGTTGCATTCCTTCTGATAGTGAGTTCAAACCTAATACTCCATCCGTTTTTATTTATGTGAACCTATTTTCTTTTTAGTCCGTGCCAAAAAGAATGACCTTTTTCCCTATTTGGAAACCATTTTACTTTGTGCAATGATTTATAGCTACACAAAATATATGTGACAATTTTACACCGCAAGTTTAAAAGTATTCTCTCTTTTCTTAAACTCCGTGTCCAGTCAAATGGGTTCACATAAATTGAAACGGAGGGAGTATATAAATAAATAATTAGGAGATAATTAACTCTGTATATAAATATACACACAGTGGCGGAACAAGAGGATTTTAAAAAATGTAAACTTGCACTGAGAGTGAGTACACTTAGCTATCAAACAGATTCAACAATTTATATGTATACCAATAAGAAAAATATGCATTCCAATTTACTGAACTTCGTGTTTTAACAATAAAAGAGAATATGTGCCTAAATTAGAGATAAACAGAAAGGAACTATCTTGATGAGAAAGAAAAAGAGAACATACAAAATGGTTAAGCTGCAGATAGAAAGCTTGAGGAGAGCTGGCAGCTATGGAAAAAGAAGCTCGAGCATAGTTTGAGGCTGGAGAGAATCGCAATTTGAGTTGTTTTAACTGGACCAGTCCGCTAGAAGAACTTTCGGGTCGGGCATTTCTTTCCTATGATTTGCACCGGGTAGTCGATTTTACCTCTGTTATTTTTATAGCCTGTTTGGCCAAGCTTCTTTTTTGCCAAAGGTGTATTTTCTTTTTTTGCCAAAAGTATTTTTGGTCAAAAATTGAGGTGTTTGGCCAAGCTTTTGGAAGGAAAAAAATGCTTTTGAGGAGAAACAGAAGCAATTTTGGAGAAGTAGAAAAAAGTAGCTTATCTCCAAAAAGCACTTTTTTGAGAAGCACTTTTGAGAAAAATACACTTAGATGCAGTTTTTTAAAGCTTGGCCAAACACTAATTGTTGCTCAGAAGTGCTTTTCCAACTAATTAGCCAAACACAAACTGCTTCTCACCAAAAGTACTTTTGAGAAAAGCACTTTTGAAAAAAAGCACTTCTCAAATAAGCTGATTTTTGCAGCTTGGCCAAACGGGCTATTAATTATATCCCGTTCTTTCATAGTATTTAAAACAAACGAGATTGTTATAGTGATATTTGATTGTATATGTCTTTTAATTAGGAATGTAAGTTTTTGCTTAGGAAATATCATCCACCTCATAGGTATTTTAAAAATAATAAAATTAAGAACAACAATTACTTCCTCTATTAGTTGGGACAATATTGGGTTTTTTTCACTTTTAGCTCGCGCCAGAAATTATTTATATTCAATAGCTGAAAAAGTATATAAAATTTATATAATTTTTGTATATAACATATATATATATATACAAAAAATATATATATTTTATCGGCTATTATTTTAAGAGCTGCTATATATATAGTATCATTTTTTCCGACAATATTCCTATCAATTGGACCTATATTTTACCTTCTTACTCGACTTGGCCCATTTTATATATAACTTGAAAATTTTGAATCTTACAAAAATATCCCAAAAAAGTCACAACTTACCAACCTCTAGCCATTAATTATAAACTTACCAGAATTAGCCAAACACATATAAAAATTGAAAACCCAAAGAAATAAAGTTCTTTTTCTCCAAGAATCACACACAAAGATCTCATTCCATATATTTAGGTGTGACTAACAATATTTGATGCAATACGAAAAGGAAATTTCATGAATGAGGTAGCAAATCAAAAAAAAAATTATATATATATATATATATATATATATATATATATATATATATATATATATATATATATATATATATATATATAT
>NC_032000.1:52394826-52429714 GCF_001879085.1 Nicotiana attenuata
TATATATATATATATATATCTAAGAAAAGGAATTTTTTTCAATGGGTGTGGTTGAGATTCATTGAAAACATATAGATGAGTCAAAATACAAAATTTGAGGAAGACTAGATGTGATTTGGACTGATTTGGTAGTAAAATTCGTAGTTAAAATCGAGTTCAAAAAATTCTTCTGCAACACATGTATACATGCGATACACATTTGATACATATGTGATACACCTATTGTCTTTTTCATTTCATCTTCTACTTCGAATTTTCAATTTAAACCACCTCAAAACTCCACCAAATCATCTCAAAATTGAAATTCAAGCTCCTTAAGATTAACACAATCTATTCTAACACTCACTAAAAGGACAACAAAAATTTAACTCACTCTTATTTACATTTTCGAAGCAATTCACACATAGTTCGATTATTTTAATTTGAAAAATAACTTTTTGATTTGATGTTATAATGGGTATAAAATACACATGTTATATATTCAAGGTAAGCTTAACCCTAAAACATTACACATGCCATTTGATATCTTAAGAATTTATGTTCATATAATTAAATTACTTAATTCCGCAGAACCCGAATAATTATCTAACTTTAATTATCGCCATATTGTGCATTAGCACTTATCGCAGAAATTTATATGTAATTAAGTTATAAATAATCTAATCATATAACTATTTTTATATATTATCAAAACCATTGCATGCCAAGTCCGTTTGTCTTCTGTAGTCTTCGGTCAAAGTTGGGATCCCAATTGTTGGAATCAACAAGTGGCCTTAACCATTCCAATGCTCTTTCCATGGCTAAACTTTCTTCTGAATGAATTCTTTGCAATCTGAATACTGAAAAAAGGCAGTAACTTGGGCCCAAAATGGTTTCTGCCAAATGGCTTATAATGTCTGCCTTTATTAAGCCAAACCAATTTGGGGTATTCAATAATCAGCACAAAATCTTTGTCAGTGGCATCTTATGGCCAGCCTCTGTAACCTACAGAATAGTAGGCTGGGGCTAAATGTCGACCGAAGACTACAGAAGACAAACGAACTTGGCATGCAATGGTTTTGATAATATATAAAAATAGTTATATGATTAGATTATATAAGCTTATCCGAATTAGCCAAACACATATAAAAATTGAAAACCCAAAGAAATAAGGTTCTTTTTGGTTTGCTACCTCATTCATGAAATTTTCTTTTATATATATATATATATATATAGATATATATATATATATATATATATATATACAAGATTCCAAAAATCTAAGAAAAGGGATTTTGTTTCAATGGGTGTGGTTAAGGCTGTATGGTGGGCCGGGCCCGGGCCTAAATGGGCTAAACGGGCCTGGGCTTAGCGGTCCCGGTCTCTGGCGGTCCCGGGCTTCACGGTCCCGGTCTTCGTGGGCTCAACGGGTAGGACCAGCCCGTGACGGGCCTAAGCCCATATGGTACTGGGCTAAATGGGCCGGGCTNAACGGTGTTAGCAATAAACTTACCTGTGTGACGTGAATTAATTATCCTATAAGCAATAATGCGTTTTTGCATTATCCACTCCTCGTCTATCCAATGACTTGTAACAGTTAGATAATCACAGTCATTATTACTTCTACCAATATCAGTAGTAATAGAAATCCGATTAGTTATATGAGTAAATAAATACCGCAAATATTGTTCATATTCATGTTTATATTTATAAATATCGCTCTTAACTGTTGCGCGAGGCCAACCTTTATAAGTAGGATTAAAAATTTTTCTAATATAATGCACAAAATTAGGGTTAGAAGGAAAAGTATATGGTAAGCACATAACGGTAACCATCTTTGCTAATTCTTCATGATCTTTATTAGGATCGTAATATAAAATACCACCGGTCACAGTGTTAATTCCTGGTTGAACTAGATTTGAACCTGTACTAGGGTTAACCGCAGTATCTACACTTGTCCCCTCTTGCTGCGCTTTCATTTGTAAATATTTAACTTTATCTCTAGGGTGTGTTTGTATGTGCCTAGCCAAACTACCCGTACCGCTACGGTCTCCAGTATATTTATGCGCCAACAATTTCCCACAAGTTTTACACCTAGCCTTATTTTGTTCTCTTACTTGAGTAAAAAAATTCCTAACTAATGATGTTTCTAGGCGTTTAGAAGGTTGTCTATTAAAAGTAGGGGTTTCTACAGGTGGGTCGGGCGGGGCATCAGTTGGGTTATTAACAGGACTAGTAGGTGAATCATCTAAATCCGGTTGGGTTTCATCTACATCCTCATTTTCCTCATCATTTTCTAAGATAGTTTGATTAGGATAAAGAGCATTCATAACTTTTCTTCATTTAATTGTTCACCTTGTGCAACATTATGGCAAAATTCACTATCGGAAAATTGAAAACAAGGGTTATCACTATCAAGAATAATAGGAGCAGCAGGACGGGTAATAGGTCTGGGTCGGGGAGCCGGGGGAAGGGTAGTAGGTTGGAGACTACTTTCACCAATTTTAGCTTTTCCCTTACCACCAAACATTTTTTTCAAAGAAAAAGCCATATTAATTACAATTATGCAAACTAAACACACAAAAATATATTCTTAAAACTTAAGAGTTGGAACGAGTTTACCGAATTGCTGAACAACTTCTTGAAAATTGAAAATCGTTGAAGACTTGAAGACTTGAATACTTCAATTCACCAACTTCACAATTTTTCACAAAATTGCAATAATAAAATAAGCAATTATAGAAGAGAAATTAGATATAGATTGAGAGAGATTGAGATAGATTGATGAATTGGTGAGTAAAAATGAAAGAATGAGGGGGTATTTATAGTTGAGAATTGGAAAAAGTATAATTATATAAAGTTTGGGGTTAAAATAAAGTTTGGGGGCCAAATGGCTATTTTTTAAAGTTCCAAACGGTTGAAAATTAAAGGCCAACGGCTAGATTTTAAAATCTGACCGTTGGTCTTTTAAAAAAAAAAAAATTTTTTTTTAGAAAAGAGTCGTTGGAGCCCGTTAGGACCGTTAGGCCCGGTTGAACCGGCCCAGGACCGCTTGCCGGTCCCGGGCTTAGCGGTCCCGATCTCGTGGGCCTCACGCAAGGGACCAGTCCGCCACGGGCTTTCTACACCATCAGGGACCGGCCCGCCGGGACCGTTTAGCCCGTTAAGACCGCGGGCCCGGTCCGGTCTCGGTCCCAGACCGGCCCACAATACAGCACTAGGTGTGGTTGAGATTCATTGAAAACATATAGATGGGTCAAAATACAAAATTTGAGGAAGACTAGATGTGATTTGGTATTAAAATTCGTAGTTAAAATCGAGTTCAAAAAATTCTTCTGCAACACATGTATCAAACTTGTATCACGCGTATATAAGGGAGTTTTTCCACTTCAAGTGACATTATTCGAAATGAAATTATTTTATTTATCAGGGTCGCCACTTGGAATATTTTAATTGGTGTCCCAAGTCACCGGTTTATTTTAAATCCCAAATCGAGGAAGTTGATTTTTTAAAGTATGCGAACCAGAAATTCTAGATAAGGAATTCTGTTAACCCGGGAGAAGGTGTTAGGCATTCCCGGGTTCCGTGGTTCTAGCACGGTCGCTTAGTGATTATTACTTGGCTTAATTGTTTAACTACTCATTTTTTAGGACCTACGTGCATTTACCTTTTTAACCGCTTTTAATCACTTGATTTATTCGTAATTAAAGAGTTGAGTTACGCGTACGTAAGGCTGTATGTGGTCCCGGGCCTAAATGGGCTAAACGGACCTGGGCTTAGCGGTCCCGGGCTCTGGCGGTCCCGGGCTTCGCGGTCCCGGGCTTCGTGGGCTCAACGGGTAGGACCAGCCCGTGACGGGCCTAAGCCCATATGGTCCTGGGCTAAATGGGCCGGGCTCGTGGGCTTAGCGGGCCTAACGGGCTTTTTTTATTTCCGGGCTTTTTTTTTTAATTTTTTTTATTTAGGGCAATTTCTTGTAAACCATATGTGTATGTATATATATAAATTGCTCTTATGCATGGCTATATAAATATATGTGGTATATATAATATAGAAATCTAATTATTAAAGTGTTTGACGAAAATGTAAAATAACAAATCAATAGTAAAACTAAATTGGCATGCATAATAAATTAATAACAAAGTACAACATGAAGCATAAATACGTCTAATAATTTTAAAATAACACAAATCGTTGAAAAATCTTAAAGACGAATTTGCGGATAAATACCCTCAACACAATACTTTATATGCCTCCTTAAAATGCCTGTGGTACACCCTGAACGAAAATTTAAGACTCTTCCACAGTTCTTGCACTTTAATATTTGGCCTTCTTCATTTTCTTCAAGCACTTCATAGTATTGCGACACAAATAAGCGCACTCTTTCCGAACGAGGCATGATTTAACTTGAAAATTGAGATTGAGACTTGAAGTCTTGAAAATTGGAGATTGAGAGATTGAGAGAAATTTAGATTGAGAAATGAGTATTGAGTATTGAAATGAAGAAGAGGGAGGGGGTACTTATAGTGTTAGAGAAGGTAAGTTTTGTAAATTTAAAAAAAAAAAACGGCTATTTGTGCAATTAATATGACCGTTGGTGGTCATTGGGGGTGGGGCCCTCATTTTGAAAAATCTTGTTTTGTAGTATATATAGTACTACTTCTTCATGTAAATATAATATATATAGTATACTAGTATAGTATACTAGTATAGTGTACTATATATTGTNAGATTGAGAGAGATTGAGATAGATTGATGAATTGGTGAGTAAAAATGAAAGAATGAGGGGGTATTTATAGTTGAGAATTGGGGAAAAGTGTAATTATATAAAGTTTGGGGTTAAAATAAAGTTTGGGGGCCAAATGGCTATTTTTTAAAGTTCCAAACGGTTGAAAATTAAAGGCCAACGGCTAGATTTTAAAATCTGACCGTTGGTACTTTTAAAAAAAAAAGTTTTTTTTGAAAAGAGTCGTTGGAGCCCGTTAGGACCGTTAGGCCCGGTTGAACCGGCCCAGGACCGCTTGCCGGTCCCGGGCTTAGCGGTCCCGATCTCGTGGGCCTCACGCAAGGGACCAGTCCGCCACGGGCTTTCTACACCATCAGGGACCGGCCCGCCGGGACCGTTTAGCCCGTTAAGACCGCGGGCCCGGTCCGGTCTCGGTCCCAGACCGGCCCACAATACAGCACTAGGTGTGGTTGAGATTCATTGAAAACATATAGATGGGTCAAAATACAAAATTTGAGGAAGACTAGATGTGATTTGGTATTAAAATTCGTAGTTAAAATCGAGTTCAAAAAATTCTTCTGCAACACATGTATCAAACTTGTATCACGCATGTATACATGGATGGATATACATGCGATACACATTTGATACATATGTGATACCCAAGTGATACACAGTGTGATACGTCTATTGTCTTTTTCATTTCATCTTATGTCACACCTCCTTTTTACACACCCGAGGCGTATATAAGGGAGTTTTTCCACTTCAAGTGACATTATTCGAAATGAAATTATTTTATTTATCAGGGTCGCCACTTGGAATATTTTAATTGGTGTCCCAAGTCACCGGTTTATTTTAAATCCCAAATCGAGGAAGTTGATTTTTTAAAGTATGCGAACCAGAAATTCTAGATAAGGAATTCTGTTAACCCGGGAGAAGGTGTTAGGCATTCCCGGGTTCCGTGGTTCTAGCACGGTCGCTTAGTGATTATTACTTGGCTTAATTGTTTAACTACTCATTTTTTAGGACCTACGTGCATTTACCTTTTTAACCGCTTTTAATCACTTGATTTATTCGTAATTAAAGAGTTGAGTTACGCGTACGTAAGGCTGTATGTGGTCCCGGGCCTAAATGGGCTAAACGGACCTGGGCTTAGCGGTCCCGGGCTCTGGCGGTCCTGGGCTTCGCGGTCCCGGGCTTCGTGGGCTCAACGGGTAGGAACGAGTTTACCGAATTGCTGAACAACTTCTTGAAAATTGAAAATCGTTGAAGACTTGAAGACTTGAATACTTCAATTCACCAACTTCACAATTTTTCACGAAATTGCAATAATACAATAAGCAATTATAGAAGAGAAATTAGATATAGATTGAGAGAGATTGAGATAGATTGATGAATTGGTGAGTAAAAATGAAAGAATGAGGGGGTATTTATAGTTGAGAATTGGGGAAAAGTGTAATTATATAAAGTTTGGGGTTAAAATAAAGTTTGGGGGCCAAATGGCTATTTTTTAAAGTTCCAAACGGTTGAAAATTAAAGGCCAACGGCTAGATTTTAAAATCTGACGTTTTTTAGAAAAGAGCCGTTGGAGCCCGTTAGGACCGTTAGGCCCGGTTGAACCGGCCCAGGACCGCCTGCCGGTCCCGGGCTCAGCGGTCCCGGTCTCGTGGGCCTCGTGTACAAGACCGGCCCGTCACGGGCTTCCTACCCATTTAGGGATCGGCCTACCAGGACCGGCCCGCCGGGACCGTTTAGCCCGTTAGGACCGCGGTCCCGGTCCGGTCCCGGTCCCAGACTAGCCCACCAAACAGCCTTACGCGTACGTATACTCTTTTCTTTTGGCGCGTCCAAAAATCATGTCACGCGAACGTGTCCACAATTAATAACGCTTTGTTTATTTTATTAAGAAAAGTTTTGGTCGAAGTTGCGCGAACGCATACTCCGATTTATTTTTGGAATTAAATTCGCAATTATGTTACGCGAACGTATACATAATCACAATACTAGTCTAAATCGAGCCTAAAGCAAGCTACGATTATTGCGTTGTTCATTTTCCTAAATTTGAAATTGCTTCCATCGGGGATATAATGTAGTCAATTAATTACAGTTGGTTTAAAAAATGATACAGGACTACAATTCCAATTCCATACAACACGTCTGATTGCATCAACTTAAAAGAAATTGGATATTAACTAATGTCCCAAACCAACAAGTTTCCATGCCATCCAAGACCTCACTATTTTCCATACAACTCTTATACATTATTACCAAAAGGAAATAACTACACAATATTCTCGGTATGATACACATTGATCATTTTAAGGAAAACTTACAGTAATAACAATTACACTTCCTAGCAATTATAGAAGGAGAGAAAGAGAGTTAGATTATTGTTAAGGTATACAAATATATGTGTAAGTGATTCAAAAAAAAAAAACTTAAAGAATATCCATACTGTGTTCAAGGCTCCATGAGACTCTTCGGATCAAACAAATGTTTGTAAGACCAAATATGTAATCCTATTAGCTTTGGAAATAAATTACAATGTTCGTATATATATATATATATATATATATATATATATANATATATATATAAATTATAACGCAGTGCTTCCGGTAGTGAGGAGTTACATGAGTAATATTCAAACGAATAATTTGACTTAATTAAAATAGAAATCGTGCACCAATAAATTAATATTGACCTAATCCATCTTTAGAGGTCCCATTCTACTTGCACAAAAAAAAAAAAAAATACTCCATCTAGAACATTAATAAATCTGTTTCATTTTTTTTTTTTTCTTTGGCATTTGTGCGTCTATTTGTTCTGTTTTATTTGGGCTTAGACAAAAGCAATCTCATTCAATTTTTAAAAGCCAAATGAACAGTTATAGCAAGTCGAACAAGGAACACATGAAATTAAACATGGACAACAATATTGGATAATTCAAAATCTCATTCACCTAATTGAAGGAATTACAGAGAAATCACGACATACCTAGCAGCAAAACGGGAATAAATTTCAAGAAAACCGAGCAAAGGTTGGAATCGTCAAGATGAAAGCCAACAGAATTTCGGCCGGAGCAGCAACAACAATCGCAACACTGAGATCCTACAGCTTATATAACTCCGGGAAGAAGAGAAATTTGAGCCTTGAAATCAGTTTTTTTCTTCAAATCTTTGAAAATCCCAAGTTTTCTTCATGTTTTCAGCTTTTTCCAGATCTAACTCTGCATTTTTTTTAGCTATTACTATGGTGTTTCTCTTTTGGGGTGGAGATGAAGGTGCTTTGGGGAATTTCTGGCCGTGAGTCTCTTGTTAAAGGTCTAATTCTTCTGATGTCTTCATAAAAATAAAAAAAATAAAAAATAAAAACGGAGAAGAAGACCACCACCATGAACAGATGCGCCGTTTTTTAGTCTTCTGCCTAGGGGTAGGTCTATTAGGTCTCTCCTTTAATGTGTATATTTTGTACGGTTTGGCTATAGATCCCAAATTTATTTTGAAAATTCTAATTTGGATAAAATTTGGTTTGAAGATGAAAATGTGGTTGTACATACACTTTCAAAATATATTTTCCAACTTTATTTTGGAAAAACATGTATATAATTCTCAAGTTTTGGAATTTTGGCCCAAAATCAGCTCAATAGTTGATTTTGGCCCAAAATCAGCTCAATAGTTGATTTTGGGATTTGAAATTTAGAATTTGGCCAAAATATGAGCAAAATTTATGGCCAAATATGAATTTTGAAAATAAATCCCAAATTTATTTTGGAAAAATTTATGGCCAAACGGAGCCTTAGTCTAGGTTTTAGGGATTTAAGGGAAGGAAAATGGATATTGGGCTTGGTGAGTGTGGGCTAGGGCAGATGGGTCTAAGCATTTGGGACATGATTTTGGCTAATTAACTTTGGCCCAATACACTAAAGCTAAATCAAAAATCTTTTTTCCATTTTCTTTTCCTTTGATTTTAAAAATCCAATTAATTAAAATCCTAAAAATAAAAAAATCCTAAATTTTCTAAAAATATGAAATTAAACTAATTAAATAATTACAAAAATTATAAAAGTTACTTAATCCTAAATTAAAAGAGAAAATCAATAAAAGGAAAAAAGTGTAAATAAAATGAAGTATTTTTTTGTGGTTTTTCAATTTTTATAAAACAAGTAATTACTGATTAATTCCAAAAGTGTAAAAATAAATCCTAGATGCAATGCATGATATCTTTTGGTATTGTTTCATGATTTAATAAAACAAGCACAAAATGCAAACGATTAAATAAAATTTTACAAAAATTCCTAAAAATGACAAAAAATTAAGAAAAGTCTATTCTCTTGAGATTTTATAGGAGTATTTCGTATATGGCAAAAATCACGTGCTTACATCTTCTACTTCGAATTTTCAATTCAAACCACCTCAAAACTCCACCAAATCATCTCAAAATTGAGATTCAAGCTCATTAAGATTAATACAATCCATTATAACACTAACTAAAAGGACAGCAAAAATTTGACTTTTTTGGCTACAAATAGTTAATTAGCTAATATTGGCAATATTTGGCTAATATTAGCAATATTTTATGAATTGGCCAATTTTTATAATAAGCTACTTATAAATGGACATAGCTGATATTTTCTCTTGAAAATTCGTATTAATTAGTCGGCACATCCATTTTTCAGCTCTGCTATTAGGGCTTGACCACCTTTTCTATTATAAAATGGCAAAGTAACCACTAAAGCGGTTAAATTAGGATGTTTGCCCCCAATAAAAATACGGAATACAATTCCAACAATCAACATTGGAGTTCGAACCTTTGGCAAGTAGAACCCCAAAAATTATGTTGGAATTCAAAGTTTTGCTGAATTTTCAAACCCACAAAGGATTTCTATTTTTTAACCTTTACTAGTTCAAAACTTAGGAATAATTCTTGGTTTTTAAATCTTTACTAATGCAAAATTCATGAACGATTCTTGATATTCTAATTCATACTATTATACTTCAGCAATTTTGAACATTTACTAATACAAAAATTAAAATCCATGAACGACTAATGATTTTTGAACCTTTACTAATGCAAAATCCAAAAAATTCTAGAAATGATTCGTGGTTTTTGAATTCGCATTATACTTCAACATATTTTCACCTTTAAATACAAAGTTCTTGGAAAAAACTGGTTTTTGAACTTTTACGGATGCAAAATCTAGAAATGGTTCATATTTTTTGAATTTACATTATACTTCAGCAATTTTTAACTTCTAAATACGATATTCAGCAAAAAATACTAACTTTTGAACTTTTACTAATGCAAAATCCAAGAAAACATAGGATGATTCATGATTTTTGAATTTATACGATACATCAACAATTGAGAGCAGCTGCTTCAGACCATTCAAACTCCATAAACAATACTTGAATTTTAAACTTATAGGCATTCAAAATTCAACAGCCATTCATGGAGTTGTTTTATGTTTTAAATATGGCTATTTTTGTTCAAACTTGTATTTTCACATTAAGAAGTAGCTAATTTGCCAAAACAATTTAAAATATGGCAAAACTATAATAGTTGATCTAAAAAAGTGGCTATTTACCAAGATCATCCTCGAAATTCCTTTACATTCCTTAGGGTAGCATTAAAGACCGCTTCTAACATACACGTTGCTACCAGGGGCGAAGCTAGGCCAGCTACAGATTCGATGTGACACACTAGCTTTTGTAAATTTATATTAAGAAATTTATTAAACGAGTGTAGACATTAAATTATAGCCCTATTATTAGCATTGGAAGTCATCGTTCTAAAATTCAAACCCATAAAATTACAATCTCAATTTGCGCCTCAAACGAATAAATGGTTCCCAAACTACCTCACCAAGTCTTCCGATAGTATAATTTTCCCAACGAAAGGCTCTTACAAATTTACCACAACAATTTTTTTTTTCTTTTTCTCCTTCGTTGTCGATGACTATGCCTCCCAAATTCTTTTATTATTGTTATTAGTTGTTTTACTTTGTTGGTTTGTGCTTCATTTAAGCATCAAAATTTAGCTACAAAATTGAATCTTGGTTGATGAATGTCCATATGAAAATTAAAGTTTTGCTGCGCAAAGAGTTGAAACTTCATTTAAGGAGTTGATGTTAGGCCAAAATACTATACTTTTAGTACATTACTCGCCCTATATTTTGTTGGTTTAGTGATTAATTGTACGATATTTGAGCTAAATTGTGTTGTTTTATGTATAGGAACATCGGAAGGAATGGTCGAATGAAAGTTGCACAAAAAGAGGACAAAAAATGCAAGGAAAGAGCATAAAAGCATCAAGATACCCAAACCGTGCTACAAACCAAGTAAAGCCGGCTCCATAGCCACCTCTACCGTGCTACAGACCGAGTAAAGCCTGCTCTATAGCCAGCTTGACTGCGCTATAGACCAGGCTTCGCGAGATCTATAGCCGACTTGACCACGCTACAGACCAAGCTTCGCGAGGTCTATAGCCAGCTTGACTGCGCTGCAGACCAGGCTTCGCGAGGTCTATAGCTAGGTTGACTGCACTATAACCCTGGCCTCGCGAGGTCTATAGCCCAGTAATTAAAAATCACGGTTTAAAGACTCCGGTCTGGAATTAGACTCAAGGACTTTAACTCTAGCCTGTGAATACTCCCTACAACATGCCTGAACAGGGGGAGAGCCATTTTGAGGGGCGGGCTCCACCAAGGAGGACGTTTTTTATAGCAGATTCGGCAAAAAAGGGGAACGTTTTCTAGAGGGGATTTGACCTAAGGAGGCAAGAACACACTAGGAGCAAGGCGGAGAATTATTCTACAAGTTTTTCACCCCCTTCTTCCTATTTTCATCATTGGTTATGAATTCTAGTATTGTAATTTTGCATACTATTATGAATAACTAATTTGTTATCTAGGATTTTGATGGAACCTTTTGTATGATGAATTCTTATTGCGTTTTTATATAATTGAGCCATTAGATTTCTCTACTTGTTCACCTACATGTTTATTGTTGTTGATTGAATGAAGATCAATTGACTGTGCCTATTTACCATGTATTGCTTGAAAATGGGTACATATTTTGATAGTTGTTGAACAACATCACTCGTAACGTATATGAGGAATCAATACGAAGGGTTTAAAGGTAGGATTAGGAATAACGAAAGCTTAGTGCGATCTTAGTGAGCGGTGAATTAGTGCTAGCTAGCGTAGTTCGGAAGAATATGTCTAGTAAACTGTGGTAGTTGCTCGGAAGAGAATTACGACACCCAAGTACTCACGATCGGTAGAAGAATACTTAAGTAAAATTATAGATGGCGTAGCGGGATTGATTCGGACAATTGGGGAAATCACAACTTTAGACCTCCTTAATCGTGTCTCCAACCCTTAGTCTTGTTGGTTGATAATTTTACTGCTTTATAATATTTGTTAGTTAATTAGTAGAAATAAAAAATCAATTCTTTATAACTAGGAAATTATTTGAACTTTGTGTTTCTTTGTGATATTGAAAAAATATAGCTATGCCTTAGTTCTCTGTGGGATTCGACTCCGAACTTGTAAATCGGATTATATTTGCAGCGACCGCTAATCCTTTTAGGAAGCATAGTTGGATGGGATCAGGAGTTTCAGAGCTCGAATTTCAGCTCAAATCTGGAAAATTTCGCTATAAAACGACTAAGCGAAGCTAGAAACTTCATACACGATGCTTGTATTGAGCCATATTATTTAATATGTTTAAGTGCCAAATTAAGATAGAAATACATATTATTTTACAATAGGAATAAAAAAATTATAACTCACTCTATAATCAAGCAACGCAATAATTTAGAACACGAGAAATTACTGTAATTATACGATAAAAGTTCAAATTGGCAATATGTCTCGATCTTGTTATCAATCTGTATTTCTGTAAATATATTAAATAATAATCTTCTGAAAACAGAAACAGAAAGTTAGTAGAAATTAAATTCCGAAAACAGTAAACTTCTTCAAAATAAAATCTGAAAAAAAATATTGTAGGAACAAATCGAGTCCACTGAATACACAGTGTGTCCTTAAGGAAATTATTCCCCTCAAGTACCCGAGGTTCGGGAATATATACTCCCGGGATAGAACGATTTAACTCACCAGTGTATCGGTACCTAAAACTCTGGTGATCGGCGAACCACTCGATGGTCGTAAAACACACTGGAAGAAGATTCAGAAAATTTCGTAAGTAAATATTCTGGGATTTGAAGATCTGTTTATAACCAACTTGGTGATGCTTCTGAAGAGGTTTGCAACATTACAGAACAGTCATGACTGTTGGGTTTCTGAAGAGGTTTGCAACCTTTCAGAACAGTCATGGCTGTTGGGTTTCTGAAAAGGTTTGCAACCTTTCAGAACAGCCATGGATGTTGGAAATTTTTGCGAAAAATTAAAAACGAATTTAAATTAATCCGGAAAAGAAAAATGGGCCAGACCGGACCGGGTCGCGGGTCATTGGTTATTTCGGATTGAATTTTTTTTTAATTAATTTAATTAATTAATTAAATATTTGAAAAGAATTTTATCCAAAAAGATTAATCAATCAATCTTTTCCGAATCCGAAGCCGAATCCGAAGCCGAAGCCGAAGCCGAAGCCGAAGCCGAGCCGAGCCGAGCGAGCGAGCGACGGCGCGAGGCTTGCCTTCTTCTTAGCTCTTTAAGAGTTAAAAGATGAGCTTCTCTATATAAACACCAAGACTTTCTTTCTTTCTACCAATGAGGGACAAAGTGCATTAGTAAACTCATTCAAAATTTCACTTCCCTCCATTTCTTTTCCCACCATTTTCCATTCACCCTTCTTTTGTTATTAAACAAAATCTAACAATCCCCCACATGAATGGGGAATGGCTATAAACTTAAAGGAATGCACGGACGTGTATGTGTTTTACAAGCAAGAATTGATTGCCTCTGGATAAGTAGGTTTCCCTTTGAACTTTCCGTAGTGAACTTATATCGGATATACTCGGTCAATCGGTAGATTTGATATCTTTGAACCGTCGAGCTTTGTTGTACCTAGACAACATAAGTCACACAGTCAATCCTTAACCATCTATGGTTCTCACGGTTGTGTTCGTTTCAGCCATGAACACCGTCTGGTTTCATGAGTGCTTAGAGAATGGGCCTTTACTTTCATTCTCCTTGAAGCGGCTTACACTTCACACTCACATAGCTGATTCCTAAACGTGTAATCTTAAAGACACACTATCTGGTCATATCCTGCCAGACTTAGCAAATCATTAAAAAGCTTTAAGCTTTATTGACTCATCAAAAAGCCTTAATGCTTTACCTTGTATTTGAACATTATCTTCATCACGAGAATGGGTTGAGTTAGTTGAAAATGTTGAACTGTCATTCATAACTTTGTTTGATCTCTTTGAACCTAGCTCTTGGGATCTCCAGTCTGCTAGGTAGAGTTACCGTCATGATGACTTGTCCTAGACCTTTAACCCCATTGCCTTTGATGATCTTTCAACCGCCTCTCTAGATAGGCCTTTTGTAAGTGGATCCGACACGTTATCTCTTGACTTTACGTAGTCAATTGTGATAATACCACTAGAGAGTAGTTGTCTAACGGTATTGTGTCTCCGTCGAATATGACAAGATTTCCCGTTATACATAACGCTCCCTGCCCTACCTATTGCCGCTTAACTATCACAATGTATACATATAGGTGCCAAAGGTTTGGGCCAAAATGGAATATCTTCCAAGAAATTCCGGAGCCATTCAGTTTCTTCACCGGCCTTATCTAAAGCTATGAATTCAGATTCCATTGTAGAACGGGCGATGCACGTTTGTTTGGATGATTTCCAAGATACTGATCCACCCCTAATTGTGAAAACATATCCACTCGTGGATTTAACTTCAGATGATCCAGTGATCCAATTTGCATCACTATATCCCTCGATCACAGAAGGATATTTGTTATAATGCAAAGCATAATTTTTGGTATGTTTCAGATACCCCAAAACTCGTTTCATTGCCATCCAATGTATTTGATTGGGATTACTTGTAAACCGACTCAGTTTGCTAATAGCACATGCTATATTTGGTCGCGTACAATTCATGATATACATCAAACTTCCCAATAATCTTGCATAGTCCAGTTGTGAGTCACTTTCACCTTCATTCTTTTGAAGTGCACAGCTCACATCAATTGGAGTCTTGGCAATTTTGAAATCTAAATACTTGAACTTGTCAAGTACCTTTTCAATGTAGTGAGACTGTGATAATGCTAGACCTTGTGGAGTCTTGCGAATTCTGATTCCTAAGATCACATCAGCAACTCCTAAGTCTTTCATGTCGAATTTGCTAGCCAACATGCGTTTTGTAGCATTTATATCAGTCATACTTTTGCTCATTATCAACATGTCATCAACATATAAACAAACAATGACTTCATGACCTGGAGTGTTTTTAATGTAAACACATTTGTCACACTCGTTGATTTTAAATCCATTTGCCAATATTGTTTGGTCAAATTTTGCATGCCATTGTTTGGGTGCTTGTTTAAGTCCATAAAATGACTTAACAAGTTTGCAAACTTTCTTTTCTTTACCAGGAACCACAGAACCCTCAGGTTGTTCCATGTAAATCTCTTCCTCCGATTCTCCATTTAAGAAAGCCGTTTTAACATCCATTTGATGGATTTCAAGACCATACACGACCGCTAGTGCCACTAACACCCTAATAGATGTTATCCTTGTTACTGGCGAGTAAGTGTCAAAGTAATCAAGGCCTTCCTTTTGTCTATAACCTTTGACAACAAGTATTGCCTTATATTTGTCAATAGTGCCATCAGCTTTAATTTTTCGTTTAAACATCCATTTCGAACCTAAAGGCTTATTTTCTGGAGGAAGATCAACCAATTCCCATGTATGGTTATCCAAAATTGATTGAATCTCACTATTGACTGCCTCTTTCCAAAATGCTGAATCAAAAGACGACATAGCTGCTTTAAAAGTTTGAGGCTCATTTTCAAGCAAGAATGTCACAAAATCTGGTCCAAATGAAGTAGATGTTCTTTGACGTTTGCTACGCCTTGGATCTTCTATACTTGGCGTATTTTCCTTTGGTTCTTCCCGAGGTCGTTTAGATCTTTCACTTAACGACTCGCTTTCAGTTTTATACGGATAGATGCTTTCAAAGAATTCATCATTATCTGATTCCATTATGTATTAACATGAATCTCGAGACTATCAGATTTATGAACCAAAAACCGACATGCTTTACTATTTGTAGCATATCCAGTGAAAACGCAATCTACTATTTTTGGTCCAATTTTAACCCTTTTAGGTAAATGAACCCGTACCTTTGCTAGACACTCCCACACTTTGAAATATTTCAAGTTGGGTTTTCTTCATTTCCATTTTTCATATGGAATAGATTGCGTTTTGCTGTGGGGTACTCTGTTGAGTATTCGGTTAGCCGTAAGGATAGCTTCCCTCCACAAACTATGCGGTAATCCGAAACTTATTAATAAAGAATTCATCATTTCTTTTAATGTCCGATTTTTCCTTTTTCGCAATTTCGTTGGATTGAGGTGTGTAAGGTGCAGTAGTTTGATGGATAATTTCATATTCCCAACATATTTCTGCAAACGGAGATTCATATTCTCCACCTCTATTATGTTGTTGAGCTAACCACAAGAATTGTTGTTTGTGTCATTATATAGCCAGAATTAATAAATGGTCAAGTTTTTAATCTTCAAACCAATCTGACACATTCATAATTAATAAACAGTGAAGTTTTTAATCTTCAAACCGAGTAACATCTGATACAACTAAATCTAATAAACGGTGAAGTTTTTATGTTCTTCAAATCGTTTTCTGAATTTTAATACTCTGATGAAGTTTTTATATCTTCAAATCAGAATAATAAAATTCCGACAGAATACAGAATATAATTAATAATTTTCTTAAGATTGTTATCGATCTGTTTTTCTGTAAATATATTAAATAATAATCTTTCTGAAAACAGAAACAGAAAGTTAGTAGAAATTAAATTCCGAAAACAGTAAACTTCTTCAAAATAAATTCTGAAAAAAATGTTGTAGGAACAAATCGAGCCCACTGAATACACAGTGTGTCCTTAAGAAAATTATTCCCCTCAAGTACCCAAGGTTCTGGAATATATCCTCCCAGGATAGAACGATTTAACTCACCAGTGTATCGGTACCTAAAACTCTGGTGATCGGCGAACCACTCGATGGTCGTACAACACACTGAATATTTTTGTGCAGAAGAAGAAGAAGAAGATTCAGAAAATTTCGTAAGTAAATATTTTGGGATTTGAAGGTCTATTTATAGCCAACTTGGTGATGTTTCTGAAGAGGTTTTGCAACCTTTCAGAACAGTCATGGCTGTTGGGTTTCTGAAGAGGTTTGCAACCTTTCAGAACAGTCATGGCTGTTGGAACAGGTGTGATTTAATTAATTAATTAAATATTTGAATTTTTTTTTGTCCAAAAAGATTAATCAATTAATCTTTTCCGAAGCCGAAGCCGAGCCGAGCGAGCGACGACGACGGCGCGAGGCTTGCCTTCTTCTTAGCTCTTTAAGAGTTAAAAGATGAGCTTCTCTATATAAACACCAAGACTTTCTTTCTTTCTACCAATGAGGGACAAAGTGCATTAGTGAACTCATTCAAAATTTCACTTCCCTCCATTTCTTTTCCCACCATTTTTCATTCACCCTTCTTTTGTTATTAAACAAAATCCAACATATCTAAATTTGATTATGAAACATTTCACATGATGTCATCCAATATTTGATTGTAGGAATACTACTTATGGTTAGATGTCGAGTATAAGGACCCGTTTGGTTATAGATTTTGCTAAAATATATTTGAATTTTTTTTAGCAAATACATGTTTGGCCATAGATTTTATCTATATTTTGGCAAAAGTCCAAATCCTAAAACCAACCCAAGAGCTGATTTTGGCCAAAAATATCACTATTATATTTTTAAAAAATTGGCCCAAACTTTTGTATTTTATAAAAAAAAGCCCACCATTTATTATTATGTAATAATGCTGCTTCGTCTTCTCGGTCATCTAATAGTGTATTATGTAGTTCATTATAAAAATAATAATTTTGTACAAAATTTACTTATGTTCAGGACTATAGTTTGTGATAATATATTGAATGTTATTGATAAAGGTACTGTTGGGTATTTGTGATAGTTTCTAGAACTTGTGGATATAAGTCATATTTCATATTTTTTTCAAAAAAAGAAAAATAAAAAAGAAGTGAAATATGTTTTGAAAACTTATGTGCAAATACATTTTCATCTTCAAACCAAACTTCACATAAATTAGATTTTTTAAAAATAAATTTGAGAATCTATTGGTCAAACGGTAGCTAATTATTCACCATCTTATACATAACTTAACATTTTCAATACATTATAAGGAGTTCCTCCTCTAAATTAGCATGTTTTTTAAATTAATAATGAATAAGGTATTTTCGAAAAGATTTCCTCTCCTTTTATAGAAACATTTCAAAATGTATTGCCTATTTCAATTTGCAATAAAAATAAAATGCATGAACATAATTATTCACCATGTTATAAATAAACTTAATATTTCTAGATAAGGAGTACCTCTTCTAAATTAGCAAAATTAACAATGAATAAAGTACTTTTTTCACAATTTCCTCCCTTCAAACGGAAACATTTTAAAGTGTAATATTTATTTCAATTTGTAATAAATATAAAACATATAAACAAAAATAAAAATTACTTCACTACTTACTAAGTGGGCGTTTGGACAAAAGAATTGTAAAATTCTGAAAAAAAATTGAAGTGAAAATAGTAATTAAAAATAAGAGTTGTGGTTGGACATGAATATAATTTTGGATTGTTTTTATATTTTTCTGAGTGATCTGAGTGAAAATTTTGAAAAATAATTTTTTTTGAGTTTTTAAAATTTTTAAAAAAATTTAAAATTTATGCTCAGGTGAAAATTAAAGATTTTATTACAAAACGCTGATTTCATAAAAAAGTAAAAAAAAAATTCATGGTCAAATGGGCTCTAAACAAATTTTTTAGAGGTTTTTTCCTTCCTATACCATATATGAAACCTTATTACCAAAAATGTGCATAATTTCTAAATTTCCCGCCCAGTCCACATTATTTCTACAGTTTTTGTACCAATCATTAAGAGCTAATTAATAGTAGTTGTATCTTCCTATTTTTGCGAGCTAAATTTTAGGAGCAGAATATTCTGAACAGATTTGGCGTGAATAAGGTCATATTGTATCACGAAAATCGCTCATCTTCAATTTTAAACAAATTCTTGTCTTCAACAAACTACGAACAACTTCAACAAACTGAATTCAAATTGTAGAATTCAAATCTTCGAGATTCAACAACTCAAAATTGTTATATTCTATTCTTCGTCGTTTTCAGAAATCAAATTGGCGATCATATATCTATTCTTCATCTTTTTTTTTTCTCTCAATCTAGAAATCCAAAAAAAAAACGAAAAAATTTAGAATGATATGGGGGTTCGTGTGTATATGGAGACCAAAAAGGAGAATAAAAACTTAGGTTCATATCTGTTATGTATAAGTGTACGAGAGTTCAATATGGAATTGGCAATCACCAACGATAACACAAGTGCAGGTTTGTATAGTTCGAAATTGCATAGAATTATGGTTTTACGGTATTACCTACAAAATTACTACATTTGCCTACAATGAAACTACAAAGCAGTTTAATGAAAGAATAAAGCAATGTTATTTTCAAAATTATCTACAAAGTTACTACATTTATACGTCAAAATAAACTACAATCTATGATTAGAAATTGTTGATTTCAAAATGTCTGACATCCTAAAATGGATGACTACAAAAATTTTATTATATCTACAAATTATCTACAATTGAAATGGGAATTGGGATATTAAAATTCAATGTATCCAGTTTGTAGATATTTTGTAGATAAATTGTAGATTATTTGTATTCTGATTGTAGATGCATTGTTTTCTGTTTTCACAAATCCAAAACGATTAAAACTTCTACAAAATCTTATGAAAAAAACAGTCTACAATTTATCTACAATTTCTGCAATATGTCCTTACCATCAGCAATACGACCAATATAGGCTTGAGATCCTCATATGTAACAACAGGCATGATTTTTTTGAAGGTCTCATAGTCAGTTTTACCATTTAGGCCATGCCTTTGCAAATACTCAACTCCAGCATTACGAGAAAGTATCTCATTTAGAACCTTTTTTTGAACTTCATCTGCATTAGTAGTAATGTTTTCAAAGAATTGAAAAAGCTTTTTGTTGTTTTCATCAAAACTACCATAATCTGACAAGGCAGAAGGAGCCTCTGGCATGGTTTCGGAAGTAATCGATGTTTCCGAACTTCTCTTTCACTCGCTTGACATTTAGTTCCGATGAATACGCAGAACTGTTTGCTCATTTTCCCATTGTAAACACAAGGTCCAATGTCAAAAAGAGGAAGTAATCGATATATCTAGAGAGAATCTGGAGAGAAGAGGGAGAAAGGAGAGAAAGGAGTAAAGATATATGGATACATTTAATTAATGATATATGGATAACTTTAATTAAGGAGTAAAAACTGCCTATTAATTAGACCCTTAATTAAGTATGGTATTGGTAATTTGGTATACTAATAGCCTGTTTGGCCAAACTTCTTTTTGGCTAAAAGTGCTTTTTTTTGTGGCCAAAAGTACTTTTTTTTGGCCAAAAGCACTTTTGGCCAAAAATTCAGGTGTTTGGCCAAGCTTTTGGAAGGAAAAAAAGTGCTTTTGAGGAGAAGGAGAAGCAATTTTGGAGAAGCAGAAAAAAGTAGCTTCTCTCAAAAAGCACTTTTTTGAGAAGCACTTTTGAGAAAAATACACTTAGAAGCAGTTTTTTAAAGCTTGGCCAAACACTAATTGCTGCTCAGAAGTGCTTTTCAAACTAATTAGCCAAACACAAACTGCTTCTCACCAAAAGTACTTTTGAGGAAAACACTTTTGAAAAAAAACACTTCTCGAAATAAGCTGATTTTTGCAGCTTGGCCAAACGGGCTATAAGTGTAATTAAATCAAACCTTAAACATTGAGGGTAATAAGGTTTCCTACGTGGCATAGGAATGTAAAAATTCCAATTTTTTATCTCCAACTTTCAATTCGGAACTCAGGCCATATTTCAAATTCACTTTCGAAAATGCCCAATAATTCCGCCAGTCCCGCCATTTTCCCTCTTCCCACTACTTTTCAAAATTTACCCCCAGTCCCAAAAAAAGCTTAAAAGCCAAAATCAACTCTCTGTCCTTCCTCACTCTCTCCACTCTCCGCCACTGTACCCACAGCGCCGCCGCTGTGACCTAACCTACTGCTTTTCTTCAAATATCCTTTTATTTACTTATGCCGAGCAAACGTAAAGCTACTTCTCCGGCGTCAAAGCCGGAATCTTCATCGGCGAGCAGGAAATCGAAGAGACTCGCAACAAAGCCAGATCCAGTAGTAGCTCCACCAGCTGATAGTGATTTTGAAGAGTCGGAACCTGTTTTGTCATCAAAGAAGAAATCTACGAGACGGACAACTGAAAAAGAAGCAGTAGATTCTCAATCGAAGAGACGAGCTGTTGAAAATTCAGGTCCTTTTGTAGCTGAAAAGGCTGAGCCAGATCCAGACCCAGAGGTGGAGGATTGTGCAGTGGAGAGTGATTTTGTGGAAGAGGTGGATGAGACGGAGCACGGGACTTTGAAGAAGAGCTTAGCGGTTTCGCCTTCGAAAAGGAAGCCGAAGAGAGGTGAGAAAGTAAAGGATGAAGAGTGTGTACTTTCCGGTGAATCTGTTCCAGATGCAGAAGCTCGTCAAAGGTGGCCTCATCGCTATGTAAGAAACGTTTTTTAAAAAAAGTTTTTAATCTGTTTTTACTTTGAAATATATTCTTTTAGCTGCTAAACTGTTGAATATCTTTGAATTCAGAGGGTTGCGTGTTATGTTAACTTGTTTGTCGCCAAGGATACTTTTTAGATGCTCAAATAGACAAAAGGATAATGGAAAAAGCTAAGCTATTGATGCACTTGCTTGAATTTTCTGTAGTTTTTTGAAAACCTGAATTCCTTCAAGTTAACAGGAGCTCTTTCTTGCAGGGCTTGCTCTTGCTTATTTGGGCTCTGTAGCATAAGATTTCCTCCATCTATTTCAATTTATGTTATCCTTATCACAGGAAGAGTCAATTTGATAATTTTAAAGCTAAATTAGATAACATTATCTAAATATTTTATAGCTAAAATTTAGTTATTCTAAAACTATTTAAAAAGCATTATAAGTTGCAATTCTTTTCACCTAATATGATGAAAAATTCATTTTTAAATGATGGTCAAAGCATACAAAGTTCGAATCTCGAAAAACTAAAAGTGTCACATAAATTAAAATAGATAGAGTATGTATGTTCTAGTAGTTTTGTATCGTACATATGAAATTGTGGTTCTTAAAGTTGATTGGAGTTCTGGTATTTCAAAATGCTTGTATTTGGATGACACCTTTGAAGTTTCTGAAGAAATATAATCATCTTGTTTATTTCTTGTCCAAATTAATATAAATACATATGTATCATCTTATATTTTGGTCCTTTATCTATTATTATTGTTGTTATTATTATTATTATTATTATTTTATTCGTTTCAAT
The DNA here is from genome assembly GCF_001879085.1 of Nicotiana attenuata. Lineage (NCBI taxonomy): Eukaryota > Viridiplantae > Streptophyta > Magnoliopsida > Solanales > Solanaceae > Nicotiana > Nicotiana attenuata. Next base: position 52,417,206 of record NC_032000.1, read on the forward strand.
TTATGTTACATAGTTTGACTTGTCATATGTAGTTATTTTGGTCAAGTTTTTTGTTGGGCCAAAAGTGTTTTTGGGGCCAAAAAATTGAGTTGTTTGGTCAATCTTTTGAAAAGAAAAAGGTGCTTTTGAGTAGAAACAAACTTAGTTTTTGGGATGAGAAAAAAAGTAGCTTCTCCCTTAAAGTAATTTTCTTAGAAGTACTTTTGATAAAAATACACTTTATAGAAGCAATTTTCTAAAGCATGTCCAAACACTAATTACATTTCAAAAGTGTTTTTCAAATTAATTAGCCAACCACAAATTGTTTCTCACGAAAAGTATTTTTTTTAATAAGTACTTTTGATAAAAACACTTCTCAAAATAAGCTTAATTTAGAAGCTTGGCCAAACATGCTAATAGTTTAAGAAAAAAAAAGATACTTGAACTTAATGGTCTTAAAAGCTTAAATGCTAACATTACCTGTAAAAGCTTTTCATCAAGAGATAAAATGGATAAAATAACAAGTATAAAGTTAAATTCTTTCCAAATATAGTGGTTTTTTATTTGGTAAGATGTTAGTATCAATGTTATCCAAGGCACTCTTAAAGCGCGCCCAAGCCATGAATTGATGCTCAAAACACATTGAGCACCTCACCTCGTTTAGCGGGCGTTTTCTTGTTATCATCAAAGCTAAGGTATACTTTTCCTTGCCAATGAGTGTAATCTTGAAGAAGCCACACTAAATAATTGATATTTCCCTTTATTGTAAATTTTCTTCAATTTTCTCAGTCCCGTATATTTGATATTCGTGCTTATAGATATCTCTCTTTTGTTACTACTTATTTACCATTTAGTTGAATAAGTAGATAGAATGTGTACGCTTTATATCTCAAACCAGAAACAGTATATGTAAAGTCGATTTAATACTGTTGAAATACTCACACTGTTGTTTGATTGGGTTCAGTGTATGAGAGAAATACTTTTGGCCCTTACCAAAGGTATTCATGGAACTTGTGGTTCTAAACTTGTTGTGACATGCCTATAGTATGCGAGCATTCACTAAAAGTAAAATGAAAAGTTTGATCGATTTTAAATATAAAAAGTGCCATTCTTTTGAAATAAATTAAAAGATAAAGATATATAAAATGAAACAAAGAGTGTAGCTCCAAAAATGTTAGTGTTTGTTTTATTTTTACATGCTTAACTGTTTTTTGGTTGTTTTGAAAACAGAATAAGGGGACAGCAAATGGTACTAAGAGCTTAAATGGGTAAGTTTTGCACAACTGTCCATGACAATATTGTTTTTGGCTCATAATAATTTTGTTTATTTTGATCGGTGTATGTGATATTGTTACTTTCATGTTACAGTCAAGATGATGACCAGCAACTTCAAGCTAAGTGCCATTTTACTCAAGCGTCAGTTGATGGTCAGATTTATTATCTTGAGGATGATGCACATGTGAAGGTAAAATATTGTATTGAAAAGTAACCTTGGTCTATGTTTATGTGAATCCTTCGTTGTGTTGTTTTACCTGTTTCGAAAGGGTTTGATAAGAATGTGTATTTTTTGTGGAGCCCTATTGAATTTTGTGACTATTTATTTGAAAGCTTAAACTTTTTGAGTAATTTCACATTTTATGTACTCATATTATCAACATGTCTTCTCATGTACACACTTAATTTGAGGTAATTTTATGATTTTTTTATAATGACTTATTGTGGGACTTGAACTTCCAACTCTTGTATGCTTTAATATCACGTTGAACAGTGTGATCACTTATTTTAAATCTAAAATTGCTAAGAGAACATACTTATTTGTTTACTCAATTATGGTTTCAACAATAAATATTAGTAGAAAAGAACTTGACATACCCCATGAGATATGTGCTCTTACACGAATTCCTAGACCTTGGTTACTTGATCTATCGAGCCTGTTCTTTTGATTACACTTTTTCTATTTTCATTTCTAGTAGTTCTAAAGTTATAACTATACCTTTTTTTCTTCTGTTTTTTTTTTTTAAAAGCTTTTGTCCTAGGTCTGAGTGGAATTTAGTACTCCCCTGTTCCAGTTTATGTGAACCTATTTTCTTTTTGATTGGTTCCAAAAAGAATAAACCTTTCTAAATTTGGAAATAATTTAGCTTAAACTTACAATTCTACCCTTAACGAGAAGTTTTTATAACCACACAAATACTCTGAGCCACTTTTTGAGTTGTTTAGGACCAAAAATTCCAAAAGTCTTCATTTTTTCTTAAACTCTCTGCCTAGTCAAACAGATTCACATAAATTGGAATGGATGTAGTATATAGGTTCGCACAAGATATACTTTAATGATAGTTGAAATGTATGAAAGTGAGGTAGTTTTCTCAGAGGCATCAAGACAAAGCAATTTGGTATACATTTATGCCGAATCAAAAGATTTAAAGAGTAGAAAAATTTATATGTTAGGGGATAATGATATAAAGGTATAGATTAGCTTTGTTGGTGTGGTTAAAAAAATAATTAACTGTGTTAATACTATCTTTAATTTACATCTGCACATTTGTGCTGATTGTGTTACTTCGATACATCTGATAAATTCTATAGCCTATCTATCAATTTTTTTTTATTTGGAGGTTGAAATAGTTTTCATCGGACAATTGAATTATGCCTAAACTATTTTCTGAAAAGATAAAACAAGATACGCTTTTACTTAGCTAGTGGCAGGTGCTCCTTTCCCAATATATTCGGTTGTGTTTGACTGACACAAAATTTAAAATTTTTTCGAAAATTGTAATCTTAAATAAGCTATAAATAATCATGTGACTGATTGTAAGAATCTTAACGAGATGATTTACATTCACATAATTGGAAGAATTAAAATAGTATTAGTACTTGAAAGTTAAAAAAAGATTGTTTAGATTACTTATTAAAAAAAAAGAAAGAAAAGAAAGCAGAAAAGAAAGAATGCTTAGGTCTATACTTGGCGCTGTTTGTCTGTGTTGCATTTGACCTCTCAATTTCTCCGTGGAACCTGCTTGTTTAAACAGTGAAATTATGGGATTACTGCTTTGTTTTTAGCCCGGTTGATTGCTAGTTTTAGTTTATTATGATACATATGGCCATACAATCATGTATTGACTTATTATCAATATTTCTCCTGTGACTAGGCTGCTGATGGTGAGGAGGATTACATTTGTAAGATTGTAGAATTCTTTGAAGCAGTTGATGGCATGCAGTATTTTACAGCACAATGGTTTTACAGAGCTAAGGATACTGTAAGAAATGCCAACTCTATCATATGAAAGGTTTCCTTGCCCTCTTTGTAATGCTATATGGTCTGACATCATTTTTCCTGTTAGGTTATTAAAAGCCATGATCAGTTCATTGACAAGAAGCGTGTATTCCTTTCTGAAATCAAGGATGATAACCCAATCGATTGCCTTGTGATTAAACTCAAGATTGTTCCTGTGCCTTCAAATGTATGTCTGTGTTACCTTATTGGTGGATACTTTGTCTTGGCATTGAGTGGTTGAACTAAAGAATGCTGAATGTTCCTGCAGGCAACTTTACAGTTCAAGGAAAATGCTAAATCAAATTGTGATTTCTACTATGACATGATGTACCTGCTGCCCTACTCATCTTTCTTGAGCTTGCCACCTGGTATTTCTTTTTTTGCTCTTTTACATAGCTGAATACAGCTCAGTTCCTTTCACATTAATATTCGAGTGTAAACTTGCATAACGGAGAGGGCAATTCTTTGTAGATTCTACAAGTCCAGTTAGTTCATCTTCGACTATATCAAGCGACACTGATGCTGGTGAGGTCAAAGAGCACAATCTGGAAAAAAAGCTCTTGGATCTGTATTCAGGATGTGGAGCAATGTCCACTGGGCTATGCCTTGGTGCTAATAGCAACGGCGTTAAACTTGTTACTGTATGTTCTTTCCTTCAGCTTGTTTGTTTTGTTCCAGCACATGGATTGAATTCTTGTTTCTTTATAAGACCATTTGTCCTGTTGTCTGTTTTGTTAAAATAAGTTCTTGGATGCAGAAATGGGCTGTTGACCTCAACCGCTTTGCCTGTGACAGTTTGAGATTGAACCACCCAGGGACTCAGGTAGAGATTTTTCGTTGGTATATAAATATGCCTCTATTTTCTTGTTGGCCTGTCAATGAAGAAAATGAATGCACTATTCAGGTGAGGAATGAGTATGCCAGTGACTTCTTATCACTTCTGAAGGAGTGGGTGCAGCTTTGTAGCTCTTGTTCCTTGGTAAAAAGCAATGTTCCCCCACACCCTCATTTAAAAGTAACAGATGAAGTTGAGGAAGATGAAAATGATGATGAAAGTGAAGATTCTGGAGATAATGAAGAAGGTGAAATTTTTGAGGTTGAAGAAATTTTAGAAGTTTGTTATGGGGATCCAAATGCAATTAAGAAACCCGGACTTTACTTCAAGGTACTTAACCATTGAGCTTGGAATCTTATTTTTAGTAGGTCACATTGTCAACCATAGTTTCTTTGGTAGAATATTTACAGAATTATTTTGTGGAAAAGCCGAAGTCTTCTGTTGTCAACTTTGTTTTGTTCTGCGTTTCTGACCCTTGTCATTGTTCTCAAGTTACTTTAATTACCTTGTATCTAGGTTCGCTGGCAAGGTTATGGCCCAGAGGAAGACACCTGGGAGCCAATAGATGGCTTAAGGTACATAGTACACTCTTGAAGCAGTCTATTCTGAAAATAACATATGTTTTTCTTAAATTCTTTCCAACTAGTTGACATATTGTTATAGTGAATGCCCGAAGAAAATAAGAGAGTTTGTGACCAAAGGCTTCAAAGCAAATCTTCTGCCGTTGCCTGTAAGCTTCATCACTCTCTTTCTAACTAGTTTTGGATTCCAAAATCTAGACCACTTCTAGGTTGTCAACTTGTTAATGATTTGTGATTCTGACTCGTATTGATTGCATTTTTCTGTTGATCTTTTCGTAGGGGGATGTGGATGTTATATGCGGTGGACCACCATGCCAAGGCATCAGTGGGTTCAACCGTTTTAGGAATAAAGAAAATCCACTGGGGGATCCAAAAAATCAACAGCTTGATGTCTTCATGGACATCGTGGATTTCTTGAAACCTAGGTTTGTACTAATGGAAAACGTGGTAGACCTTATCAAATTCTCCAACGGTTTCCTAGGGCGATATGCATTGGGCAGATTGGTAGGGATGAACTACCAAGCACGCATGGGTATGATGGCAGCTGGTGCTTACGGACTTCCACAGTTTCGCATGCGTGTCTTTATGTGGGGTGCACTTTCATCAGAGGTATTACTGATTTTGATGTTAAGTTATTTATTAGTTTTATCCATATGAAGTGCGGTGCATCAATCTACCAACCTCACTTTACTTAAATCTTGTCGCATTGTGCAGAAATTGCCACAATACCCTTTGCCCACACATAAAGTTATTGTGAGGGGTGTTATTCCCACAGAGTTTGAGGTAGGTTTTTGAATTTGTTATAATCCCATGAATGTTGTAGCATTTGCTATTTTACTAAATGTGCATCCATGTGCAAATGCAGTCAAACACAGTTGCGTTTGATGAAGGCCGGGAATTAGAGTTAAAGAAAGAACTTTTTCTTGGTGATGCACTTTCTGATCTTCCTTCGGTACGTAAGAGATATTAAGCTTTTTTTTTTTAAAAGCCACTTCTGATTACTGAACCATAAATTATGGTAGGATCATTTTAAACAACTGTAGCATCATTTTCCCTCTATTTTATGTGCAAGCTTTTCTTTTCAGGTGGAGAATAATGAGCAAAGAGATGAAATGGCTTACACTAATGAGCCCACGTCTGATTTCCAGCATTTTATAAGATTGGGGAGGGATGGTGAGTCCACATATTTTGCTTGTAGCTTAATGTAAATCTGTTCGTTCCATTTTTTTTGCATGTGTTACACCTCATAGTTTAACTGCTTGGTCCCCTGAGGGGTGTCAGTTAAAAGACCAATTCCATTTGAGAGGTTTCATGTACTAATTAAGGTTGGGCTGAAAGTGGGTTCTGCATTAATGAATGTTTTGCTAATGCAGTTCAGTCATTCAATTACATCAAACAGTGGTTTAACTGCTTTCAAATTTTGATTCTGCTATATCTTAGGGGCGCTGGGAAGTGTTCTATATGATCATCGTCCTCTGCAGTTGAATGATGATGATTATCAGCGTGTTTGTCAAATTCCCAAGCGGAAGGTATACAAATTGTTTCTGTCTGGCCATTTGTGGTACTTATGTGATGAGCTCCTCGTAGTGCTGAATTATTGACCTGTGGTTGTAGGGTGCAAACTTCAGAGACTTGCCTGGAGTTCGTGTTCGTTCTGATAATAAAGTTGAATGGGATCCAGATGTGGAGAGAGTAAAACTTCCTTCAGGGAAGCCTTTGGTATGATTTGATTCGAGTGATACAGTTATTTGTTGTTTGTTTTCTGGATCTTATGATGCTTAACATCAACAGGTTCCTGACTATGCTATGAGCTTTGTTGGTGGTAGTTCCACAAAGTAAGGATACACCTTTTTTCCTTCTTTCTTATTTGGTATTTTCTTTGCATTTGTATCTGCTTTTCCATAATATTTGTACTGATTTTCATCGTGTGAAATCATGCAGGCCATTTGGTCGTCTGTGGTGGGATGAAACTGTCCCAACAGTAGTGACGCGAGCCGAACCCCATAATCAGGTAGCTTTTTAACTTTCCCATCTTATCTCAAAGACTCAAACCATAGAATTTTGCGTTTTGTTTCATCCTGATGCCATTGTTATTCCTTCCAGACCATAATACATCCACAACAGAATAGAGTGCTTACAATTCGTGAACATGCAAGGCTCCATGGTTTCCCTGACTACTATAAATTGACAGGGCCAATCAAAGAAAGGTATCACTTTAACCCTGATGTAATGGATGGTTAAAGATCTGAGTTCTTTTTAATAGTTCTTTCAGTAATCCCATCCTATGCTCCATATCACCTATAACTCTAACATGTTTATATGCTCACTTGGAATACTATCTGGCTTGAGCTTAAATCAACACACGAATACGGAAACATGCCAGAGCCATAGGTTTCCTGACAGTATTAATGAGCTGCTGGCTATGGTGCTTCCTCTTTGGTTATACCAGCCTTTACTTTGGAATCTACAAATTATTGTCCAAAAGAAGCTGCTTATGAATGGAGATAGTAAACTAGTTCATTTGTACTTGAAACATCATTTTCCTAGCTTGTTGTGACATGCTTTCGGCTGTTTTATATTACTTAGGTACATCCAAGTAGGTAATGCAGTTGCTGTCCCAGTAGCCCGAGCTCTAGGCTATTCTTTGGCCATGGCGATGAAGGGATCTTCTGATGGAAAACCATTAATGTCATTGCCAGAAAACTTTCCTTCTCATGCGGAACAGATTGAAGTTTCTCAATGAAAGAAGTGAAATTACCTGCAACTACCAAATGGTGTTTCCCCCTTTAGGTAGATTATGGGGGCTGATTAATTATAGGGTGTTAGTTATCATTTATTTATTTGCATTCAGACATTGTTTCAAAAAGCCAATGCTTGCCAATGTTGAAGTTGGTGAAGGCATTGAGTTTATGTAACAACTATATGCAAGCATTGGTATCTTGTTCTATCTATTTGTTAGAAATTGTATTTCTAGCATTCAATTCAATGAAATATTTCAAGCTGTCATATGTGTGAAAGATTTTAAACTTAGGAGGAAAATTCAGGCACATTATGTTTCTCGTCACGTTTCAGCCAATTGCTTTGAGCCTTAGTTATTTAGCATCCATCATTTTCTATCTAAAAGGAAAATTTTATGATGATATTGTGTAAAGGAGTACCTACCCCAATAGCTAGAGTAATGGAGGCCTTATCACATTTTAGCAAAGTAATAGAGCTGGTGGCCAACATGGATAAGTCAAGTATATTTTTAGTTGGAGTGGATGATCAAATGAAGGAAACATTGGTGCAATAGACTGCTTTCATGCTAGGAACATTTCGTATAAGATTCCTGGGATTGCTCCTATCATCTAAGAAATGGAATGCGATGGAGCGTCACCAATTAATTAATAAGATCACTATTAGAATCAACACTGTCTACTCCAAACAATTGTCTTGTCTTGATCACAAGTAGTTACTACAGTCCTGTTCTTATTACACAGCTTTTGGGGATCAACGTTCATACTTGTTCAAAGTGTGTTCAAGGAGGTAGACAAAAAATGTAGAGAGTACTTATGGGGAAGGACTGAAGGCAAGAGGAAAATATCTCCTATATCCTGGAAAAAAGTTTGTTGTCCAAAGTTTGGTGGTTTAAACATCAAAGGGAGCAGATTGTGGAATGTTACATATGTTGGGAAGTAATAACAAAGAGGATTCACTAGGAGTGAAAAGGGTGCATGAGATTTATATGAGGAATAATAATGATATATGGAGTCACCAACTTCCACTGGCTGCAGTTGGTATTGGAAGAAGATTAACTCGTTAAAAGAGTTAATGCAAAACAGGTATCAACAAGGAAGTAATATCCTATTTGCTGATGCAGTTGGGGAAGGAAACTCAGAGCAGAAATACTACATTGGACAGGAGTTCAGATTCCGGAAGGTGATGTGCAGCAGACACTAAGCAGAATCAAGAACATACATTGGCATCAATTCAAAAAAGTGATTGTAGCAGCTCTTTGGAGTGCAGGAATATACCACATTTGGAAAGCTAGAAACTGAAAATTGCTTAGGGGATTTAATGTAAATATAGATATGGTAGTAGTATAGAAAAAGAAAGAGTTTATAGATAGAATAGAACTTGTCAGGATGTCAAAGAAAGCACCGTTGCTGTCATGGATTACTTCATAATCTTCTTGTATAGTTAGCTCTGTTGTTGTTGTTGTTGCTGTTGTAAGTAGTTCAATTTCGTCCAAACTCAAACAATTGGTCTAAAGTTCCTAGTAAACTTGTATGAACCCTTATTACATGTTGAACTTGAACTACATTACTTGAATTTCCATGACTGGGTATGAACTCGAACATTTCAATAGAGCTTAGATTCTTTGACTGCTACAATGACAATTTACATTATCAGGCTTTGTCCTATATGTTTATCCATTTCTCTAAACATAAATGAAAGGACTAGTACTTGTGGAAACTGTGAGAAAAATGCAAACCATGCAGTGGTGGATTGAAAATAAGAAACTTTTGGCAGACTCTCCTTAGAAGAAGATTTATACTATTAAAGACCTTATGGGATCAATTTACTATGACTACAAGCTAATGCAGAAATTGAACATAGAAGGTAGGCAAAAAGCCATTAACTTGAAGAAAAGTGATACTAATAAGAGATGTCTCAATTAAGTGCAAGACTAAAATCTGACTGAAAAGGTCCAGATCAATATAGAAGTCTACAAAGAAGGAATTAACTTCAATTATCTTGTTTTACTTCACCCTTTTCTTTTCGGCAGATGCGTTGAATCCTATGAAATCATCGGTCGTTTCAGCAGTGTTCTGCTTCTTTAAACCTTTCCTCCCACCAAAGCCAAACTTTGAGTTCTTGAATTCCCTGCTCTTCCGCTTTTTGTCTGGCCCTTTCGCCTTTCCTCCTGATCGATCTCCAGGAGACACACTAGGCCTCTTCTTATTTGATCTTTGAAATACTTTTTTCCGATCTCCATCAAAAGCCAAATCAAGATCGCCAACACTCTCTTTATCAAACCCGCTCTGCTGCCTTTGCTTCCTCCATTTCTTAACGACCTCAATCTCCTCCTTTTTCTGCTTAGCCCTTTCCTTTATCTTCTGTGCCTGAACTTCTTTTGCGAATTTCTTGTTCTCCCTCGCCTTCCTCCTCTCTTCAACATCCTCAATCTTCTTCATCTCTTTCAAGACTACGCCTTTGATTTCCTCCATGTGTGCATCAGACTTCACCATATCTGCAAAATAATCAGAGGGCCTCAGAAAAGGATGTCCCATAGAATGAAACATTAGATACGCTTGGCGGACACACTCCAATGCTTGCATGTATAAAGAGAGATCCCTGGCCAAATCATCGCTCACATCCACATCTTCTTGCTCCTCCCTATTGACATCAAGCTTGTGAATCCATCAGGCCAACTGATTTCTCTTAGCTTATCAAGCAAACCTTCCATATTGTATACGGCATTTTTTGAAGGTTCAGTCTATTTTGGAACTTCTTGGCCTTCTGATGATTCTGATTCTGATTCTGGCTTGGATTCCCCATGAGTAGCATTCATTTCCTCGTCCAACGTCATTTGTGTTCCACTCGCTTTATGATAACGATAACCTTAGTGGACAGAAAGATTGTAGGAGATATAAGAATGAAGCTTAGTCAGTTAATAACATTATGCAGTAAGAGATGCACAAAAATAGCATAAGCCTAGTGTTTTACTTAATTTTACGGTTGAAAATAATTGGAAAATTAAAAGTCACAAAAGTTGTATAATGTGAGAAGACAAAACACATCAAACCCAAAATATAATTTCTTTTTACCATTAAAAGAATTGGATCAGTTGAAAAGCAAATACTACTAATAACTAGTACTGTACTTTAAAAGTCACAGAACTATATGCAGTAGGAGAATACTCAACACCTCACAACAAAAAGGGCATAAAGGGCAGCCCGGTGCACTAAGCTCCTGTTATGCACGGGGTTCGGGGAAGGGCCGGACCACAAGGGTCTATTGTACGCAGCCTTACCCTGCATTTCTACAAGAAGCTGTTTCCACGGCTTGAACCCGTGACCTTCGCGCTAGTCACATGACAACAACTATACCAATTACGCCAAGCCTTCAACACCTCACAACACCAATATATAATTCCAAACATATGCATTTATCGGTAAAAGAGCTTGTCAACTGGGAAGCAAATACTAACTAGTAAAAGTTGCAAACTTCTTACAGTAGGACAACACACAAAATAACACTGCCAACAATAATTAAATACTCAGTGTAATCCCATACCGCAGACTTTATCCCTATCTTGTGAAGGTAGAGAAGTTGTTTATGATAGACCATCGGCTCAAGAAAAACATAATCACAACAGTTTTGGAAAAAGAATTACAGTAGGGGAGAAGACATGGAAAAAGAAGCAGTAACAATAACAAGATAATAAAATAGCCTAAGCAAAAGAAACAACAGATAGCAATAGAAATCTAAGAATAAGAAAATACTAGAATAAAACTAATAATATTGGTATGGAAAAAAAATACCCTCGACAACCGACTAACCTAATCCTCGACGTCCACGCCCTCCTATCCCAAGTCACAAAATCCAATCTTTGCAATTATCAGCTGGGAATCAAATTTTAGCTTGTAACAACAACACAAAATAAAAAGGCTTTAAAAAAAAAAAAACCAACAACATATAACAACTATCCTTAATCTTAAACTAGTTGGGATCCATTATATGAATCCACTTAATCCAAAAGTCACAAGCTTTATACAATAACATAAGACACAAAAGAAAAAGGACAGCCCGGTGTACTAAGCTTCCACTATGGCTGTCCAACGGGACGGGCCGTCCCGTCCCGTCCCGCTTCAAGTTAAATGGGATGGGCCAATGTTAAACGGGACACGGGATGGGACGGGACGGCCATTTTGTCCCGTTTATCCCGTCCCGTTTCGTCCCGTCCCGTCCCGTCCCGTCCCGCGTCCCGCCAGTTTTTTTTTTTTTTTTTAAAAACTTATCCGTTGGGCAACGGCTTAAATGGCAAAATAGCCGTTGCCAACGGTCCAAACAGCCTCTACACCCCCTAAAACACCCCCTCCCCCCTCCCCCCAAACTTTTAATGTAACCCCTAAGTTTATTAAATTATACTTTGGCCCTATTTCTACTATAAATACCCCCATTCTTCTTCATTTTTTCCTACAAAAAATCAATCTTCTCTCTCAAATCTCTTACATTCTAATATTCTATCTATATTCTATATTATTCTCTCAATTTTGTTACTATCAAGTATCAAGTATTAAGTGATATCTTTCAAGTTTCAACTTTCAAGTATTTGAGCAAATTTTTGGAGCAACTTTCAAGCTTCAAATTAATTCGTCAAGTATTTGGAGCAATATTTCGGGCAATTTCTTCAAGTTTCAATATTTAATCGCGGTGCACTCGTTCCATCTCCTAATTTTAATATATAATTTTTACGTATCATTTTAGTGCTTAATTTTTGTGTTTACTTTACGTATTATATTTCGTATTTCATTTGTGTGTTTAATATTTGTGTTAGCTTTTTTAATTTAGTTTCGTATTTAAATTATGGCACCTAAAAATGTATTTGGTATTTTTAAAAAAAGTAGTAAAGGTGAAAGTAGTAGTAATCCTAATCCTAACCCTTCTCCTAAACCCCCTAGAGTTAGAAAGCATATTGATGAAATGACTCATGTTGATGAAACTTCATTTTCTCAAACCCCCACATTTTATGATGTTCATGTCGGAGAACAATTAGATCATGAAACTTTACAAAGACAATTTGGCAATGATATTTTTTTTGAGGATGAAGAAATTGAGGATGAAGAAATGAGGA
>NC_032000.1:52429734-52455268 GCF_001879085.1 Nicotiana attenuata
ATAGAGAAAATGAGGAGAAGATAGATGAAACACCCACTAGCCCGCAACACAAGCTCCAACTCAGAGTCAATCTCAGTCTGGAGCGTTTACCCCCTGTAACCCCCTGTAACGGGGTAAGCCTAAGGTTGAACGTCCCAAAACATCACTTGTATGGAAATTTTTTAAACATGATAAAGTCAATCATCGTGCTATCTGTGAAAAATGTAAGCAACAATTTGCACACTCAGTAAGTGGTGGGACGGGGGGTTTAACTAGACACTTAAGAAGTGCTCACAAAGATTTATGGATACAAGCTAACATAGAAGCCGGAAAAATTATAGATCCTACCATCAGTTCTGGCACTCCTAGTGGATCTGGTTCTAATCAAATTCAACAACAACTTGACCCTGCTTCTGGTCATGTTTTACGCAAATATAACAAAGATAGAGATCGTGAGAACTTAGCAAAAATGGTGGTTGTCTGTGGCTTACCTTTTACTTTTCCTTCTCACCCTGCTTTTGTGCATTATATACAAGAAACTTATAACCCTGCTTTTCAAGGTTTTCCTAAGACCACGGTTAGAAATGATGTTTTTAAATTTCAAACTGAATATCTTCAGTATATTTGTTGTGTATTTTTTCACTTGGATTGTAAAGTGTCTATCACATCTGATATAGGTCGTAGTCTTAATGGTTGTGATTATTTAACTGTTACATGTCATTGGGTTGATCATCACTGGAACTTGCAAAAACGTATTATTGGTTATAAATTTGTTGATTCAAAACACACTGGAGCATATATTGCAACTACTGTTCTACAAATACTTGATTTTTATGGACTCGTTAATAAAGTTCTAACTATCACCTTAGATAATGCTTCTGCTAACACAACCGCGGCAAATAGCTTAAAATCTAGACTTTGTCCAATTAATCCAATAATTTTTCATGTTAGATGTGCATGCCATATTTTTAACTTGGTTGTAAAAGATGGTCTTAATTTATTTGTCATGGTGGAGGGAGCGTGGCAAGGCTTTTCCAACACTTTCAATTATGGCCCGAGATATCCTGGCTATTCAAGCATCATCAGTAGCATCGGAGAGTGCTTTTAGCGCGGCAAGATTTCAAATTGGAGATCATAGACATTCATTAGCTGAGGACAGTCTAGAGATTTCCGTCTTATTCAGAGATTGGATTAATTCAGAAAGAAGAAATCTTGATTTTGAAAAACTAACCACTAGGGAAGAAGAAGAATACAATGAGATACTTACCACTGGGAGCGATGACGGCATGGAGCTCATGGAACATCAATCAACATTGCCAATTGCAGTAGAATGTCCAAGAGATATTATTGATAAGTTACAAAGAAGCTATATAGGAGCTTACAAATATTAGTATGATAATTTGTAATTGGCTACTAAGAGGCCTAGTTCAAACAGAACCCTTCCTAGAAGGTGGCTGCGTAGATTAGGTGCTCTTCAAAAGAATTATATTTGTATTTGAGATTTGAAAGTTCTATTAATAAAATAAAAGGCTCTAAGCGATGAATTATTTTTATGAATTGTCTTAGTTACTTAATAGTTAATACTTTGAAATTATATTAAATAAATTATAACTCTATTATAAATTTATATTTACTAGATTATTTCATTACAAGTCTTTTGTCTTAATATTTTATAATTCTTTACTTAGTTTTCTAATTTTCTTTTTAACATACTAACATAGTAACATTTAAGTTTATTAAATAAGTCAAAAATCTAGCCGTTGCAAACTTTAAAACATATTAATTTTCAAAAAACTAGACGTTTTTTTATTAAAAAATACACTTAAGGCCCACGAGCCCGTCCCGTCCCGTCCCGTCCCGTTCCGTCCCGTCCCATCCCGTCCCATCCCGTTTGTTAGCGGGACGGGATGGGACGACCGTTTCGCCCCGTCCCATTTCGTCCCGTCCCGCCACCGTCCCGCTTAAATGTCGTGCCGTCCCGTCCCGTCCCGTTAATTTCGTCCCGTCCCGTCCCGTTGGACAGCCATAGCTTCCACTATGCGGAGGTCCGGGGAAGGACCAGACCACAAGGGTCTATACGCAACCTTACCCTGCATTTCTGCAAGAGGCTGTTTACACGGTTTGAACTTGTGGCCTCCTGGTCACATGACAGTGACTTTACCAAAATGTAAAACACAAACATATTTTGTATTTCACATCGAAAAATAATCGGGAGAATATCGTACGTCTCACAAGACAAAAGTACATAGAAATAGAAGAAGACTTACCAGGCCACTCGAGTTTTGCAGTAGAAAAAAAAGATGTGAGTTTGCAAAGTTTTAGGGTTTTAGCTTTTATTTAGGATCATAAAATAGGAGATATTAAATTAAAATCAGAGATAACACGTAATAATTTTATTTTGGGTAATTAATATAAGAGTTTTACCGATTTTACCAAATAATAATAGTAATAATAATTAATATTTTCAGCCAACGTTTAATGCATTATCTATGTATTTAATTACAACATCTGCGCAGATCTTAATATATTTGATTTTCTTTTCCTAGAAAAATAATGCAACTCAAATTATGAGGTTTGAAGAAGAGAAACTATACAAAATCGATTCAACAACATGTATTGGTAGAAATCCGACCATGCGACAGCCACGGGGTCAGCCCCAATCCTAACCAATTTATAGTGAAAACGCCATTGACTTTTGACTCATGACAGCTGTTCTTAAGGTGAACAAGGGGGTCACGGCCCTTTCGCGACAAGAGGACGTCTCCTCGACCAAACTACGACAACTCGTAATCAGCTCACAGAGCTCGAAGCTATAAATACCAAGAAAGAGAACCTTCAAAGGGGGCTTCTTCTTCTACACGACTCTGAATACATAAGAATAGATGAATACACTTCATGAATGGGCCGAAAAACAAAACCATTGTAAGATCCTGAACCTCTTTAAGGAGAGGCAGGTCAAGCTTCTATGATGAATAAAACCCTGTTTATATTATTCTCCAATTGATTATTCGCATTTATCAAATTTGTCTCCTGGCCAGTGATTAATTATGATTGGCTATGATTTACCCTTCATATATTTCAATTGATTTGCTCGTAAAGTATCTGACAACTTTTCAGCCAAACACAACATAAAATAAAAAAGGAAAAATAAGAAGTTGCAGGTTAATTGAATCTTTAGGATATATCAATTTATAATAGTACATAATTTGTATTCATAGGTTACACTACAATTATAGAGTAATTTTTTTTTACATAATCAGTGTATATAATTTAACTCCATAATTAAATCGTGTACCTGTGAATAGTATAGTACATTAATCCATATATACAAATGCAAGTATGGTCATAAGAAAAATGGCCCTCGCTCTATGCATTAGCGCTATAATTTAATTTATTCTTGGCTTGTCTATAGCTTCATACTAATGTCACGACCCTTTTAAGACAAGAGGGGTTGCTCTGATGGTAAGCAACCCCCACTTTCAATCGAGAGGTTGTGAGTTCGAGTCTCTTCAAGAGCAAGGTGGGAAGTTCTTGGAGGGAAGGATGCCGGGGATCTATTTGGAAACAGAAGTGGGATTATACTGGGTTGTTGTTGTCATGAAGGTGCCCAACACCATTGCCAGACAAGCCAAGTGCGGAAAACATTTCTAACTTTTATGTAAACATTATCAAAACTTAAGTGAGATAAATACTCCAATTGGATTTAAAACCAAAAGTGATAAGTAATGTAGGTAGCATTATAATACAACCCAAAAATAAGTGTACTAATGTGTGTGCCAGAACCTGGTGTCACAAGCTACTGGCAACTAGTAGAATATATACACAAAAGAATATCATACTATCCTATTGTCTGAATCAGGATAGACAGAATGTCTGAATCAGGATAGACAGAAAACAAAAGTACAAAGGAAAGACTTCTTCGGCTGCGGGTCGGCATGGAGGAAAAAGCAGCTCACCGTAGAAGTCCCAAATCTGCTCACGGGTGCGCAGAAGTCCCAAATCTGCTCACGGGTGCGCGCCAGAATGATAACCAGATCCACCTGCCTCAGATCCTGTACATTTAAGTACAGAAGTGTAGCATGAGTACATAAACAACATGAACCCAGTAAGTATCCCGTCTAATCTCGAAGAAGTAGAGACGAGAGGTCGACTCGATACTTACTAAGGTCGAATAATATATCAAATATTTTCTAAGCATGGAAAGTTACTAGTAACAACAGTTTATGACAAGAGGCATAAGTCATGTTCTTCATAATATCACAATTTACTATTTGCATTTCGGAATATTAGCAAAACAATGCAAGTATAAGTTTTCACACAAATATTATGCGCACATTATGCCGAGGCGACGGCCCGAACCAACAGAAAGAAACTGTGCACTTGCCGAGGGTCGACGACGCGCCTATAGATGCATCTTTTCATACCAAGGCGATCGGCCCGATCCACAAATATCAAGCAATATCAAGAATACACACGAAGGCACATTAATATTCAATTATGCGCCATACAAGAGTTCAACAAGTATACAAGTTGGCTTTTATTCTCTTTCAAGTCTCTAGTATATCCTAAGAGATCTCATTAGCAAGATAATGTAGAGATTTTCATAAATAAGGCATGATGTGGGTCCTAAACTACCCGGACAATTAATATAGTAGTAGCTACGCACGGACTCCCGTCACCTAGTGCGTACGTAGCCCCCGCATTTAGCAACAATTTTTCATTTATTAATCATATGGGGACAATTCCCTCTTACAAGGTTAGAAAGGAGACTCACCTCGCTCCAAAACGCGCTTCCAAATACCAAGAACAAGCACAAGCCCTCAATTCGGAGCCGAATGATCACAAACTAGTTAAAGGAAGTAAGAACTAGTCAATATAGGTTTACAAGGTCGAATCCTAATTATTTAAGCCATTTCCCAACCTTTTTCACAAGTTTCCTAAATTCCGACCCCGGGCCCACGTGCCCGGATTCCCAGATTTTTCGAAGAAAGTTGTTCTCTACAACCTAAGGATCAATAATATATGATTTCTAGTTCATTTCATAATAATTTTCGTGGTTAAATCTTAGTTTTATCAAAACCCTAGGTCTAGCTCTAGCCCTTTGATTTTACCTAGTTTTTAGTGTTTAATCTACCTAGTGTACATGTATTTAAACTAAGGATGAATGAAAATTACTTACCTTACAATGCTATGTTGAAATCCTCTCTTTGGAAGCCCCCAAATCGCCCAAGTGTGGAGTAGTGAATGAAATAAATGACCTTGAGTTCGAATTAAATGAACTCACTGACCAGCGGTTTTCGCTTCTGTGGTTTGGGGACCGCATTTGCGGTCCCGCACCTGCCGAAAGGAGGCCGCATCTGCGGATCTGGGCCTAAAGTGACTGGACTGCTTCTGCGGTCTGGGGCCGCTTCTATGGAACCGCTCCTGCGGTTTCAGAACCCCTTCTGCGGTTTCCCCTAGCCTGGGCACTGGCCGCATCTGCGAGGTCTTGACCGCACCTGAGGTCCCACATCTGCGGTCCTAGAACCGCATATGCGGTTATGACAGAAGCAGCAAACTCAGCCCCTTCTTCAAATTTCAACTTCACTCGAGCCTCGATCGTTTGACGCTCGGGGCTCCCGAGCCCCACCCGAACATACCGACAAGTCTGAAATTACGATGCGGTCCTACTCGAACCCTCGGAACACTCAAAACAACGCTAAATCTAGGAATCACCCCTAAAAACAAATGAATCAAACTATTGAACTTCAAGTTCTTAATTCTCTTCTAACGGGTCAAAACGCCCTTAAACTACTCGGATTGACACCAAATTTTACGGGTAAGTCTTAACTGATATTTCGGACCTGTACCAACATTCGGAACCAAAATCCGAGCCCGATACCTAGGAGATCAATGAATACATAGTTTCTTTAATTCCTTAAAACTTCAATTTAACAATTTTACATAAAAATTCATTACTCGGGCTAGGGACCTCGGAATTCGATTCCGGACATACCAGGTCCCATATTTTTCCACGGACCCTTCGGGGCCGTCAAATCACGAATCCGGATCCGTTTTCCCAAAAATTGACCGAAGTCAAACTTGGTCTTTTAAGAAAATCTTAAAGAAACAAATGGACATGTTTTTACTCAAAACTCTTGCAATTCCCAAACCAACCGTCCCCGCAAGTTATAAATCAGCTAAAGCAAGTGCGGGAAGTTTTATTTAAGGGAACGGGGTTCTAAAAGGCAAAACGACCAATTGGGTCGTTACATTCTCCTCCTCTTAAACAAACGCTCGTCCTCGAACGGACATAGAAAGGTACATGGACTGTTGAATAAGTGGGGATATCTGCTCCGCATGTCCTCCTCGGACTCCCAGGTCGTCTCCTCGACCGGTTGGCCCCTCCACTGGACCCTTACCGCAGAAATCCTCTTGGACCTCAACTGGCGATCCTGTCTATCAATAATGGCAACTCGCTCTCCTCATAGCCCAAACTCTCATCTAACTGAATAGTACTAAAGTCCAACATATGTGATAGATCGGCATGATACTTCCGAAGCATCGATATATGAAAAACTGGATGAATTCCCGATAAACTAGGAGGTAAAGCAAGCTCATAGGCAACCTCCCCAACTCGCCGCAACACCTCAAAATGGCCAATAAACCTTGGGCTCAACTTGCCCTTCTTCCCGAACCTCATAATGCCCTTCATTGGCAAGAATTTCAAGAGAACCTTCTCACCAATCATGAATGATACATCACGCGCCTTCTGATCCGCGTAACTCTTCTGTATGCACTGAGCTGTGCGAAGCCTCTCCTGAATCAACTTCACCTTATCCACGACATCCTGTACCAAATCCGTACCGAGTAACTTAGCCTCACCGGGCTTAAACCACCCGATCGGAGAACGACAATGTCGACCATATAAAGCCTCGTACGGGGCCATCTCTATGCTGGACTAGTAGCTATTGTTGTATGCAAACTCCGCTAAGGGCAAGAACTGATCCCAGTGCCCTCCAAAGTCAATCACACATGCTCTAAGCATATCCTCTAAAATCTGAACTGTCCGCTCCGACTGCCCGTCGGTCTGAGGATGGAATGCTGTGCTAAGCTCCACACGGGTCCCCAACTCACTCTGTACGGCTCTCCAGAAACGGGATGTGAACTGAGGGCCTCTATCTGATATGATGGAAACCGGCACGCCGTGCAACCATACTATCTCCCGAATATAAATCTGAGCATACCTCTCCGCTGTATAAGTATTCGCCACTGGAATGAAGTGAGCCGACTTGGTCAACCTATCCACAATGACCCATACTGAATCAACCTTCCGCAAAGTCCGCGGCAACCCAACTACAAAATCCATGGTGATGCGCTCCCACTTCCACTCCGGAATAGGCATCTGTTGAATAGGCCACCTGGCCTCTAGTGCTCATACTTGACCTGCTGGCAATTCAAACATCTAGCTACATACTCCACGATGTCCTTCTTCATCCTCCACCACCAGTAATGCTGCCTCAAGTCACGATACATCTTCGTGGCACCCAGATGAATGGAATACCTCGAACTGTGGGCCTCTTCTAGAATCCTCTCTCTCAAACCATCAACATTAGGAACACATAGACGGCCCTGAAGCCGTAACACACCATCCTCACCAATAGAAACCTCCTTGGAACCTCCCTGAAGTACCGTCTCTCTGAGAACCGCCAAATGTGGATCATCGAACTGTCGGGCCTTAATCTGCCCCAATAACGAAGGTTGAGCAACCACATACGCTAGAACTCGGCTGGGCTCTAAAATGTCCAACCTCACCAGTCTGTTAGCCAAGGACTGAATGTCCAAAGCTAATGGTCTCTTCTCTGCAGGAATGAATGCTAAACTACCCATACTCTCCGCCTTTCTGCTCAAGGCATCCGCGACCACATTCGCCTTACCTGGATGATAAAGAATGGTAATATCGTAATCCTTTAGTAACTCAAGCCACCTGTGCTTCCTTAAATTAAGATCCCTCTGCTTGAACAAATGCTTCAAGCTGCGATGATCGGTGTAGACCTCACATGACACCCCATATAAATAATGCCTCCATATCTTAAGAGCATGAACGATCGCTGCCAACTCTAGATCGTGCACAGGGTAATTCTTCTCATGGACCTTCAGCTGACGCGAAGCATATGCAATAACTCGCCCCTCCTGCATCAATACACATCCCAAGCCAATGCGGGAAGCGTCGCAATATACTGTATACATCCCTGAACCGGAAGGAAATACAAGAACTGGTGCCGTAGTCAAAGCCGTCTTGAGCTTCTGGAAGCTCTCATCGCAATCATCGGACGAACGGAATGGAGCACCCTTCTGGGTCAATCTGGTCAAAGGTGATGCAATAGATGAAAAGCCCTACACAAATCGCCGGTAATAACCTGCTAATCCCAGGAAACTCCTGATCCCGGTCACTAAAGTAGGACGTGGCCAACTCTGAACTGCCTCAATCTTCTTGGGATCCACCTTAATACCCTCGCCTGACACAACATTCCCCAAGAATGCCACTGACTCTAGCCAAAACTCACACTTGGAGAACTTAGCATATAGCTTCTGCTCTCGCAAGGTCTGAAGCACTACTCTCAAATGCTGCTCGTGCTCTCCCAGGCTACGCGAGTATATCAAGATGTCGTCAATGAAGATGATAACAAAGGAATCAATATAAGGCCTGAACACCCTGTTCATCAAGTCCATAAATGCCGCTGGAGCATTAGTCAAGCCAAATGACATCACCAGAAACTCATAGTGGCCATATCTAGTCCTGAATGCAGTCTTCAGAACATCTAAGTCCCGAATCCTCAGCTGTTGATACCCTGACCTCAAGTCAATCTTAGAGAACACCCTAGCACCCTGCAGCTGGTCAAACAAATCATCAATACGGGGCAACGGATACTTATTCTTGATGGTGACTTTGTTCAACTGGCAGTAATCAATGCACATCCGCATAGTCCAATCCTTCTTCTTCACAAATAGCACTGGTGCACCCCAAGGCGATACACTGGGCCTAACAAACCCCTTTGCTAACAACTCCTCTAGCTGCTCCTTCAACTCCTTCAGCTCCTTCAACTCCTTAGGAGCCATACGGTACGGTGGAATAGATATAGGCTGAGTGCCTGGAGCCAAATCAATATAGAAATCAATATCACGATCCGGAGGCATGCCTGGAAGATCAGAAGGAAAAACATCGGCGAACTCTCGGACTACTGGCACTGAATCAATTGTCGGAGACTCTGCAGTGGTGTCTCGGACATAAGCCAGATAAGCCAAACACCCTTTCTTGACCATGCGCTGAGCCTTCAGGAAAGAAATAACCCTGCTAGGCGTATCAATGGTGGAAACCCTTCCACTCCAATCTCGGCAATCCTAGCATCGCTAGTGAAACAGTCTTGGCATGGCAATCTAGGACGGCGTGATATGGAGATAACCAATCCATGCCCAGGATGACCTCAAAATCGATCATGTCAAGCAACAGAAGATCTGCACTAGTCTCGAAACCACAGAAAGTAACCACACAAGACTGGTAGATCCGATCCACAACCACAGAATCACCCACCGGAGTGGACACATGAACAGGAACACCCAAAGGCTCAGGAGAAATAACCAGGAAACGAGCAAACAGAGATGATACATATGAATAAGTAGACCCTGGATCAAATAATACTGAAGCCTCCCTACCACCGACGGAAATAATACCTGTGATGACGACATCTGAGGCCAATGCATCTGGCCGGCCGGAAGGGCATAGAATCTAGCTGGAGCACCGGCTGACTGGCCTCCACCTAATTGAGCAGTAGCTGGCGGACCTCTCCCTACCTGACCTCCACCTCTGGGACGGCCTCTACCAGCTTGTCCTCCACCTCTAGGTGGCTGGGCCGCTGGTGCTGAAATCACGGGCGGCTGTCCCTGCTGCACTGCCTTTCCCCGAAGCCTAGGGCAGTACCTCCTCATGTGACTAGGATCTGCGCACTCAAACAACGCGGTGCAGCGGCCTGCTGTCCGAATGACTGACCCTGAAAACCCGTAGAGCTACTGGAAGGAGCCTGGATAGCCGGTGGATGATATGAACTCCCTGGCATGGCACTGAAGTAAGAACTGGAAGGACCCTGGTGACCCGAATACCCACTGGAGGAACCCTGAATAGCTGGCGGGCGGTAGGAACTCTCTGGCAACAACAACAACAACAACAACCCAGTATAATCCCACAAGTGGGGTCTGGGGAGGGTAGTGTGTACGCAGACCTTATCCCTACCCTGAGGTAGAGAGGCTGTTTCCAAATAGACCCCCGACATCCTTCCTCCAAGAACTCCCCACCTTTGCTCTTGGGGTGACTCGAACTCACAACCTCTTGGTAGGAACTCTCTGGCATAACACTAAAATAAGGGCGTGCTGGAGCACCCCGGGCAGGAGGTGGTAGTGCTGAAAATGGGGGCCTATTGGGTTGACCCCTCCCAAGTTTGTCACGCCCCAAATTCGAGGGACATGACCGGCGCCCGACCGGGTAGCCCCAGTCAAGCGGACCTGGGTGCCTTTCCTAACCCACGTGTTACCCCATGTTTTCCTTACTCAATATTCCAAGAATTAGCCATATAATTAACTTAGAACACCTTTTTACAACACATATATACGTACATAATAGTTAATGAAATTACAAATTCTTTGCCCAACACATGAACATAGATTTACACAAGTTCTTAACCCACATCTACTGTCCACGGAGCCTCTAAAAGTACAACAGAATAATATAGTATTTGCCGGTAACAAGGCTCCGGCTATACCTTTCACACAAAAAAATCAAAATAAAACTCCGGAAATAAGCGGCCTGAGCCACGCAGGGCCCCGAGAGGAAAGGGGCTCACCAAAAAGCTGATGGAGGACGAAGGGGAGCTACGATCGGTGGAATGGAGTACCTGCTACGGATCCACCTACAATCATAACATGAATGTAGCGCCCCCGGCAAAAGGGACGTCAGTACATTTGAATTGTACTGGTATGTATGAACAAACCTTGCTCCAAGTAAACTCGAACCATAAACAAGTATGTAGCAGTAATAAGAACAACAATCAAATCAACAAAGAGGGAACAACTAAGCCGAACAAGTATACAATCTCTCCTGCTTCCTCTTCCACACTTCCGCATCAAGTAAACTCGAACCATAAACAAGTATGTAGCAGTAATAAGAACAACAATCAAATCAACAAAGAAGGAACAATCAAGCCAAACAAGTTTACAATCTCTCCTGTTTCCCCTTCCACATTTCCACATCAATAATTTCACAATTTGTTCATAATTTCATTTCAATAGTGATTTCGATCACTTTCCACCCTTATTACCTCGGCCACCCTTATTACCTCGGCCACCTTTATCACCACAACCCATACCTTATTACTTCGTGTTGCGGGCGCGCAACCCGATCCCACCGAGCAATCACAATTCACAAACAATACCACAGCAATGACAATTTACAAGGAGAACAACAACAAGTTTCAGGAACAACAACAACAAATCCCAATAACAACCACAACACATCTCAAGGAACAACACAACTCACACAAGGTTTATATGACTATCAATGCCATTTCCATCTTTTTCAACAGCCCGTTGTACCATTTAAATCAGAACAATGATTTTCCACAACTAGCCACAAAGGATGTTACCACAGTTATCTCAATTTTCACCAATCTCGATTCCTTTCCATCATTTATTCCACAGTTCTTACCACATAACACATTCACAATCACAACTTGGTTTATTGCCATTTACTTGCACAATCATATTGGACGTCTTAACCAACAACGTTTAAGGCACAATATTTACATGAATTCACAAATGGTTCACACAAGTAAACACATATTACTAGCAAGAGTTTAACTTCACAAATAACCCACGTAGACAACACGTACCAAATATGGAACACCAAGCAAGGTGATTTTACAAAGATCAAAGTTAGCCATACATACCTGGAGCCGAATTCCCTTTTAACATCTATTTCCAATTCACCAAATAATCTAGCAACGTCAATCTAGTGCACAATTTAATACACATAACTTAGAATTGGGGTTCACAAATGCTTCTCAAACTTATCTAGGTTATCAGCCCCTTCTTTGTATAAGTCTTTGCTCCCACCCAACTACTCCTACTAGATTTTAGGTTATAGAAAGGCATGCATGTATGAGTTCAACCATTATTTTCAAGAACCAATGCATGAGACTTCCCCCCTTAGTTTAAACCTGAAATTCAATGAAAAGGGTTAGGGATTTTACCTGCAATAAAAGGGGGATGAAGATAAGCTTGAAATTTCCCGGCCCGGATAGTTTTGAAGAACCAAATTTTGGAGAAGATGACTTTCTCTCTCAAGACCCTCTCTTCCTCTCTCTTATTTTGTGCAGAAGATCGTTAAAGAATGAGGGGGATGGGTGTTTTATTTCAAAGGGGTCGGGTTTTAAAATTTAGAAAAATAGAAGCCCGAGCAAGATCTGCGGTCGCACTTTGCGTTTGCAGAAACGAAATGCAGTCCGCAGATTGGACCGCAGAAGTGCCTCCAAAACTCTGAGGAGTCTGTTCGGGTCTGCGATAGGAATGCGGTCCGCATTCCTGTTATGCGGTCGCATTGTGCACCGCAGAACTGACCTTCACAAATCCTTGAGGAACTTATGCGACGATTAAGATTATGCGGTCCGCATATTGGTTATGCGATCGCATAATAGACCGTATTTTCAATATTAATTTTGACAACTCTTCTGTTTCACTCTGCGGTAGGAATGCGGTCCGCATACTAGATCTGCGATCGCATTCTGGGCCGCAGAATGGCATTTTCTGGAAAAATTGATTCTTTTGATTTTTACAAGCTTAGATCAATACCAAGGGTCCGAACCGCGGCGAGCTTACGAGCCGCGAAGAATTCTACGCATTCCTAACACATATTCGGAGTCGACACCACAAGATACTAGGTTTTGAGCCAAAAATTTTTACGGGGCCTCACAAAACTGACCTCTGCCCCTAGCTGGGGCACCTCTGAACTCCCCGAAGAACCTAGCTCTCTTATCCTGCTGTATCTGCTCTCTACCCCTCTAGCGATAACCCTCAATCCAACGAGCAATCTCGACCACTAGCTGATACTCTGTACCCATCTCCACCTCTCGGGCCATACCCCGATCGAATACTGGGTTGCAATCCTGTGACAAACCTCCGCACTCTCTCTGCATCCGTAAGAAGTATCATAAGTGCATGACGAGACACCTCAGAAAATCTCGCCTTATAGTCGGTCACAGACATCTGACCCCGCTCAAGATGCTCGAACTGATACCGTAGCTCTTCCCTCTCAGAGGGCGGAATATACCTGTCCAAGAACAACTGTACGAACTGACCCCAGGTGATGGGAGGAGAACCTGCTGGCCTGCCAAGAATATGGGACTGCCACCATCTACGGGCCCTGCCCTCAAGCTGAAAAGTAGTGAAGTCAACTCCATGCGACTCCAATATCCTCATGTTGTGCAGTCTGTCCCTGCACCTGTCAATGAAGTCCTGAGCATCCTCATGACGCTCACCCCCGAAGACTCGAGGGTGAAGTCTAGTCCATCTGTCTAATAACTTCTACGGATCGCCATCCACAGCTGGCCTGAGCTGGGGTGCCACTGCAGCAACTGGCTGAACCCCATATGCGGGTAGTGCACCCGAAGTCTGATATACTGCAGCTGCATGTCCTGGAGCCTGAGTAGTAGGGGTCTGTGCTCCCCCCTGCTTGTGAAGTAGCTGGATCTGCTGGAAATAAACCAGCCTGAGTCATAGTATCCATGAACCGTAGCATGCAGCCCATGACCTCCTGAAATCCCGGTGCTGTCATGAAATCTACCGGGGTAGGCTCAGCTGCGGGCACCTCGCCCTGCTCCTCAATGATGGGATCCCTCGCAAGATCTGCTGGTGGTGCAACTGGAACGGATGTGGGGCACCCTCGTCCCTTACCACGGGCCGGTGCCCTCCCTCGGCCTCTACCTCGGCCTCTAGCAACGGGGGGAGAAGCTCCTCCCGGGTCTGGAACGTCGGCGATATGAGTCCTCACCATCTGTGAGAGAATAGAAGAGGGAAATTTAGTACACTAACCACTACACGATAGGAAACGAATAAAGAGTAGTCTTTCCTAATACCCTATAGCCTCTCGAAGATAAATACAGACGTCTCCGTACCGATCTACAAGACTCTATTAGGTTTGCTCATAACTTGTGAGACCTACGTGAACCTAGGGCTCTCATACCATATTGTCACGACCCATTTCCATAATAGGTCATGAAGGCGCCCAACACCATTGCCGGGCAAGCCAAGTGCGGAAAATATTTCTAACTTTTATGTAAAAGTTATCAAAATTTAAGTGAGATAAATACTCCAATTGGATTTAAAACCAAAAGTGATAAGTAATGTAGGTAGCATAATAATACAACCCAAAAATAAGTCTACTAATGTGTGTGCCAGAACCTGGTGTCACAAGCTATGGGCAACTAGTAGAATATACACAAAAGAATATCATACTATCCTACTGTCTGAATCAGGATAGACAGAAAACAAAAGTACAAAGGAAAGACTTCTTCGGCTGCGGGTCGGCATGGAGGAAAAAGCAGCTCACCGTAGAAGTCCCAAATCTGCTCATGGGTGCGCACCAGAATGATAACCAGATCCACCTGCCTCAGATCCTGTACATTTAAGTACATAAGTGTAGCATGAGTACATAAACAACATGTACCCAGTAAGTATCCCGTCTAATCTCGAAGAAGTAGAGACGAGAGGTCGACTCGATACTTACTAAGGTCGAATAATATATCAAATATTTTCTAAGCATGGAAAGTTACTAGTAACAATAGTTTATGACAAGAGGCATAAGTCATGTTCTTAACAATATCACAATTTACTATTTGCACTTCGGAATATTAGCAAAACAATGCAAGTATAAGTTTCCACACAAATATCATGCGCACATTATGCCGAGGCGACGGCCCGAACCAACAGAAAGAAACTGTGCACTTGCCGAGGGTCGACGGCGCGCCTATAGATGCATCTATTCATACCGAGGCGATCGACCCGATCCACAAATATCAAGCAATATCAAGAATACACACGAGTTCAACAAGTATACAAATTGGCTTTTATTCTCTTTCAAGTCTCTAGTATATCCTAAGTGATCTCATTAGCAAGATAATATAGAGATTTTCATAAATAAGACATGATGTGGGTCCTAAACTACCCGGACAATTAATATAGTAGTAGCTACGCACGGACTCCTGTCACCTAGTGCGTACGTAGCCCCCGCATTTAGCAACAATTTTTCATTTATTAATCCTATGGGGACAATTTCCTCTTACAAGGTTAGAAAGGAGACTCACCTCGCTCCAAAACGCGCTTCCAAATACCAAGAACAAGCCCAAGCCCTCAATTCGGAGCCGAATGATCACAAACTAGTTAAAAGAAGTAAGAACTAGTCAAAATAGGTTTACAAGGTCGAATCCTAATTATTTAAGCCATTTCCCAACCTTTTTCATAAGTTTCCTAAATTCCGACCCCGGGCCCACGTGCCCGGATTTCGAGATTTTTCGAAGAAAGTTGTTCTCTACAACCTAAGGATCAATAATATATGATTTCTAGTTCATTTCATAACAATTTTCGTGGTTAAATCTTAGTTTTATCAAAACCCTAGGTCTAGCTCTAGCCCTTTGATTTTACCTAGTTTTTAGTGTTTAATCTACCTAATGTACATATATTTAAACTAAGATGAATGGAAATTACTTACCTTACAATGCTATGTTGAAATCCTCTCTTTGGAAGCCCCTAAATCGCCCAAGTGTGGAGTAGTTAATTAAATAAATCGCCTTGAGTTCGAATTAAATGAACTCACTACCCAGCGGTTTCCGCTTCTGCGGTTTGGGGATCTTATCTGCGGTCCCCCACCTGCGGAAAGGAGGCCGCATCTGCGGATCTTGGCCTAAAGTGACTGGACCGCTTCTGCGATTTTCCCTAGCCTGGCACTGGCCGCATCTGCGAGGTCTTGACCGCACCTGAGGTCCCGCATCTGCGGTCCTAGAACCGCAGATGCGGTTATGACAGAAGCAGCAAACTCAGCCCCTTCTTCAAATTTCAACTTCACTCGAGCCTAGACCGTTTGACGCTCGGGGCTCCCGAGCCCCGCCCGAACATACCGACAAGTCTGAATCACAAGGCGGACCTACTCGAACCCTCGGAACACTCAATTCAACGCTAAATCTAGGAATCACCCCTAAAACCAAATGAATCAAACTATTGAACTTCAAGTTCTTAATTCTCTTCTAACGGGTCAAAACGCCCTTAAACTACTCGGATTGACACCAAAATTTACGGGTAAGTCTTAACTGATATTTCGGACCTGTACCAAGTTCGGAACCAAAATCCGAGCCCGATACCTAGGAGATCAATGAATACATAGTTTCTTTAATTCCTTAAAACTTCAATTCAACAATTTCACATAAAAATTCATTACTCGGGCTAGAGACCTCGGAATTCGATTCCGGACATACGCCCAGGTCCCATAATTTCCCACGGACCCTCCGGGACTGTCAAATCACGAATCCGGGTCCGTTTTTCCAAAAGTTGACCAAAATCAAACTTGATCTTTTAAGAAAATCTTAAAGAAACAAATGGACATATTTTTACTCAAAACTCTTCCAATTCCCGAACCAACCGTCCCCGCAAGTTATAAATCAGCTAAAGCAAGTGCGGGAAGTTTTATTTAAGGGAACGAGGTTTTAAAAGGCAAAACGACCAGTCGGGTCATTACAACTAATTACTCCATGACCGTTCATTTTTAGTTGTCAAGTATATTTTAAAAATAACTTTTTATTTTTACTTGTCACTTTCGCATATCATGAGAAAAGAAATTTATTTTCTCTGTTTTACCCTTAGCATTTATTACTAATTCCAAATCATTTTTCAAATCCATTAAGTGTATACACCAACTAATATGGATATTACGGTAAATTATGCACTTTATTTATTAGATTTTAAAGGACGTGCAAAATCAATAGTGAACAAGTAAAAGTGAGCGGAGGGAGTATTAAACTAAGGTTATGAGTGACAAACAGGCGGGTCAGGTCGGATATGGTTCAGGTCAAAATGGGTAATGAAAAAATGGACCATATTTAATACGGAAAAAAAAATAGGTCGCAAGATCTTGAATATGATCACTTTTGGTGAATTCTTAGTCTCCCAAACTTGAGGAACCTCCAATTTGAGGCTTTACAAAGGTAAAAGTTAAACTCATTGGTTATTCATTGGTTGCCCATTGATTATCCATTTTCTAAATGAAAAATATGCTTCTTATCCATATTTGACCAATTTTTAGACCCGTGAGGGTCTAGGCCCAGAGCGAACAATATAACTAGCGAGTTGGTGTGTTACTGATATATATCCATATTAAGCTCATTACTGGTTCTTTTTGTTTCTTCTAACTAATATTATATATCTTCAGTTGAGTAAAGAGCCTAGGAGTTTCTTTTTTGTATTTCCAAGGAAAAAAGTAAGGTTAATATGATTAATTTCATTGTTAATTAATACTAAAAGGTGGATTTCTTAATATGTTGTAAAAACAGTGAAAAAATCAATTAAAATGAACCGGATGAAGTATTAATCTAACCTACACATAGACATTATTTCTTAATATGTTGTAAAAAAGCCAAAAAACATTCTCGGATGGCTAATTATCTAATCTTTAATATACTATTTTCATATAATTTCCCTCACCATCCTCGCAGTCAAAAACATATTTCAGGATATTATCCATGAAAAAAAAGATATGGCCATTTGGCCACTTGACTCAGTCTTGCAGTATATTCATATAAGTTATCTGATTGAAGATTACACCATTTAAATGTAGACATCATCTGTTCTTTTCAACAGTTAATGACTAAAATCAAAGTGATATATCAACTTGAAAAAGGTTTGTAGGCTTTCATTTGAAAATTTCAACGGACAGACAGATTTGTGCATTAACTTGAGCTAAAATTCAAGTACTGGTTTTGTGTTTGACATGTTATGGATAACTCATTGCATTCATTTCAATGAAATAGATTCAGTCAAATATCTCTAAACAACATACTTATATAACAAATTTGATTTTTATACTATCGCGAAAATGGGGTATATATTTTGGCACCTACTGCTAATTCTACTATCTTTCTTTCCCTGTCAGCTTGCTTTTTCTTCACTGGCACCAAAGATAGAGCATAGAAGTCCCTTCTTCTGTTTCTATTAAGGAAGATTTCCTCTGGTGTAGATAACATGAACTATACATTCCAATTTCTGAAACTTAGAATAGTACATAGACTCCACATACAGCTAACATTTACTATATCTTAAGCCAAATCCCACAAGTGGAGTCTGGACTCTGGACCATACCCCTACTTTCAAGAAGGCACAGAGGCTGCTTAAATAATCTTAGAATGTGAAGGAGATAAAGTTCATATATGAGGAGTAAAATGCTCTAGAGCATATTTTAAGCACAAAAAATTAGTACTAGTATCATTAGTGTCCTCTCCTTCCTTTCTGATTCTTTCCCTCCAAATGTATACTTCGGCATAGCCTTGTACTCATTTTCTCTTTGGCAAGTATAGTCTTCAAACATTCCAGAGATATCATAACCTCTAGTCCATAACATAATTTCCCTTTACTTTCTGTTTCCTAGTAAACAAGATGATATTTGATAACCCAATAATCTCAGAGGGCCGACTGGCACTGTTCAAAACTCGGTGGATGATGGGCTCGTCTCTCTACCCTTCTCCACTTCAGGTTGTTTAGAGTACATTTCATTCTGTAGGAGATAAAGCTCATATCAGAGGAGTAAATGCTCTAAAGCATCAAGTAGTAGTACCATTAGTGTCCTCTCCTTCCTTCCAAATGTATCCTAAATAAGTTCAGAACTTATTTCTTCAAACTTCAACTATATTAAACTCAACAGGGCCCTATGCTTATAACTGCACTTCATTAGCATTATATTACTTCTTTCGCCGCCTCCTATACCACTCAAGATCCAACAACGATGGGGCGCAGAAGCAATCATCAATAGATACATAGCACTTTAGGAGCTCCTTGTAATAGGATATCCACATCTACAGGACCAACATAACACCTGTTTATCTTTACCAACCTAATTCCACAAGAAGCAAATACTCAGAACAGAAAACATTTACCTATTTTGTAAGGACCATCTACTGAACTAACAAGAATTACATAAGCTGAGCCGAGCCGAGCGAGCGACAACGCGCGACGGCGCGAGGCTTACTTTCTTTTCAACCCATTTAACACCAAAGGAAATGTAAACACATCTCCTTTTCTTTACACCACCATTGAGGGACCTTGCACTTTACAAAGCAAAAGAGAGCTCACTTTCCCTCCGCTTTCCTCCCTCCATTTCCCATTCACCAATCTTTTAAACCCAACAATGTTAGAATTAAAGAATTATTACCACACATAGAAAGTGACATTCTTTATTAAACAAATAATATAAAGTAAGACGCATAAATGGAAACATATGGAGTATAAAGATAAGAACTTTGACCTCATCATATTGAAGAAAGGAGAGAATCTTGGCACCCCTTATTATTCTTACAAGTGGGAATAGTCTCAAAATCCTTAGCAGGCAACTTCTCAGACAAAAACCCAACATGGAATTCAATCCTATTCTGTTTTTCCTTTATGCAATATAATTATTTTGCAGTGTTGTTAAAATAAAAATACTTTTTTTCTTTAATGTTGAAAGAAAATAAAAAACAATTCATTGCTAGAAATATTACACCTTTTATAAAAGAACTTAATACGAAAAAATGCACGTTATAAACGATATACTTAAATCCTACGATAATAAATACTAGAATTTATTCTGTTTTCTCTATTTTCCAAAAAAAAAAAAAACAATTACAGCAACATTTACAGCACAAAAAAGAATTTCAGAAGCATCTATTAATCTTCATGTTCCTTGTGGCATTTGATGCTGGAAACATCTATAGTACAGTCTTTTCCCATTCTCCTGGTATTTCAACTGGACACATTCTTTGCCTATATTTAATTCATACAAGTTAAAGTGAATGTCAGATACAAAATAAATAATCTCAATCTCATGCATTAATAAAGATACACTTAGTCTAACAAAGCAAGGTATATTCAAATGAAGACATACAATACCAGCCTGGTGCACGTCTCCAGAGGGTATGGGGAAGGGCCGGACCACAAGGGTCTATTGTACGCGGTCTTACCCTACATTTCTGCAAGAGGCTGTTTTCACGGCTCGAACCCGTGACCCTCTGGAATACCAGTTAATATAAACTTAGAAAAAAATATCAGATATAGAGATTAATATGAATATATACCTGAAATTACAGATTGGACGACTGGAACTTGTCTAGGCACCATTATTTCTTCTTCTTTCTTCTTCTGTAATGCGTTTGGCCTCGCTGCTTCTTTCGCCTTCTCATTGTGATTTTGTGTTCTAGTTCTTCAACAATCCAAGAAAGCCAATTCGGATTTCGAGCTGAAAGCATGATATATGCAATGGATAATCCAATAATTAGTCCACTTCCATATCCCATAAGAGCAGCTTTCCAAAAATTATTGAGAAATTCAGAAGTGCTTTCTTCATCCAAAACGCGTGTTGTGCTGCTTGTCTCGGGAATCCTGCTATTTCCACAACCTTCCGAAACTGGGAATCCACGCAATCCATCATTATCTTCGTATGAGCTACTCATAAAGGTATGGGATTGAGGTCCTTGAGGAATGCATCCTTGGAGATGATTGTGGGAGAGATTTAAGAATTCAAGATACGAAGCAAGTTGTTTTGGTATCTCTCCCGAAATCTGGTTATATTTAATTTCCAACAGAGATAAATTTCCGAGTGATGATGGTATATCACCTTGCAATCTATTATGAGACAAATTCAACACACGCAGTGCAATGAGATCTCCCAAAAGACTAGGAATATGTCCTTCAAATTTGTTACTTGAAAGATCGATAGTGGTGTACAAAGACAAGATTCTCACAACTTCACGCTCCAGTCCCTTTGTCACAACAACTACGGAGGCTTCGTAATAATATCCATCTCCTAATGCTGTAAATGCATTGCAAGAGAGATCCAATATCTGAAGATGAGGAAACAAGTAATTTTTAGTCCTTGAAGCTCTGATGGGTCCATGCAATTTATTGGATCTCAAGCTTAAAACTTGTAACTGCGGAAGTGTTCCCAGCCACATAGGGAATGTGTCATTGAGGTGATTGTTTCCCAAATCGAGAACTTCCAACTCTTTGCAATTGGCTAAAGATTTTGGGATTTTTCCCTCTACCTTATTGCCATGCAAGTTGAAGCTTGTCAGTCTACTTCCAACTCTAAAAGTTGTTCCCAGAAAGAAAATTGTGTTGCATATCTAAAACCTCAAGACTGAAACTCATGTTACCCAAACATTGTGGAATTGCTCCCATCAAATTGTTTCTTGCCAAGTCTAAAACTCTTAATGATGTCAAACAGAAGAAGGGATCTTCCCACTGAGACTATTACTTGATATGAAAAAATAAGTTAGAGAGGACGGTAGAATAGGTAGCGATCCTTGAAGAAAATTGGATGGCAAATCTAGAGTATCTAGTTGATGGAAAATGGTGAATACTTGTCAACATGTTGTGGGATAGATTAAGAGTATGCAGTGAGTGCATCCAATTAGACCATGCCCAATCAGGAATTGCTCCTTGAATCTTGTTATATGAAAGATGCAACGAGTGAAGGTGTTTGAGGTTTGAAAAGAAGCTGACATGTACATTGCCACTAAAATTGTTAGATGAAAGATCAGTGTTGTATAGCGTCAGTGTTGTTATATGAGAAGAGATATTTGGAGGAATGGTGGAAGAGATGTTTACATATGTAAGATCAAGCTCTCTTAATTTGGTCAAATTTTGAAGAAGCAATTTGAAATTGTGAGGTCCAAGACTGAGCTGTAACTTGGAAAGATGAGAGATTTCACAAGGAATTTGACCTCTGAAATTTGAGTAAGAAAGTTGGAGATGCGTCAAGTGCGAAAACTTGCCAAATAGAGGTGAGATTTCCGAAGAAGAGAAGTTATTCCAAGAAAGGTCAAGCTTTTGGAGTTGAGAGAGTTGGAATAGGCTGCTGTTAGAATCAATCTTCCTTACTATACTGCTGCAACTGAGATCAAGCTCAATCACATGGCCACTAAACTCATCGCATATCACGCCATCCCATAAGCAGCAATCTCTACTCATTTTATTCTGACACACACAAAAAAGCAGAGCAGAGGTGTCTACAGTAAGCGTCTGCTTCAATTTTACAAGGGAAATACTTTCATCTTTGTTGCACAATTGAATTGAGGTAATGTGGATGAAGAAAAAGCAAGTTCATGACAGACAAAGACAAAGAGCACAACTGAGAGTTGTTTGTTGCCCATGTTTGCATAAAAGTTGGTTGCACAATTTAATAGAGCCTATGCACAAATATATAGTTTTCTTTGTTATGGCTGTTGATTAAAAGACTTGGACGTGGGAATTGGGCACAAGCTGGACCACAAATAAAGTTTATGTTTTTTTATTTATTTTTATAGTAGAATATTCAGTTTTATTTTTAAAACTTGTGAATTTGATGTTAGACTTGAAGCTATACAGCGTGAATAGAACTTAGTTGATACTTGACCTTGGGTCAAGATACGTAGGCAACTTGTTATGGGTCCGGTTTCTCTCGTCCTTAGCTGGACGAATAGGTCAAGTCTGGCCACTTGGGTCACAGTTAACCGAAGATCTTTACAAAAGGTTCATTTCCAAGAAAATTCCAAAAAATAATGTCAAAACGTATATATATTGTCTTCTATCGTTTACTTTGAAGTCTTTCTTTAATACATCAAATTTCAATTCCAAAATATCTTCTTTTATAAGTCGGAAACTCAAAAATCCAAAATATCTTCCTCCTTACAAGCCTCCCATAAGGGAATTAAAAAAAAAATTAGTTGATCATATTTAGGCCCCCTTTTTTTTTTCAAATAGATAAATACGTAATTGGTTTAATGTTAAAAACTGAAATTCTTGAATTTTTTAACTTCATCTAATTACTAAAAATCAGAAATATATAACCCAATGTTTAGTTCAAGTCAGTGCACAAGTCTTTCACGGAAATTTCAAAGGAAAGCTACAAGGGACAACTTTTTCTTAGTCATTAATAATTGTTGAAGAGACGATATAGGACTCAAGTCAATGCAAATGTTTGGACTGGGGGCTACTTGTTCCTTCCTATTTCTACATTACATTTATAGCATTTTTAGTGATGAAGGAAAAGAAAGGGACCATTTCAAATGAGTGATACATAGGAAGTCAATACACAGTCTTTCCATGAAAATGTTAATGAAAGCTACAAAAATATAATAAGCTTATTTTCTGCAGTTAATTAAGGGCTAAATATTCATTAGAAAATGGATTTTTATTAAACTATTTAATAAGTGGTAATTGATAAAATCAATTTTGTGAATTTTTTCTGCAATATTTAGGACCAGTTCGCATGCAGAGATTTAGGACCGGTCTGTCCACAAAAACAATTTACTTTTTTTATTTTTTTCTTCCAAAATGTGTTTGTCCATGAAATTTTACAAGTTTTTTAATTTATTTCGAAGGTGAGTTTTCAAAATTTTTAGTTTTTTTTGCCCGTTCACAAAACTGAATATTTTTCAAATGAAATGCATGTCAAAACATAATTTCAAATTCCATATATCACTTTTCAACTTTACTTCAAATGCTACATTATTTCAAAAATTATAATTTTTATGTCCAAACGCCTACTTAACCTTTCACCGATAGGCAAAAAATTAACTTTACCACTGCCTTATGAACGAAAATAACATGAGTACATAACAAAAATAATTCAAGAACTTACTCTAGAGAGAAAAGTAATACAATACAAAACTTGGCACTAACTTTGTAATATTACAACAGTGATTAGAGTTGAACACAACACTTCTCTACAACCAATACATTTGGTTGATAAAAGAATATACCTAAGAGACTTATAAATCTATTGCTGGCAGAAACATAAACTCCCCCCATACATGAAACCTATTCTTTAACACATACCCCATCACCCTACCAAATGTTAAAGCAGAGGGAAAAAGCAAAGGGACAAGTTAAGCAAGGCAAAGTAAATCCTAATCTGTTAGTAATTATTCATCACCACCTGCCAAGATTTACACATCCCCATCGAGCCCTAACTACGTCCCAACAACCCAGACCACCATTGCAGCGAAGACTTCAGTACAAAACGTCAAAACTTACAAAAATGAGCAAAATAAAGAGTGAACACTACAGTGAGTAGAGACCAGCTACTGCAAAATTGAAACTATATCTGAATTTGCAAACTGTGGGGCATAATGTGGGCGGTTAGTCCCAGGCGCTAGTCACACCAGCACCACCATATGATGCAGCATAACCACCAGATGCACCATAGCCACTGCTCGTATTGGCCCCACCACCATAGTAGTCTGTGACCCCTCGATTGAAAGAGGAATCCTTTCGGAAATCACGCCCGCCAAAACGATTTCCACCACGACGATTTTTGCCGCCTCCATGTGAAGATCGAGCAGCATAGCGAGAGAGCCAAGCAGGTACTTCTTGGTTTGCTTCTTGCATCAGATCAGCCAGTGCTCTTGCCACTGACGAATTGTTCTCGTTAAAGAAGGCTGTTGCTAAACCTGTTTTTCCTGCTCGCCCTGTCCTTCCAATACGGTGGACATAATCATCAATGTCATTTGGAATGTCAAAGTTGACAACATGTGCAACATGGGGTATATCAAGACCACGTGCTGCCACATCTGTTGCAACCAAGATTGGCGTGTTACCACTTTTGAAGGATCTCAGGGCATGTTCCCTTTCCTGCCAACAATGCACAACAATAATTGATCAAGGGGGAAAATGAAGTGAAATCCCATCCAGAACAAGCTACTTGAAGGAGTAAGGTAGAAAAGGTTCCGCGGATCTTAGACTAATGATTAACTATACCACCAAAGTAGATATATCAGCAAAGGCATCGTAAACCTGATTCAATTGAAGAGAGATACTATGCTCCAAAAAACATAAGCTAATTTAATCAGTTAACTTCAGCAATCTGTACATTATTATCAGACAAGGAATCCGCTATAGCAGAGATGATCTTGGACAACACGCGGCCCGAAAATATCACAATGGCATACAGATACTTTTTGATGTAGACAATGGTATATAGATATTACCACCCCCTCTGCAGTGGTAGGAAGACCACATATTGTCAATATAAAAGAGATCATCAGGATTATGAAAACTGAAATGCCACATTTAAAGCTAATTCATAAAAGTATATTAAGAACGACATCTGAAGTATGTTAAGTCTTTTTATATGATACAGCATAATGAAGTTGACAGAAAATCTGAGGTTATTAAAGGAATTTGTCCACAATCATTTCAAAGAGAACTTCAAGGCTTTTTATGCCCTGCTTCAGCCAATATCCACACAACCCCCCCC
>NC_032000.1:52455718-52468809 GCF_001879085.1 Nicotiana attenuata
AAGAGAGAGAGAGAAGGTGCTGAGAGGTACTATCTGCTCCAACAAAGAAAAATACTCAATCCCCAAGAGTTGAAATACGACACAGTTGAAATAGGACTCTAGTGATCAAATAAAAGGAAGAAGAGTTGGGAACTAATCCCAAGTTCTTCCAATGTTAGTGTGTATACTTCACTCTTCTAAGGGAGCAGCATTTCACATCTTTATTCTTCTATAAACAAGAGAAGATAAAGGAAAAGCAAGAACAGAAGTTTCACATGCCAGATTCTAGAGCATTGCCTTCCGAACACAGCTAAACCCAGAGGATCAATATAAAATCGCCCTCCGTTCTCCATGGTTCTGATTCAAAAGAGAACACGGGGACGGGACATTTTTCTATGAGAAAAGCCGGGAACTGGACACATTTTAAGTCAGCCAAAACGACAAACCAAAAAAGTTTATTTGAACTCGTAAGCGTAAGAGAATCAGGAAAAAGGTCAAAAAGCACATCACTTATAATAGAGAATAAACAACCATATCATAGCTAAATGTCTCACGAGATCAACCAACCAGAATCACACTAGAGAAAGCATCAATACCTGCTGAGTTCTATCGCCATGAATAGCAGTAGCAGGGAAACCATTCATACAAAGCCAATGCTCCAATGAGTCAGCTCCTTTTTTTGTCTCAACAAAAACAAGGGTAAGAGCTTGCTGAAAATTAAAGACCAGCCGAATTAGAATTTCAAACAACAATTTCTGGCACTTGAACCAAAGATTAAATAGCAAAAGAAAATTGAACCGTCTCTTACAGGGCAAATAGTAAAGAACAGCCATAAGATTCGCTTATGCATCTCACTCTTCAATACGGTTGACCACTAACATAACATGCTAAACCAGGAATGCAGCAAATTGTGCAAATTGCTAATTTTAAGCGACGACTATCTGCTTTAACATCTTCATTAATCTTTACACTGTTCTACCTCTAATTTCTCAAACTTTGGTCTCTGTCATTAGCATCACCATCAATAAATGACTAAATTCCAAGAATTACTACATTAGACAACACAATGAGTTTTGAAATTCTCAGGTTCTCTATTAAAGATACAGATATAGTCTCCAATCCTGAAAACCCCTATACAGAACAAGGCAATACTTCAGAAGAATACAGGCAAGTACCTAACTTCCACTATGAATGCTTTTCCACCAACTACCAATGAAACGGAAGGCTCAGAATGTATACTTACAGGCTGGAACAGCATTCTATTGCTCAGCCAACCTAATAAACACCAATAATTAAGTCAAATCGAATAACAGATGGCTAATACCTTGCCATGAGCACCATTAGCCC
Source organism: Nicotiana attenuata (assembly GCF_001879085.1). NCBI lineage: Eukaryota > Viridiplantae > Streptophyta > Magnoliopsida > Solanales > Solanaceae > Nicotiana > Nicotiana attenuata. Next base: position 52,457,045 of record NC_032000.1, read on the forward strand.
TCTGTGCATGAAGGAGATCCATCAAGTGGCTTCTCTTGTCAGTCTCCTGAACATATTCAACTCTTTGGACAATCAGATCGGTACTAGAGCCAACCCTTCCCACGGCCAAAAAGATATAATTTGAAAGAAAATCCAATGCCAGTCTCTGCAATATGGAAGTAGCAAACTTGTCACAAAAATGTATATTCACAGTGATAATACCAATTCACTCCCTATGCTATTAATTGAGCGTAGATATAGGCAAAAAACAACTGAGGAGAAACAGAAAAACTCAGGTCAGCTCGAGAACAATGTAAATAAATATTGTGGCAGCAAGAGGCATATCCATCTTTAAATTCAAAAATATAAGTCTACAGAATGATCAAGATTTAAACTTCTAATTTTAAAAAGGTTAAAAGAGAGAGAGAGGAGAGAGAATAGGTTGAAAGGCAAAGAGCCCGTCCAAATAGAGAACTGACCTGAATCTCTTTGGGAAATGTGGCACTGAATAGCATTGTCTGTCTTACACCTGGTGGAGGCATGTCCATTTGTTGCACAATTTTCCTTATTTGAGGTTCAAAACCCATATCAAGCATTCGATCTGCCTCATCTAAAGCCAAGTACCTTATCATCTGTAAGGAGACTCTAGCTCTCTCGAGTAAATCAACCAATCGTCCAGGTGTTGCCACAAGAATATGCACTCCTCTCTCTAGTTCTCGAAGCTGTCACGCCCCAAAAACATCTATAATCAACTCTGAACTGCTTTTAATGATGATAGACATTTTAATATATTTATTGGGCACACATGAAGTCTCTCTCTCTCATAATGCATGCGCGAAACCATACAACAATTTGCATATTCAATATCTTGTAGACCATTCAAAAATTGTCATGTAATTAGACTAGAAAGAACCTCTTGCTGAAAGATAAAATTCACTGAATTGAAGGCCAATTTCACATGTGTACAACTTCTGTAAGACATCAAACAAAATTGGGAAAGATAAAGCAGGTGCGAAAATATGGCAAGTGCAGGCAAGATCGAGCTTCAACGAAAGCAATGTTTCTTCTTTCACAAAAAAAAAATATCTCTGATAGAGTGATAGGCGCGAGAATTTCAAACAGCCTCAACATAGAAATGGTAAAAGTGGCCTATGACGATGGCTTTTATCCCCGATCAACGTAAAAACTTCTATCCTTTATCACTGTAGAGGAATCTCCAGGACAACATAAACTTTGTCGCGAGTGTAGGACACAAGTATAGTCCTGTCTTCTTAAGAAACCAAATAACCAAGAGAACTGTAGGTAATTGAGCAACAAGGGCGTAACAAATAATCCAAATAGATGCCACAGACGATCTCAGCTGAATAGAATTAGCAAAAAGTGAAAGCACCAAGCAAACAAGAGAAGAAATACAACCTGTTGGTTTATGGGAGCACCACCATAAGCAACAACCACCCTGACACCAGTTTGATATGCGAATTTCTTAGCTTCATCATGGATCTGCAAGCCAAAACATGACATTCAATAACTTTTTTGAAAATCAAACCATACAGCATAGTCCAAAGAAACCAAATTGATCTTCTTTCCCCCACCGTTTTGAGTGCATTACCAACAAGCCCCATAAACTTACTTGGCATGAGAGCTCCCTTGTCGGAGAAAGAATAAGAGCCAGTGGAAATGCCACCCGTGGACGTGGAGGTCTTGGAAATTGGCCCCGCATGATACCGCTTATGATGGGGAAGCAGAAGGCAGCAGTTTTGCCAGAGCCAGTCTGAGCACAAGCCATCAAATCTCTACCAGAGAGTACAATTGGTATAGCATGCCGTTGCACAGGGGTCGGCTTAACATACTTGCATCTCCTGATATTTTGGTTTACAGCCTCACCTAGATCAATCTCAGCAAAAGTGTTCACAGGAGGGGGCACATTATCCCCACTTGTCTCCACAGGAATATCCTCGTACGCATCAAAGTTGATCCCAGAATTCTCTGGTTCAACAAAGGGTTCAGCATCATCATCTGCAAACGGGTTAGCTTCCCGCTCCCTCCCTCGATCCCAACCACCTGTTCTGCTATTCCAGCCCCCGCCACGGCCTCCTCCACCACCATAACCAGATTGGAAATCATTCCTAGGACCACTCCAACGACTTCCACCTACATTTGGGCCACCATAACCACTTTGGCCCTGACCAGATGCAGCAGCCCCAGCATAGGAAGCCTGTGCAGGAGGATCAGTTGAAGCAGGTCTATTTCTAAGATGTGGTGGAACGTATGCTGACTTTGGGGGAGCAGCAGCAGCCAAATTCTCGGCTGCAGAAACTGAATCAGCCCACGATGTTGGCATAGTCAAAACACCCAGAAATCAAAACCAAATACCTTTCCACAAGTCCTTTCTACCAACACAAAATTCAGCTAACCTTTTTTTCAACAGGGATAGGTTAAGAAACCCTCAAATGCAAGTTACTTCTTCTTCCTAGCACCACAATTCCACTAAAAAGCTAACAATTTTCGTCAACATCAAATCAACTCTCAAGCCTGATGATATTTCATAACAAATCAAAACAAGAAAAAAAAAAAAAAGAACATCAGCAAACATATTCAAATTTTACATGCAGGACAATAATATTCAAACACCAAAATGGTGATCTTACAACAGATCAAGCATGTAAAACATGCACAACTACCGATATCCAGAAAATGCAACCTAACCAACAGAAATAGAGAAAATGCAACCAATATTCTGCATTTCGGAGAACCAAAACAGCAAAATAAAAAGAGAAATGATTGCATAATAATAGAAACATCAAACCCACATAGAATCCAATCAAATAAAATGAAACAAAAAAGAATTCTTCTTTCAAAGACAAAGCAAGAGAAACAGATAAAATGCAGCCAAAATTCTACTTTTAAAAAACCCAAAACAGCAAAAACGAAAAGCACTGCAAAATAAGCACATTTTCAGATAAAAACGAGAAAACGAAAAAAAAATTCCAACCCAACAACAACAACAAAGGAAAATGCAAAAAAGATTCTGGCTTTAAAAAAAAACAGTAAAAACAAAATAATTGCTGAATTAGCACATACAACCACAGAGATTACAATTATAAAAAACAAAGAAAACGAACCAAAACTCTGCTTTTTAAAAAAACGTAAAACAGAAAACAGCAATTTTTACAAGAGATGCACATCAAAACACACAGAATTCAGATAAAAATCAAAACAAATAAAATAAGAAATAAACATGTGAAGCATGAGAAAGTTAAAGAGAGAGAGAGAGAGAGAAGTGAAGATACATACAATGAAAGAAGTGAAGAGAAGAAACCCTAAGTTTGAGGAGGAAGAAGAGAAGAAGAAAAGTGCGATCGGAAAATGCTAAAAATATCTGTATATATATGCTTTCTCTCTCTAACTTGTTTTATGCGTCTCCGCTGATTCAACGTAAAGTGGAAATAAAGGGGAAAAGGGTTTGAAAGAAATAGAAAACAAACAAACAAACAAACACGAGACGAGAGAAAGACCCAATACCAAATTTTGGGACGTTTTTCACACTTCTTCTCCGCACGTTCTGCTTACCTTCTCCTTATTGCGGCTGGGCTAAATTTTTGTTTTCCCCTCATTTCTACTACTTCTTTGCTCTATTTATTTTTATTTTTTTTCATTCGGTGTCCGGTATCCGCATTGGAATTCGACTATATCCGAATTCACATCGTATAGAACCCCATTCGGAGGGAAGCGTTCCCTACCAAAGTTTTTTCCATACCCAGGACTCTAACTCGAGACCTCTGGTTAAGGGAGGAGTAGTCTGATTCACTACACAATATCCTTTAGTGGTTGCTCTATTTATCTTATTATTACTTTTTTTAATTTTTTTTATCTTAATATTACTTGTTGCTAAAATTGTACTTTTTTTTTTTTATCCGATAGTCTATCGAAAATACCTTTTTACCTTTACAAAATAAAATAAGATGTGCGTATATATTATTTTTTTCAGATCTCACTTGTAAAATTTAACTGAGTTTGTTATTGTTGTTTATCGAATAAAAAATGTAGAGTGAAGTTGCAAAATTGTAACCAATATTGTTACATTTTATGTTTAATTACTAATAATCATTCTGTCTGAATCTGATATCATAAGTCATATCACTTCTGCTTTCTCGGAGAAATTATATATTTTTTCTTACCTTTTTTGGCAAAGGGCCAAATATATCCCTTTACTATGAGAAAAAGTTTAAATATAGAGAAATTTTCATAAAGCACTATCTTTTAGTGGTAAGTAGCTATCTATAGATACCATTTGCTATATTACGATTGTAGATACTTTTTCTGTTGTTATAAGGTGTATTGGATATATTTAAGCTATTGTATTCATGAATACAACTGCAAAAATAGGCATGAATCAGGGAAGTCCATCTAATTAGTTGTTGTATTCGAGTGTATTCGATTGTATTCATGGCGTGAAACATGGGATTACAGCTAGACAGATTATTGTAAGGTGTATTGGATATATTTAAGCTATTGTATTCATGAATACAGCTGCAAAAATAGGCGTGAATCAGGGAAGTCCATCTAATTAGTTGTTGTATTCGAGTGTATTCGACTGTATTCATGGCGTGAAACATGGGATTTCAGCTAGACAGATTATTGTATTCGAGTGTATTCGACTGTATTCATGGCGTGAACACATGGGATTACAGTTGGATAAATTATTGTATTCGACTGTATTCACGGCGTAAAATAGGGGATTACAGTTTTTAAACGGAAAGTGAATCAATTAACATAATAGACTCCTAATATAACTCAACAAACTCAATTATAACACACAAATTTTGCATTTTCAGTTATAAAAAAGATTCTCAACCGAAAAACCAAAAAACATAGCAATTTTTAGAGAAATTATATAATACATCTGAATACATAAATTATATTAATTAAAAAAATATTTGAATACATTCATGGAATATAGCGAAGCAGTGAATACAATGAAATACATAGAATACATTGGGATATATTGAAATACAATGGAAAAAAAATAATGAATACAATGAAATACATAGAAAACAGCGAGATACATTGAAATACAATGAAAAAAACGACAATGAATACAATGAAATACATGGAAGTACAGTGAGATACATTGAAAAATATTAACAAAAAATTCAAGTTGCTCAGCCCCAACTCTGTCGTCTTTGTTCAAGAACAACCCTAATATCGTCTCGTTGAAGCAACATTAGTATCCAGTAACTAATCCTTTCAATTATTGGCTTTCGGAAGTATGTGTCAGCCCTTGGTTTCGGAAGCATCGAATTACATTTCTTTCTTGTACTGAGATGGAGTTTCACCACTTGGTTTCGTTCTTGCTATTCATCTCCTTCATCTTTCTTCACTTTTGATTATTAGAATGGAGGAAATCGAGCAGACTAGTCACTTCTCAGTTGGCAGCCACTTTTTGATTTCTCAGTTAGCAGCTTTTTTGAATTACCTTTCTTTCACTTTTGAGGGGATATTAGAAATTTGAGGGGAGAGAGAAAAATAATACAAAGCTTATTTTGTGGCTTAATGGTAGGAGGTGACCTAAATAGATATTTGGTTATAAAAAATCAAAAGGTAGCTATGGAATATAATTTTTTAAAAGGGTATTTATTTGCCTTTAAAATAAATAAGGTATCAACCTTTGCTATAGGAGGTAAATAATACTTAAATATATCATTTGTTATACTTTGGGTCCAAATCCAAATATACCCATGCCATAATATTATTAGTTCAAATATACCGCTCATCCGTTAAGTTTGTCCAAGGTGGACATCTAAATCCTATGCACTGATATTTGATGAGGTGGATGCCACATCAGCGCCCATAATCCATATATAAAAGACTAAAATGTGAAATACATTTTTTTATGGTAACGACAATGGTGGCAATAGTAGTAGAGGGAAGAAAATTTATGTGGTGGAAAAAAATAAAAGGGAGGGGTAAAATGGGTTAGGGGCTTTGAGATGGCGTGCCATGTGGCATCCAACTCATCAAATATGAGTGTCACGTAGACAAACTTAACAGAAGATGTGTATATCTGAACCAATAATGTTACGACATGGATATACCAAAGAATAACGAAAGGTATATTTAAATATTTTCTCAGAGTATATTTGGCCATTTTCCATATCTTTTAACCTTAACTAATCTCTACTTGCCTTGAAAGTATCTTAAGGCCTCATTTGTTTGCACTTAATGGAGGTCTGAATCTTAATTATTCAGATCTCAGATATTAAGTACGTTTGTTTTTAAAGTCTGAATCTTAATTATTCAGATCTTAATCATTAAGTATGATTGTTTTTTTTTTTTGACTTCACAACCACTTAATAGATCTGAATAGGTCTGTATGATTCAGATATATAACAGAGACTTAATTTCATTAATATATTATCACATATTCATTATTAACTGCTGCCACCGCCTATCATTATCAACTACTACCACCTCCTCCACCACCACTGCGCCACCATCATCCTCAATTATAGCTGCCACCATTATCGACCATCACCACCCACTATCCCCACCACTCCGACCACCATCATTCTCACCCACAATCAATACTCATCCACCACAACTACTAGAACTGACCACCCCATCAACAACCACAGCCGGCACTGCCCATCATTATAACCTACCACCACCCACCCACCATCTTCCTCAGTCACAATGCTACCAACACCCGCCATTATTAACTATCACCAACCACCACCACCATCCTCAATCATAATCGCCACCACTACCAATCACTACTAGCTACTAGCATGAACCACCATCATCAACCAAAACTACCACCAACCACCGCCTCTAGTCGGCGTTAGCCATCAACACCACCAACTATCATATTTTAAAAAATTATATATTTTATTGGTAGAATATTAGATTAGTTATTTTATTTGAATTTTATGTTTATTAATTTTCAAATATAGATAAATTTTATACATTAAGATGTTAAAAATCAAACATTCTTAATTATTTCTATTCAAATCTTAGTACACATCTTAATATATTCAGATGTGTATTCAGATTCGAATGTCTTAATCTTAATACACATCTTGATATTTATATGTGTATTGAGATTCAAACGTTTTAATCTTTAAAAAAATAAATGAGGCCTAAGTTCCTCTCGTGCCATATTAGATAGACACTTCCCGTTAGGGTCATTCTATATTTCCATACTTTGTTTGTATTACATAAAAATAGTTAGTTAATGTATATTTTTACCTTTTTTTAAACTTAAATACGATTGAGTGTATTACTCCTCCGGTCCATAATAAGTGACTATTTTATCTTTTTATTTTGGTCCAAAATAAGTGTCAATTAACATAATCAAGAAGTAATTAATTTTATTTATTCAAATTTTGCCCTTATTTACATATTCCAATGTGTCAAGGTAAGAATAATTAAGGTTAATTTAGTGAATATATCTTTTTTTTTCTTTAAGACTTCGTATTTCCTTAATGGCTGTGTCAAAGGTAAAATTGTCACTTATTATGGACTAGAAGGAGTAGTTTAATGTAAATACTGAGAGATAAATTTTTACCATCAAAGATGCGGGAAAATGATTTTAGAGCCCGTTTGGGTTAGCTGATTTAGAGTAGCTGATAAGCATTAGGTGCTGAAAAGCACTTTTAAGTGCTGAAGCTGATTAAAAAAATAATCAGTTACATGTTTGGATAAAAGTGCTGAAACTAATAATTAGTTGCTGAAGAATTGGGTAGAAGAGTTTTGTTTTAAAAAGAAGTATTTTTGGGATAGAATAGTAAATATTTTGGTCAAACCTAAAGTGCTTATAAGTTGAAATTTGATAAGTTGGGGGAAACCAACATATGGCTTTTGGCTTATTTTTGGCTTATAAGCACTTTTAGTTTTACCAAACGCGTAGATAAGCCAAAAAGTGGTTATAAACCAGTTTGACCAGCTTATAAGCTTAGCCAAACACCCTCTTAATCTCTTTCTTAATTATAAGTATCCGTATAAGCTTTCAAAAGAAAATATATTTCATAGGAAATTATCTTTGCGACGTTAAATTTATTTAATTATTCAAAAAATATAGAAATTTGATCACAATAAAGTTATAGTTCCCACATTTACGACGGTAGATTTGATGAGAGTTTAAATTTACCCCAGATATATCTACATGTTGCCTATTTTACCTACTAAGGCCAGTTAGCTTGATTCGGGTTTGTGATCACACCACTAAGTAGTAAGTACTACAATTGCAACTACACAAATTTCGATCCATAATTTCCACTAATAATCAGCTTATTCTAGTCATTTGTGTGGGATTAGCACTTTATTATAACTATAAATGGTAAATTAGTTATGAAATTAAATGTGCAAATTTTTTGTTGCAAGTCAAACTTCAAGGAAGCTTGCTCGTGATTTCAATTTCCACGTGAAGTATCCTATAGTTTTGGTTTCGTAGTTATTTCCTTTTTATAGCTTACTTGAATATCTTCTACTGTGTTTCTTTTCCTTGGTTTACTTGTTTAGTTCCATATCATTACTGCCATCACTATTCTACTCAATTATTTCGGAAGTTGTTTGTATTTTTATTTATATGCTTTCTCAAGGTCTAATGTTCCTTAAAGACTTTTTAATCTTGTCAGTAGAAACTATAGCGAATTCATAATACAAAACAAATAATTTACTCCATATTAGACTAAAATAAGTTTAAATGAAGCGACATGATTAACGATGATTCATTTAGTTGACCCAACCGTCTTGGGATTGAGATGTAATTGTTATCGTAAGTAACTAGCAAACATGCGGATCGGATCGGATATGAGACGGGTAGAAAATGGGTGATTAAAAAACGGATAAACTATTCGACCTGACCCATATGCAATACAAATAAAAAACGGATTAACCGGCGGAAAATATGAATAACCATATTATTTATGGTTTCTTGAATATGATCACTTTTGGGAGAATTTCTAGTCTCTCAAACTTGAGAAACCCCAATTTGAGGTTTTCCAAGCGTAAAAGTTAAACCCATTGGTTATCCATTTTCTAAATGAATAATATGGTTCTTATCTATATTTAATCCGTTTTTAAAAAGTTTATTATCCAACCTATTTTTTAGTGGATAATACGAGTAGTTAACTGTTTTCTTTTAACCATTTTGCAACCACCATACATAACCAATACCCTCTCTAGGGTCATGCACAGAAAATGAAGGAGAGTTCAGCGAAACCTTTGCTGCACAACGAAAAACATCATTATCTTAACCACAAAAACCTTCTTGAGCTATCTTTTTATGGGCCGGGAACAATCTCATTTTTCAGTTTTTTTTTTTAAAACCCCTCCCAAATTAGGAGAATCTATAGTGTTTTCACACTTCCCCTCTAGCGTGACTTGAACCCAGGACCTAACGGTTGTGAGGGGAGGTGTTTTTACCAACTGAGCAAGCCTCACTTGTCCTCAATTTTCAGAAAGCGAAGGTTGGCAAGGAAGACCCATTCAGTATACCAATGTTAGCGAATCAGATTCTTCAAAAGAAGAGTCTGCAGGGGCAGCAAATCTAGTTTCCAAATAAGTCAGAATCTTAGCGGAAGCTCTTACAAATTCACTTCCAGTTAGGCAGGATAATCCGGCGCCCCCCCTTCTCTCCAATTCTCATTTTCTTTGGGGTCGTCAGTTCCCAGAGCTTGAGGATCTGGAGATAGACCTCTATGCTCGAATCCGTCTCTTAGAAGCACGCCTAATCGACCAATTACCTCCTCAACTTAACGCTGGGGGATACGAAGAGTTAGAAGATGGTAAAGAGTACATTTTTCTTGACAACTTTACTGAAAGTAGAACCACTGGCTTAACTCTGAAGATGCAGATTCTATGAGTAGTTTGCCATATAGATGCCTCAACAGCAAAAGCAAACCATCACTCAAGGTTCAAGTAACTGAAGTTTTTCAAGTCTCAAAGAGGGGAGCTTGGTGAATTTGTGAACTTGTGCTCATCATGAAACCTATTCTATTAGAAGTCAGATAACAAGGTACACCTTTACCTTCAGATTATGACAACCACCCAGTGTAATCGCACAAGTGCGATCTGGAAAGGGTAGGATGTACGCAACCTTACCCCTACCCCCTACCCTCGGATAAAGATTCCTTCAGATTATGACACTAATAAAATAGCTCCAACATGATAAACAATAAAGGGAACGCCTTCCATCTCAAAGCAAACAAAAACAACAAGTTGTTCTGGACTCAGAAGAGTACTCATTACCGATAAAGAGCAGAAACATTTATCCAAGAGTAGGATGCAAGCAAATGGCATCATTATTTGGAATTTCATCCACAACTGAAAAAACCCCAGACAACAGAGTTTTACAAAGAAATCTAGAAGTAGTTGCTGCTGTAAAAGTTTTTCAGGAAATTAGAGCTGCCCTGATCTTTGGCTTCAAGGTCCTGCACAAGACCTTGGTTACCAACGACGTATTTGCCAACAATGTGGTGCCTCTGCTTGGAGTGGTCCACAACGTTCTTCAACTCTTCCATGCCCTTAAACAGCAGCATATCAATTACCTGTAGGATAGAGATGAGTTATGAAGACAATGGGACAACCTGCCTCTTACTGCATAATTGAACACCCACATTTTACTAAAACATTTTTCTTATAAGGTAAGTAAATTTCATTAAAGAAAGGGGCAACAACAACAACAACAACAACATACCCAGTCTTATCCCACACTGTGGGGTCTAGGGAGGGTAGTGTGTACACAGACCTTACCCTTACCTTATGAGGATAGAGATGTTGTTTCCAATAGACCCTCAGCTCAGGAAAGCATAAGCACCACATTAATGAAAATATAGACAAAAAGGGACAGTACCAAAAAGCCGTATAAAAGCAGTCATTAAAGAAAGGGGCAAAGCCCGTAAACAAAAAGCATACCAAAAAGTAGAAAACCTACGGAAACATTTTACTGAAACATATAATAGGATGACTAGTGGACACGTACCAAATTATAATAAATAGCAATATGCATCTTGATGAGAATTCTCATGAGGCAAGTTTTACTTAGGATAACAATCTATGAACTCGAGGTGTAAGAGGGTATTTGGATCGGCTTATTTTAAGTGTTTATTGGCTTTTAAGCACTTTTTTAGTGTGGTGTGGTGTTTGGCAATAATAAAAAGTGCTTAAAGGCACTTACTTTTAGGCATAAAAAGTACAAATATAAGCCAAAAGCCAAAAGTTGGGTATTATCAACTTATGGTTTTTGGCTTTAGCTTAAAAGCTATTTTTTATAAGCCAATCCAAACACCCTTTAAAGCAATTCCTGGAAGTTTCTCTCTTCTCCTTTTGTCCTTTCTCGATTTATTATGTTGCTGGGTAGGAGGTGGAGGATGTCCCTTAAGGGGAATAAAAGTTGTTGCCAAGGAGACTAAAGGGGTGCAGAAGATTACTTTAATTACTAAGATTATATAGATTCTTTTTCCACGGTGACCCATTTAAAAGTAGCTCCTTTCCAGCCAGAAGAAAAATAAAAGAACATATTGTGTACATAAGTTTGATAGAGAGGGCAATATAGCTTGATACATATTGGCCAATGGCTAAATATTTGAGTCTATGAGGGAAGAGGAAGCGATGTTACAGTTGTTTTCTATGATCTCCATTTTTGTACCAAGAGAATGTCAATGTGATCCTTTCAATTAACTAGGACACTATACAACTAAATACTCTGTTTTCCTAAAAATCACTCACCAAATAAACAGAGATGATCACACTACTCCACCTGAACCCCCCCCCCCAAAACCCCC